>NC_086332.1:94800776-95165616 GCF_032445375.1 Bacillus rossius redtenbacheri
AATTTACTTAATTTTTAACCAAATATTTTTTTGGTGTGGCATACTCAAAATGTTTCATACCCTACTAATTTATAAGAACACGCCATGTTTTATTACAAAAGATTATTAAATGTTTATCGCACAGTTTAAATCGCTGTTACTTAGCAATTGGTCATCAAGTAGTTAAAATAGTATAAGGCTATGACACCTCCTTTCCAAGATTTTTTCACTAGTATGTGGGCCCAACCAACAGTTAGCATCGCATGTCGCCCAAAACAAGGTTTCAGTTTCCACCCTAATAGTCGCACTCCTTTTTCTGTGGAGAATACTGCGCGCCAGTCCACAGTTCCAGAAGCACAGCTGCTGCTCTGTCCAGGAGGGTTTGTCCGCTTCGAGTGACTCGGCAGGCGAGCGCTGAGCCGGGGAAGCGGACACGGTAGCTCACGGGCCGGCCGGTCCATGGCGGTGTTCCAGCAGAAGAAGGTGCCGCTGCGGGCCATGCTGCTGTCGGGGCCCGTGAACGCCAACCACGTGGCCAACTTCTGCTACAACTGGGGCTTCAACACGGTGGCCACAAACCTGCCCATCTTCCTGAACGAGGTGCTCGAGTTCGACGTGAGGCAGGTCCGTCCAGCACCGCAGCAAGCGTCACGGCTATCCCGGAGTCTCCCTCATTATCACAGCATTTTACAACTGTCCATACTTATTCGCTTACAATAGTCATTGCTTTATTCAACTTTGACACGTTCAAATACTTTATTGGAATTTTTTTGTTATTTTACTGGTGGTAAATAGTGTTGTATACTGTTTGTAAAAAAATTTCACTCTGGACATAATGTTAAGAATGCTCTTTACCAATTTACTTCCAAGTGGAGGGTCTGAGTTGGGGGTCACCGATTTGGCTTAAACTGTGTGAGTTGAAGCTGGTGGATGCCTCTTTCAACGTCCTGAATTATCTCGCCTTAGGAAGCGAGAAAAAGCTCTTTAAATGTTTTAAGCTATAATTTAAGGGATATTGTTTAACTGTGTTCACGTCAGCGGCGTGGCTCGGAGTTCAAGCGCACTGTCTGGCAATCTGCTGGCTCGGGTTCGATACCCACTGCTACCCTTTTTAATATTCATTCATTTCTCGCAATATTATTTTAACTATTAATTACAGAATTGGCGTGCTCAGTTGCCGCATTGTGAAAGTCATAAAATCTCATCAGTGTGTTCGTACAAGCTTAAATTCAGAATGTGTTTGATAGTTTTTTTTCTATTACATGCAATAAATCGAATATTTTATCTAGTTCACATTCAATATGCTAATATTAACAAAAAAACTGGGCTGTTGAAACTCCTAAACTCAAACAACCGTCTAAAGCCTTATTTGTACATCACTTTATATTGAAATTTCTTCTAGGTTAATAAAGAAGACACTCAAATTCTAAAATATATACCACAATGTATAGCTGGAATTCCTTAATTTCTATATTTTAGTTTGGTTCTTGGTTTTAATTACAAATAAAATCTACAGTTTTATTCGATCTTAAAAGATTTTGTACAACTGACCTTGAACAAAAAGGAAAAGATATCACTGTCAACCTGAAATCTGGAATAAAATTACCGCACCAAGCCTCCTCACTCAGTGCAAATCCAAGGCGACGCAGGGGACTTCAGTTTGTTTAAATGAAACAAGTAAATCAAAGATCAAAACCATCAAAGATGATGATAATAAAAAAAACAGGACCATTATTTAGACATTTTAAAAGTAAAAAATATATACATAAATAAAAATATTTCTGCAAACACACCCTGTGAAAACTTGTGCAATAGGTAGCATTTTTTTTCTTCAATTTTAGGAACTGATTAATTGATGAATTGTATTGAGAAGGTTTAACAGTTATAAGCCGGTCCCATCTGGTCCCAAACACTCACTGCAAGTACTACTAACGCTTTTACCCAACTCACAAGGTAAAAACTTTCTTTGCTAGATGGGAATTAACCTGCATATTAAATGAAAATCATGCGAAATAACCTAAATGCTGAAAACTTTATAAGGTAGCAGAACATTAACAAGACAAAACAAGGAAATTTATCTCATTAAAAATTATAATATATGATAAGCATCCCAAAAAAAAATAAGTAAAATTCAATCAAATCTCTTTACTTTTTTTTTCAATTTCAATTTAAGTTATGTATTTTGTTTCTAATCACCCATATTTATATCAAAACCATTCTTATCTGTTAAAAATATATCTCAAGTTACTTTATAATAAATTTTTTGAAAGATAAGGATTTAAACCTCTGAAAAACTAACACGACATATAATTACAAATAATTTCAAGGCTTCAGAGAGTTAATTTCTTAACTGCTCTGAAACAAATATGGCCACCGAGTAAACGGCACAAAAGGTGCAGAAAATACAAACTAGTTCAGAGAATTATAAGCACCAAAAAATAACATATACGGTACTTAACTTTACCAGGTTCATTTCACACAAAAGACCAAGGAAAAAGGTATCAGAAACATTAGAGAAATTTACAAGTAACCTCGTACAAAAGCAAACTTATCCAACTAACGAAAATTACTGGCCATTTAAGAAAATAATGAACACAAAAATTATACTTGGCTCTCCAATAACCTCCATACTCTCGTGCTCCTTTCTCTGATGTCATTGATTTATGTTGGCATCGTCTTGATAGTCCTTCCTGCTCCATACTGAACTGCCTAAAACCCCATATATGTATACCTTATATTCCTCTCTCCCTCATATTTCCTCTCAAACAATCTAGGATGAAATAGAAAGTCTGAGACGGTTACAGAAAGTTCTAGAAGGTTCTTCACTGTAGTCCAATCGACAAGCAGGCGAGTCTTCCGGTTGTATTTCTCTTCTTGCTAAGATCTCGGTTGGTACCCCTGAGTTTGAAGCTGTTTTGGAAGGAATCCTAGTTTTATTGAAGGGTACTGTCTTAAAAAGCACATAGCAATAGCTTATCTATGACATGGGATGTCACAAGATGATGATTCCACATGGTAAACAGGTAAAGTTTTAATTTATAAAATTTTCACGAAACGTCTCGTGAACAAGAAACGCGGTCACGAGTTTTGCAGTCAAGTCCAGCTTATTTACTTTAGCATAAGCACAGAGCAAGTGCGCGAGAGTATCCCGTCCCGGAGTGAACCTGATGCCATGTTGGGAGTCAGTCTTGTGTGTCTGCTGTTCTATGGCGTGACGTGTGCGCAGAACGGGCTGTTCTCGGCGCTGCCCTACGCGGGGCTGATGGTCATGCGCCTGATCGTGGCTACCAGCTTCGCTCGCTGCGTGCGCGCGACCGGCCTGGGGCTCACGGTCGTCAGGAAGCTGAACCATACCATCGGTGAGATTGTCCATTGTTTCACATCTCTGGCATTACAATAGCGTGTGTTTGTCTGTTCCTTGTTCGTTCCTAGATCATTCGATTGCGATAAAACACACTAGACCTTTGAAACACAAGGGAGTTTACGGTCACCTTAAAGCAGAATTTAATTAATCGTGATGATATTTCATCATTTCACTGTTAACGTATCGTTTATCCGATCTCTACGGAATTTTGCACACTTTACCTTTGAAACACGAGGAAGGTTACTGTCTACATGAGATAACATACAATAGGAGTCCTGCAAATTGGTTCAAAACATGTGTGTATTTCATATAGTTTAGTGGCAGTTCGTGTGTTTTCGGTGTATGAGTGCGCACGCACGACAGAATTGAAATAAATTAAATATAAAAGAGTAATAGAAAGATATAGAGAAATAGACATATATAGAGATATACATATAAAGATAGAGAATTGGAGAGAGATGGAGAGATGGATAGATGCTTCAAACAAATTACAAAAAAAATTGAATGTGAAATTTCAATCTATGCCAGACATTAGCTAGTCCCTAATAAGAGTAAACTTCAGGGACTACGGCATTGAATTTTATGTTATGTTGCACAGGTCAGGAAATATTCATAACTAGCTTATCACCAGTGGCTTCTCATCTACAAATTTTATGATAGTAATTATATGGTATCACTGCAAGTAAAGAATGTGATCAATTTCAAACATCCTTATGTAAGACTTTAGATGAAAACTTAGAATTTCAGAACGATATAAGATTTTATTAATCACAAAACCATTCAGGATTGAGATTTTTAAAATGGTTTTATTGAGACCTATTAATTTAATGTAGATCATATTTACCAAATTCTTATAACAGTTCCACTCCATTAAAGAGCATATGAAAATATAGTAAATTAAATACTTCTCTATTTTCATTACAAAATAGACTTACTTAAGCACTTCCCTTTTCATTGAATTTGGCTGTACGGGTTGCCATAGCAAGATAAAATTTCCCCATTTTAACTTTCAATTAACTTTTAAAAAGACATACAATTTAGAATTCACAACCTACCTGTTAAGTGGTTAAGTGAATTTGGTCACCCTTATAATACCAAACTATTTCTTTTTTATTACCTTAGGAATGAAATTTAAAAAATATTTATTTTAAATTTTAATGTATTTCCAATACAAATAAAATTTATATTATATGCTGCTTACATTTATTCCAATAGGTAAATTTTAATCTTTTATAAAACATACCAACACCCCACTAAAGTAGTTTCGAATGGACATTCAAAATTAATTTTGCAAAAAAGCTATGATTTTATGTGTTGTATACATGCCCAGTTCCTTTCTTCCCAATTAAGATGATTCAGTGACATATTTTAAAACTAAACCTACCCCATTTTCAACCTTTTAGTGGTCGAATTGTTAAATACAAAAAAAAATCCCTATACATTTTCAGCTCCTGCTTTAGTTTATTATTCGGAGTTACAATTTTTTTTTATATTCAAAACAAACATTCATTATTTCAATCCCGTTAGAGTTTTAATTTAAGAAACAGAGTAAAAAATTTTTGGTATATCATGATATGTTAAATTCTCTTTCCCGTAATCTTAATTTCCATTTGATCGGATATATATATTTTTTAAACCAAACTTTAAACCTCTTTCACACCCACGGCTGTCAACTTTTTTGTTTTTAAGTTACACACTTCGTTAATCTTTATGCATATTCCTGAGTTTATAAAAACCTGTTTTATTAGATTCAGAATATAGTTATTTGCCACAAATGCCAACTTACCACTTATTTAACCCTTCATGGATGAATTTTCAAAAATAAAAATCTATATAACTATTTATGCTTGTTATGTATGTTCAGTTTTTTACCTACAACTTTATTTGCTCCAAATATGTAACTTTTTTTAATTAGAAAAACCGAAATACTTATTTTCCACACATCTTAGCACTTGAAATTGAAAAACAAAAAATAAAACACACCTCTCAACTATTATTGTACGTCTATTATGCTCAATTTCTTACCTTTCATTTATTTTCCTTCAGATACATAACTTTACCATTAGAAAAATCAAAACAACCTCATTAACCAAAATTACTGATCGGAATTTGACGAATCTTTTTTCTTTCAGTAAGTTCTGTGGCTAAGAAACACTTCCAAGAAGAAACATTAGTACAAATATATGTAATTGCGGAAATAAATGATTGTGTTTTAAAAATAAATCTTCTTCGGCGTTTAACCACTCTCGTACAAAGAGATTCCATTTGGGGGAGGGGGGCGCCACCATCCTGTTGCCAAATAAAATTCACAGGTTCACCCTCTTAACTAATTACGCTCAGGAGTCACAATTTTGCATAGGTGGTGCTACCAGTGAGAAAACAACGAAGCCGTACTACTACTCGTGCATGGACTTACTTATCTAAAAACATTTTTGAGTTACTCGTAACCTTGAACCAACACACTACAACGCTAACAGTTGATACTATTAAACTTTATAACTGGGGAAAAAACAAATTATGGACATACTGTATTGTTAGTAGCCAATAAATTCGATTATTAGTCACCGAAAGTTCCATTTCTGTGTCTCCACATGAGCTTCTGAAAGAGTGTATTGTTCTATGTCGGCAACTTGGTAGCGAGCAGGGGGCGAGGACTGTGGCTGTGGCGGCAGGCGCGGTGGGCGCGGGCGCCTGCATGCTGGGGCTCGTCGCGCTGCCCTCCGCCTACAAGGTGACGGCTGTGCTGCTGGTGGCGGCCAGCCAGACCGCCGCAGAGCTGTCCTACACTGCGGGCTTCCTCGGCAGCCTGCTGGACCTGGCGCCGGCGCACGCCGGCCTGCTCAGCGGCTGGACCAACGCCGTGGGCGCCGCCACCGGGCTGCTGGCGCCCGGCGTCGTCGGCGCCCTCACCCGGCAGGTATCCCTCGCCTTACCGGCCATCTCTTTCAACACCAATCTGCATATTTATGGATACTGAGTTCACCTACTCCGTTACAAAATTAATTTACATGCTTTAAACCGAAAAAAAATTAACCTCAAATAAACTAAAAGGTTTTCGTAATCTCAGATAATTCTGCCTTCGTAGAAACTACATCGGGTTCCAATTTCAGAGTTCCGTGTTACGTCGTAAGCAAGTTGAAACACATGTGGAAGAATAAAAAAAAGTTTTTTTTTTTCTGTAGACTCAAAAAGTTTGTCAATAATAATATTTCAATTAGAATATTATTGTTGATTAATGTTATAAGTGAGTGAACTCAACACCCGTAAACTTACGAAGATAACTGTAAATTTAAGGAGATCCGTAGATAATTTATAACCAGCGTTTTTCGTAAAATTTAGTTGAAATTTTCTAACAGCATACCTTAAAACACAAACACACAGGAATCATATTGGTGTATTAACATCAGTAGGGGCAGTAAGCCGGTTCTGGACCAATGTAAACATTGCGAAATGTGACATCATTATTTCGCAATGTAAACATTGCGAATTATGATGTCATCATTATGCAATCATTCTTATGTAAACTTTGCGAATGCAATGTTGATGCCATGGAATGACGTCAACATTACGCAACCATTGTTATGTAAACATTACACAACTATTGTTATGTAAACACTGCACCAGAACCCCTGGGGGCCGCCATCTTGTTTCATGGAGGCCGCCATTGTTGTTGACATACGTCACCTTAGTTCAACCTTTGGTTACCAGAGCGTGCCACCATCACTTGTTGTTGACATCCGCCACTGGGGGCCGCCATCTTGTCTTCGTCTGCTGGAGGCCGACATATTAGTTCTACCTTTGGTTACCGGAGCGCACCACCGTCGCTCCGAAGGCAGAAGTTGTATACAAAAAACCTTGGGCGGCGGGGATTCGATCTGTGGGAGGCAACAACGTCGAGGTTAGGAAGCAGACACCTTACCAACCAGACAACAAGATCAGTTGGGAAGTGGAGAATTAAATAAGGAATATCTGCTTACATTCTCAAAAAGGTGCCATACTAGCTATGTCTATCCCACCCCCACCACCAGTATGCTTAAAGCATATGTCACTATGATTAAAAACACCCTCAACACCAGTATGCTTACAACAAATGCAGCCAACCCCTCCACACCCCAAGTATGAGTAAAACAAATGCAGTCATTCTAGCTATGTTTATAAACCCCCACCATCCAGAGTATGCTTAAAACAAATGCCACCATACTAGCTATGACTAAATGGAGTGCCACATACTCACACCACCATATTAAATGCTACAGAGGAGAGCGTGGTGTTGCCCGCTGGGACTCCACGCATAAAAGGTGCAATTATAATTCCCATTTAAAAATAAGCGTTGTACAAACACCGTGTAGGGAAGAGAGCTGGAAGCCCACTCATGTAACGTAAAATATGATTTAGTGGTAGCACAAGAACAAATAGCACTGGTTCTCTGCCAGTGTGTGAAGTAATAAGCATAGAAATGTATTAAGCATAGTAAGGCAAAATACTATTAATATTTCTCTTCCACTACTTCAAGTAAAATAAATATAAATAAGCATTGTACAAACGTCGTGTAGTAATTGGCTCTCCACCAGTGTGTGTCAAATAAAATAAGCATAAATATAAACTTAAATAAATGTTGTACAAACGCTGTGTATGGGGAGCTGGAACCCCGCTCGTGCGCTGGCGACCAGGAATGTGTTTACCTGCTGGGTGACAGTGAAAGTGTTTATACCACAGCGCGCGCAAGGCCGAACCATTGCCCGAGGGGAATGATGGAGAAAGCTGTTGTTGTCACCAGTCCAGCCCCGGCTACCGCCTCCGATGGGCGAGACACATCCTACTGTTGAATATCACCGGCATTAATCAACGTCTTTACCGACACAGGAAACCCCTTCCACGACACTATGAAACGTTCGCCACACTTTTTGTGAATTTTATTCACTAAATGTCAGGGTACGCAGTTACTTGAATCTCAGGACCATAAAAGCCGCCTTTAATTTCATTACCGTCCAAATCACTCAAATGAAACACACATGGAAAACTATGCGTAACTTTTACTACTCTGAAAACCTCATGTGACCACCTGGGTTTGAATCCCATGTCAAACATCGTCTTGTGCTTTGATATACATACGTAGGAACCAATGCGAGCCTTTGACCGTCTAGGATCTATTTTCTTAACATATCTGTAAACTGTTTGTAGCAAAGAGTTATCCCTCACAGCATTCAGAGCCATGCCTATAGTGCAGTTGAATCTATTATTGTAGACAGAAAGTAATCTCGGTAAAAGTGTAAGCCACTTATAGTTTCCTTGTGCCGAGAACTCATGGTAAAGCATATCCTTTAATGTCTATTAAAATGTTCTACAACATATGCCTTGACTTTGCTATAGCTAGAGTAATGATTAATTGCATACTTTTGCATTAAGGCTTGAAAAGGTTTATTGTAAAATTCCACTCCAGCTTCGCTTAGAATTTTCTTAAAATATCCCGCCTCTTTTAAAATACTTTTCATGGCCACGGTGACTAATATTCCTGTATTTCGTTTAACTGGAACATAAGCAGGTTTGCTATAAACATCTATAGCAGTTAGGATGTACTTTAAACCGCTATTTATCCTGCTGTACGGAATCATCTCCACCAAATCAACCTGTAATAAATCACGAAGCCCATAGGTCAACACAGGTCTACGAGGAAAAATTCTACGAACTCCGTGATGCAGTTCATTAGCAATCCCACGTTGTGCGACACTCATTTCGCAATATATCCTGCTTCCTTAAACTCTTCAAGAATAGATATCACCTCATTGCTATGTCCGTTATGGCAAACAGCTTGCGAGGCCATTAGTAATCTGAGGCGAGCAACAATCTGGTTTGGGTTGTCCCAATAAACAAATTGCTTTGTGCGTTGCAAATCCAATGTTTTCTGTAACAAACCACTTCCTCACTGAGGTGAGTCAATATTCGGAAACAATCTTTTAATGATATCAAACTTTGCATGTGTTTCGCTTTTATAACGTTTTGTCGTAGTATCGTTCCTTTTATAATAAGCATTTGTAATATCTAGTAAATGTCCGTATTGTTTTAAGGCAGACTCTGAGTAGGTGTGCGACACTCGGCAGAACAATAATTCGAATAAGCCAGGAGCAGGCTGTATCAATTCTTCGTTGACGCGAATTAAATTATTATAGTGAAAAAATACTTCTGTATCCCCTAAGAAACAATGGTTGTTGCATTTATGGAGACCATAGGTCCCATCACCCGAGCGAAGGTTGTAGCTCCGTAAATAATTCTGTACTTCACCTAATGAATCGCTCATAACATCGCGACGTATACTAGTGTCAGAATCATAACCATTACTCATTACTGGATCTGGCTTCACCTCTTAAGACTCTTGTTTTGGACAAAATGATGTTGCGGGATAGACTGCACGAGTGACGAGACTTGGCCAAGCTTATCCAAACGCGAATTATGACTTGAACATTTCCTTATTAATCGCATCCCTCTCCATTCGTGCTCGCTTAGTCAAAATATATTTGGCACGTATGTTCCGTATGACGTGATCTAAAGTGTTTTCCTCGGCAGACATGACTGAAGATAACCATACAGCGTAAAGCCTTTTTATATACAGAACTATAAAATGTCTAGAGCTATGTATTTTTAGGAGACGGTCTCGGAGGTGTGGGTCACTTAGCAACAGTCCTCGCAGTCGATGCAGAAATTAATTCATCAACACGATTCTTCACAAAACCAATAGTACGAGCAAATTGAGAAACCTGTTGTGACATGTCAGTGATACTAGCGGTAAGTTTCAATATCAGTTCCGCCAAGATAATGTTTATAACATAACATCCTTTACCTTTTCTACAATCGTATTCTCAAATAGATCGAGTTTATTCTCCAACAAATTAACTTACATATCACCCAACTTTGTTGGCAGTACCAACAGATGAGAATTGATTTAATCCACAGACCGCTGTTCCATCAAATCCATATTCTGTAAAATCACGATAGTACCAACCTGCATATCCCGTACATTGATTAACAATGCATTGAGCACCGTAAACCGACACAACAGCTCCTCTGTCACCGTGCGAGTGATTACACCCGCGACCGAGTCAATATAATGTTTACTCGCAACATCCCCAGCATCCTTAGGCATACCCACACGCTTTAAAAGTTTTCCGCCTAAATCGCAATTCCCATCAAGATCGCAAGATATACACGAGTCAAGCTGATGTTTCACAGGACCACCTCCAAACTTGGATACGCTGTAGGACATCCTTCAATGACTCGCTACAATAAAATGATAAAAAACCACAACGATACCTGCCATTAAGTATAGGATAATCCTTTACAATAACAAGAAAACCATGTTCATTTTTCCAACACAAGAAGCACATATCCTTAGATGATCATCGTAGGCATGTCGCAAATTAAGCAAATCCATGCGGAAAAGCCCAATAACATTCGCATTATCCCGAAGCAAATGTTTAGGTATTCTGCCATAAGTTTGACCTAGGTAAAAACAATCAACATGTGCGTGTCTACCCATAGAAAAATACTGCTGTATTATTCCTTGTTTCTCACAGTTTATATCGTCAAATGCAAACACCGAATTCGCCCTGGCATCGCTAGGAGGTATCACATCAGCATTTTCTGTATACAGGCTGTGTTTGCTTTAAACATACTCTGGGTGGGATAGACATAGCAGTATGGAGGCATTTGTTTTAAGCATACTTTTGTAAATTTTTTAACATGGCGGTATTTTATTTAAGCATACTGGTGGTGGGGTTTGCTTTAAGCATACTTTTCGAAATTTTAAACATGGCGGCATTTTATTTAAGCATACATGGGTTGGGGTGTTTTTAAACATAGCGGCATATGCTTTAAGCATACTGGTGGTGGGGGTGGGATAGACATAGTTAGTATGGCGCCTTTTTGAGAATGTAAGCAGATATTCCTTATTTAATTCTCCACTTCCCAACTGATCTTGTTGTCTGGTTGGTAAGGTGTCTGCTTCCTAACCTCGACGTTGTTGCGTCCCACGGATCGAATCATCCGACGCCCAAGGTTTATTGTATACAACTTCTGTCTTCGGAGCGACGGTGGCGCGCTCCGGTAACCAAAGGTAGAACTAAGATATCGGTCTTCAGCAGATGAAGACAAGATGGCGGCCCCCAGTGGCGGATGTCAACAACAAGCGACGGTGACGTGCTCTGGTAACCAAAGGTGACATATGTCAACAACAATGGCGGTCTCCATGAAACAAGATGGCGGCCCCCAGGGGTTCAGGTGCAGTGTTTACATAACAATGGTTGCGTAATGTTGACGTCATTCCAAGGCATCAACATTGCATTCGCAATGTTTACATAACAATGATTGTGTGATGATGATGTCATAATTCGCAATGTTTACATTGGTCCAGAACCAGCTTACTGCCCCTACTAACATCACCATTAAAACCTTGTTATGTATGTAGTAAAACACACTCTTTATTCTTCCAGGGACATGTTTACCCAGCTTGCAATGTAAAAGAACACACAACTAATAATTGGGAATCTGATGTGATTTTTACAAAAAGTCATCCTATCTGGAAAAAAATAATCTTTTATTAATTTAAATTATTTGTTAGAAGGTCGTAAGTTAACAGTGTAGAAGCTACTGAATAAATGAATTGGGAATCTTATGTGGGGTGAAATGTCAGATGGATCAACGATAGCATTTATTAATGTGGTTAACAGAAGATTTTCAAAGAAGGAAGATTATTTTGTATATTTTTTAAACATTTATTTAATCATCATTAAATTAAAAATGGTAGTTATAATAGAATGACGATATGGCAGCATCCAATACAGCAAATGTGATGTTGGTACAGCCTAGGTTTCAGCCGACTAGCTTTAATCCAAACCCATTAATTCATCGCTCTGATTGACTGCTATATAATATTATTATTGTAATGCTAGTTGCACATGTTTAATTATGTTTACCGCACTAACTTTTGAATCATTACCAATTTTATCATGTATATCTATAACATATATATCATATACCTATACCCTATAGCATATATACATATATATGAGTGCATATATATGTATATATGAGTGTATATATATGTATATATGTACATCTATAGCAGAGAATGTTTCAGATGCACAGCAGAAATGAAACAAAAGTAATTATCTTAGTGAAAATCTGTAATGTGTGTGAAACAATATATTAATATATATAATACTTAGTGGTATATATGGATATTTTGCCACACGCATCGAAATGCACAATGCTCCCAGGGCTTGCGGGACGAGTGGAACACAGTGCTGTACATCACCGCGGGATTCTACCTGCTGGGGGCCTTGGTGTACCTGGTGTTCGGCAGCAGTGAGCTCCAGCCGTGGGCCGCGCCCGGGGCGGCCAATTCGGAGCCCGAGGCGGAGCCCCTGCTGACCGCCGACACGACCAAAGCTGTCCCGCCGCAGTCCTCGCAGTCCTCGTGAGCTGCAGGAGAGCCGGGCACATCCCGGGTTCTACCTGCTGGGGGCCGTGGGCCGTGCCCAGAGCGGTGCACTCGTGGCCCGACCCGGAGCCCCTGATGACCGCCGACACGACCAGATCTGTCCCGCCGCAGTCCTCGCAGTCCTCGTGAGCTGCAGGAGAGCCGGGCACATCCCGGGTTCTACCTGCTGGGGGCCGTGGGCCGTGCCCAGAGCTGTGCACTCGTGGCCCGAGCCGGAGCCCCTGCTCACCGCCGACACATCTTGCAGTCCTCGTGAGCTTCATTAGAGTTGAACACCTCCCAGGTTATACCTGCTTGGGGGGGGGGGGCATAGTGTACTTCGAGTTCTGCGAAGTGAATAGGAACACAGGAAGTAGTGAAGAAACAATTGTGATTATTTACAAATAGTACAAATCCCATGCCTTAAGTGAATTTCTGTAATATGATGTTACGAAAAGAAATTCATCATATTATTGTACAAGGATAAGCACAACACAAGATTTCTACAATGTACGATTCTTATACAATATTTCTTTAGCACCATTAAACCAAATTTGTAACCATCCTTTCGTTATACTTATCCTTTGAGTGGTCGTGTCCCAAAATGCAAACTATTTTCAGAATCTGTGCCAGACAATTAATCTTAACTTCAATGAAAAATGCTCTAAGTACTAGACAGTGTTCTTTGATCGGTCATCATGGTGCTTTGAGTGTTGTGCTTTCCATGGTCATCGAAACACATTATACTCGTGAATGTGCTCATAATGCTGGATTCACAATTGAAAAAATAACTGTAACAGTAACAGTAACAGTAGGTCGTGTGCATAGGATATGAACGCCATGTTTCCTAACCTAACGATTCACAATAGCAGAAAGTTGGTCGTGGGCATGGGAACGAGGTCGTGCGCATAGGAGTGAAATGAATATATTTTATTTCGGTCGCGTACGCATGGCACAACAGCCAATGAGAGAAGAGCAGGGTGCTTTTTTGGCGGGAGTAGAAATATTTATTTATATATATTAACCATATTGTGGTAAGAAAATGTCGAGATAATAATAGTAGGGGAACTGTGCCTAATACCGCACCGCTTCCTAATTCCGCACCCCATGGTATCTCGGCCGGTATGTGCTGCAACCTAGCGGCAATAAGCACAACTTGTTGCTGCGTGCAAAGTATCGTGTTGGTGGGAGAGTATAAGCGTCCTCACAAAGATTTGCGTGTGCTAGGAGAGAATGAATTTTTTACTGTGAGCTAAATATTTGTAAGGGGCCACTTCTTCGATTTGTTTCAACAACAAAGATATGTGTTTTTTACAATTTGACTGTATAAATAGCGTGTCATAATACCAAAGTGTTGCTAGTAAGAGTGGTTATTTTAACTGAAGTTACGTTTTTTTGTGACAATGGCCGCCTTTTGTTTTGCTTGCATTTGCCGAATACCGCACATTGAAGTAGTCCTAATATCGCATGGTGCGATATTAGGAATACCTTAAATTTTCTATGACTAGCAGCTTAATACAATACAATGCAACCTACATTACATTATTATCTAGTCAGATATTATACATTATTGTATGTGGCATGTTACTTACATAGTATATAAAACAAAATATGTCATAAGTAGAAAAATACCTAACTATTGAAATTACTTTTGCGTAGTTTGAAAATAGCAAGCGATACATTGGTTAAAGCAAACACAGTTTAAAATTGTCACATGCACACGCATGCAAGCACGCTGCCTGTAATGCTATCTAAGTGAATGATTTGTGATGTGTAGCTTACAGTTTTGTTTTGGGGGATGTCATGCGTATGCATTTAAGAGTTTATTTCAAAAGAATTTTGTATATTTGGCATTTTTCTTTACAGATGGCGCCAAAAAAGCGCAAACAGTGGTCACAAGAAAACATGAGAGATGCTATATTAGCAGTTAGAGGAAAAGAAATGGGATTGTCACGAGCATCGAAACTGTTTGATGTTCCTGAATTGACATTGAAAGACAAAGTTAATAGTCGTGAGGAAGATGTAAATAAACTAGTTGCTACAAAACTTGGAAGGAAGCCAGCACTTGATGATGAAATAGAGGCGGCATTGGTAAGGTACGCATTGGAAATGGAGGCTAGGTTTTATGGCTTAACGCTAAAGACATTAAACGAATGTATTTTGAACTGGCAGAAAATAATGGTAAATGCCATATTTTTTCTAAGGGAGAAGAAGCAGTGGGATGGAAATGGCTACGTTCATTCATGAAGAGAAATTCACAACTTAGCCTCAGAAAACCCCAAGCAACATCACTGGGAAGAATAAGAGGGTTCACACAAGAAAATGTCAAGATATTTTTTGACATCTTTGAGCCATTTATGGATGTTATTAAACATTCCCCAAATAATCTCTACAACTGTGATGAAACAGGTCTCACTGTCGTGCAGCACAAAGTTAGTAGGGTGGTTTCAGGGGACGTCAGGTCGGAGCAGTATCTTCTGCCGAAAGAGGTTCCTTGGCGACTGCAGTTACGTGTATGAATGCCTCGGGTCACTATGCCCCACCACTTCTAGTCTTTCCTAGAGTCAACATGAAACCAGAACGGCTTGATGGCACTCCAAATGGTTCTATAGCTGTGTGTCATAAATCTGGTTGGATACAAATGGACAGTTTCCTTCAGTGGTTCCAACATCAGTTCTTAGCCATTGTGAAGCCTAAAAAAGAAGATCCTGTCATATTGGTGCTTTATGTACATTATTCCCATACCAGAAATCTTCAACCTTTGGAGCTTGCTCGTGAAAATGGTGTGCACATTGTGTGTTTCCCCCCCTCCCCCCACTGCACACACAAAATGCAGCCCCTTTATGCTGCATTTATGTTGCCCCTGAAAACTTACTATGCTCAAGCAATTTAAACTTGGCTCAAGCAAAATGAAGGCAGAGTGGTAACTCACTATCAAGTTGGAAGACTTCTGGGAGAAGCTTACAACAAGGCAGTTACTGTTGCAACAGCTACAACTGGTTTCAAGAAAACTGGTTTGTTCCCTTGCAACCGCAACATTTTCGGTCAACATGAGTTTGTTAGCGAGCTCAACAGTAGCCCTCTATACAACGATAAAGTAAACAAACCTCATACGACACCGCTCTACAAAACAAAGGAAATCGGTCGTTAGGCATATCAACAGCAAGTAGGCCTATCCAACAAGAACTTCATAAAAGTCCTAGTGACATCTGTTCATCATCTCAGCCAAGCACAATCATGGCGTCAGGGATTCTAGTAGGTCCTGCTGACATTTCACCTGTGCCTTCTCTGAAATCCAACCAAACAAAACCATCAAGAGGGATAGGTCGACCAACCTGCCCTGCTGCCGCACTGACAAGTTCGCTTTACAAAAACAAGCGATCCGATTATGTGAAAAACATATCTATAAAGGGTAGGACAAAACAGCTACAGATGGGCTGCAAGAAGAATACTGCACGAGGGAAAAAAGAAGTTGTGAGATAGGTAAACCTCTAAGCAAGAAGGAATCTGTTATGGACAAGAGCAAGGAACAAAAGAAACGGAAGACGAAGATATCACTGTCTTCAGAATCAAGTGAAGAAGAGATGGCTGAACCTCTGACAGTTTCCACAGATGAAGAAAATAGTGACGATGAAGATTGTGTGTGTCCTTACTGCAACCAGTTGTATTCACAAGACAGGCAGATGGAAAAATGGGTTCTCTGTACAAAGTGTCACATTTGGTGCCATGAAGAGTGTTCAGGAACTGATGATTACACTTCATTCATATGTGATTTTTGTTTAGAAGGGTAATGCTACAAATATTTTGAAGATTTACGAGACTCGTATTGATTTCATTGTTCTAGTTTGAAAATGCACATTAAAAATTTAGTTTTAATTAGAAACTCTTCTTTTGCAATATACTAGTATAAGAACGATGTAAACTGAAACATGTGTTAGTTATTCTTCTTAATGGAAGATGTGCCAGATATATTAGTTTAAAAAAAAATGGTGTCCCAAATATCGCACACTAGTGCGATATTAGGAACACTGTTTTTCAAATGACGAAAGTGCATCAAATTCCTTTCTTTGTTATAAATTTCAAAATAATAAAAATTAAATCATGTACAGCATAACATGTTTTGCAGTAATAACCCTAATGTGCTAAACAGCTGTTACTTATTTTTTTAGGAAATTTGTCTCCACATAAATTAGCATTTTCAAAATGGGTGCGATATTAGGCACAGTTCCCCTATTATAGCTATTTTGAAAGTTAATATGTTTATTTACTAACACTGCTAACAGATGTCGCATAGTTCGCGAAATTTCATTGGCTGAAATTAACAGTAAGAATTCAACTGTGAACCGATTTCGCAGTTCGCACAGGTCGTGTGCATGGCTTGCTATGCATTCGCTTAATTTTTTTAATTGTGAACCCAGCCTAATTCTCGCATCTCGAGTTCGAATGTCTTGTACGAAGCAGATGATAACCAGGGATTGGCGTGAATTACGTCGTTCTAGAATTCACCTGAATTATAAGTATACGTATGTGTATTTAGCCTCATAAGTGAAATCACAAGGGCTGCCCAAACTGAAAGTGAAATATGCTAGAATGCAAGTAAACTAATCTGTATACTACTTATGATGAACTTCGTGTTAAAGAAACATTGTTTGTTTTAAAAATGTTTTGTAGGTTATGTTTGGTAAAAATTTAAGGACCGATTTCACCACAGCGAGGTTAAACCTCCATGATTTTAGTTTAGCTTAAAAGTTTTAATTTCTCCAGACATTTCGCCACTAAATTCTTGAAGTTACACATCGCTTTACTTTATTGAAGTTCGTTAAAAACACAATTATAAGACAGTGGTCATTCTATTTCTTAGTTTTTTGGCTCCTGGCAAGATATTTTTATGAAGAAATATAGTTTGAAAACAAAATAAACATATAATTTTTATTTTTTCATTACTTTTTTGCGATTATTATGTTCGTTAAAACCTAAAGTTTATTCATTATTTTTTATAATTTTTAATTAGTCAAATGAGGAGCTTTAGCAAAAACATTCGGATATATAAATTAGTGTATCATTTATTAATTTCCCAAAAACTGCAAGACCTTTATATTTTGTTCTAACAATTTCAGTTAGCAGTAGGGGTCACGTAGGATACTCAGGATCAGTTCTTAGGTGTGCCCGATAAACATTCTATGCTATACTGGAAGTATGGTATGTTTTGCCTTAAGTATGTTATGTTGTCTTTGTAAATATCGTACACAGGCACGGGATTCAAGATTCGTACACAGATTGTGTGTGAAATGAAGGTAGCCATTTTGTCCACCCTCCCTTTGTCAAAACACATCTGGAGCAGGTCTGTCAAAGGAGCCCATATGTCAAGGTCAGTGATAGTGGTCCAACCTAGCCTTCGCAGTTTCTGAAACCAGTTTCTACCATCTGTGTTCCCTCCTCCTCCTGCATCATACCTAGCAGAGGGCGTCGTTGCAGCTTCAAGGACAGCAGGTCCTCGGTTCGATGCTGGGCAGCAGCAGTGGACCTCTTCAAGTACCTTAATCGACGCTAGACCATTTTATCTGCCGAGAGTATTGAAAAAATATTTATTTTATTGTACCGCAATGTTTCTCTTTTAATACTTGTAATTGAGTATTTTGCACTTGGTTGTTTTTCGTTTGCTCCGTTTTGGAAATTAAATGAAGTCTGTAATATTTATCACTAAGTCTTAATTGGCACTAGGCCGAGAGTTGAAATGGTTAGATTATAAAAATAAACTTTGAACTATTTAATATTACTGATATATCATATTTGTTTTGATATTATTATTGTAGTACTTTATAACTAAACCTTTATTTTTATTTTCACACTACAGAAAAATGAAACAAATAATTTTTAACTTTTTGGTGTTAGGCAGTAAAAGAAATATTTTCTTTTGCCTGCCGCTAGTATTAAATAATAATTTTAAAGTATAATTATTTATTTGCTGTTATTACGATATAATATGAGTTTTTTTTTCCCCAACTAATAGGCACTATGCCATGAAAGAAACACATTTAAGACAACAGAAATAATGGTTAAGTATTACCTACTGATACAATATTAATTTTACTATGTTTTGGCAGTGAGATAATTTTTTTGTACACACAACAGGATATGTCTTTTCTGTAAATGCTACTGTACCATTTTTTCCTTTTTTTTTTTCTTTGTTCAGAGTATTTAATTAATATTGTAAAAGTAAACATTTTTTTAACTTTGTAGTGATAGAAAATGAAAGAGTATTAAAGTTGTTTTGAGTAGTATAGGAATGGGGCTCCGAGCCCAAGGTTCAGGGGGGGGGGGATGGATTGTAATTGTCGTTCCGCCATCTTGGATTGTGACGTCTGTGTCATTGCTCATTTTTAGTAATGCGCATGCTCACTTTATCTATATTTATAGTTATTGTTTTTATTTTATTTTGTATAGCAAACTGGGAGCCATAATTTTTTAATTCTTGAATTTGTAAATCATTTTGTAACCAACAATTTCAGCATAATTTATATTTATAAAAGGACAAGTTTCTGTGTTAAAATTCTTATATTAATTTTACAACAAAATAATTTTACTTTTGTCCATAATGAATGTTGATTTGGGAAACCGCACTATAGTGTAACTCTATTTGTTTTACATGTGCAGTCTTACATGTCTCAACTCTATGGTCTTCTTCAGTTGCACAAAATAATTCGTCTTTTTTTTTAAGCATGTCGGCCATGATGTAACTGTTCCTAGCTTCGGCCGTTTTTCAATCTGTTGACATCAATGTCTTAATTAATTCTCCGTACACCGCAAGTGTGTGTGTGCAGAAGGCGTGGGTGGCCATGGGCGCGATTACTTCGTGCCACACAACTTCTTCGTCACCTGAGTCATGGTGCTCATCAGTGCCTGATGCAGCTCGTCTAATCAGGAAAGATCTTCTTGGTTACTTTCTGCATGCAGAAGAGCAACCATGAGCCACCACATATCTAAAGAGAAAATTTTAACCTAGCATTTTCGGCATTGTTTTGGACTAATAATTAATTTTTTTTTGACTCAACCTATGTAATTCTTAACATCAAAATCAATGTGTTTAACTTAAGTATCTAAAGGAGCCCCTTATCTTAACATTAACTTTTACTATCGGTATGACTGTACTCATCATTTGATATTAACCTTGTTATTGTTATTATTTAAAGTAAAATAATTTAAAGAAAAGAAAATATAAGGAACAGAGAAACGATATTGTTGTATTCATTTAACTAAAACCACTGTCTGTATTAATTTTGACTAGTTAATAATTAATTATTTTATCCTGTAATATGGCCTCCCCAGTCGGCTCAAGGTTCTCATGATTTTACTACACGTCTAACAAAGCACCATTGAGCCCGTTCCCCATGCTTTCACTGTTGACCTCTGTGCCTCCTTGGTATTTGGCCAGGTTGAGGTAGAGGGCGGCAGATGTCATGGCGGCCATATTGGATGAGAGTGACCTTGACCTCGGTGGCCATTTTGGATCCGCCATTTTGTATGACGTCATTTTGTTTTCTCGAACATTCCTGCATTTTGTTTTCCGCCATTTTGAATTATGATGTCACCGTTGCAATTTCCGTTATGCTCACCATCTTTAACTTTTTATTTAAAATCTGATTTTAATGAAAAAAATTAAAATTTATAAAAAAAATTCAATTAATAAAATTTTAATAAAAAAATATTTAAAAAAAATACATTTACGACATGGAGCTCGGAGTCCTCGGTTTCAACCCGACGAGTGCAAAAAAATAAAAATCGCGACCGATCCTTCCCCTGTGGTGGGTGCTGGCAGACTGACCCCCACCATTTATGTCAATGTAAATATATCATCAGGTAACATGATGTCATGTCCGCCATCTTGTCTTCGTTTTCTGGAAGCCATAATCATTGTATCGTCGGCTAGAGTGCGCTGACGCCATGTTAGTTTAATTCTTACCCGCTAGAGTGCTGTAATCATTTATTATTACTGTGACATCCGCCATCTTGTCATTTGCACGCCATCTTAGAATTGTGTAATTATTTAGCTAGAAATTCGGGAAAAGTTCCAAAATTCATTAAATAAATCACTCATTAATTTACATATTGATTCGATCGATTCCTGTCCTTGGTTCGACACCCGATCGATGCAATAATGTTTAATTTTATGTAAAAAAAAATAATAATTTCAATAAACAATGTTCAACATTCTTAAAGAGACTTTAAATATTCTACTACCATCATCCTATAAGACATCAAGACCACCATATTAGAAATTCGTAATTTTAATGCTAGAGATTCGGGAAAAAGTTCAAAATTCATTAAATAAATTTGTAATCTATATACTGATTGATTAGATTGACTAAGGTCCTTGGTTCGATCCCTGGCCGATTCAAAACAACTTTAATTTTCAAAAAGTACCACTAAAGTGGCAGGTTTGAGAACATAAAAACACCAAGTTCTTTTAAAAAAACCAAAACATTTATTACATAAATCTACACTACTACAAGTACAAAATATACACAGACAAATTACTAAAGTTTTGTGGATTTCTCGATTTAAACAGTTTTCTTAATGGTCGAAGTAAGTCCTTTACATGTCTGTAAATGTCTATTCAGTTTATCAGGTCGAAATATTGGTTGACAACAATTTTCACACAAAGATGAATTATCGACTTCATTAAAAGGACAGTGATATATTTCATGTCGTTGTGCTCTTTGAATATTTGCTAATGTTTTGTTACAAAATATACAGCTTGTTTCTGATGAATGTACAGCCAGTCTATCACAATTCCTGAGGTGTCGTTTTAATCTTCCATAGAGTATAAACTTGCTTAAACACCTGTTGCACTGATATTTAATGTGTTCAGAGTTATTATTACATTTGTGTATTGCATAATCCCGTAATTTCAAGTTTTTGATCTTCTCACAGGTAGTGCAGTTGGGTGATGGAACACCGTTGGATGCTCCTTCCTTCAATGCCACTGAAACTGTTGACAACAATAGTAACTGCTGAAATGTTAACTTCTGAAGCCTTTGAGGTCAGCTCTGCAGAAAATGTTGCACGCGTCGAAATCTCCTGTTGTGCTGAGAGAGTAGGTGTAGCTGTAGACGACGTTGTCATCGAGCTCTGCACTGATGATGGTAGACCTTCGATCCAGGTTGGTGTTGATAGTGGTAATGATGCCATCGAGTTCTCATGAATAGTTAGATACTGGTCTATTATGTTATACAAGTCTAACTATCCGATCCGTTCATCACCGCAACCAGAGACGGACTGAAGTTCTCATCGACAGGGTCTCACTTATATAATTATTCTCATTAGCTAGTACAATGCATGAGTCAAAACAATAACCATGTTCATTATACTTGCACTTAACTTTCTCGGAACATTTTTTATAATTACGATGTAAGCTAAGGAGATGTGAAATGAGTTTACTGCACTTGTTACACTGAAATTGTATTTTTTGCACATTATTCAGACAACCGCTTCTTTCATGTCTGCGCGCGCTTGAAGTTCTAGTAAAAGAAGTGCCACAATATTTGCATTGATGCGATGTACGCTCTTCATTAATTGAATTCTGGAATGCAGATGATGAAACTTCAGATGATGATGGAACAGTACGTATCGTTGTCTCCTCTGCAGTCGGTATCGGGATCTCCACAGCTGTCGACACCGCAGCCATTGAGCTCTCCGCTGTCGTGGTCTCCTCTTCAGCCAGTATCGGGATCTCCGACTCTACCATCGTTGCTGTCATCGATGTCCCCGCTGCTGACGGTAAACAGTCTATTCCGGTCGACATTGGAACAGTAACTAAATCTCATGAAACTTACTGAAGAGAGCAAGTCCGTACTGCACCATGGCCAGAGGTGAACTGAGAGTCCAGTCGTCTGAACCTCGCTTATATACCCACGGTCTACTGGTATACTACATGAGTCAAAATATTGCCTGTATTTATAAATAAAAACACACAAGTTCAAGTTTTACACATTTATTTATAAAAATTACACAAATACATATTAGGTAAAGGAATCAAGCATTTTCGCAAGCAAAGTCTTTAATGACGCACGAACTGCCTCGTCGACTCCGGTTCCAACTGGTTCGCAGGTCACGGGATCAGGAACACAGGTTTCCAGCTGGTCATCTTCTGCGACGTCGTCAACTCCGACAAGACATGGTCGATGGCGCCTGTGACCACGTCTGTGCCTGGGCTTTGGCTCAGTGCTAGTTGGGACAGATTCACTGCCTGAACTTCGACGACGAGACGCACATCGTTTGGATGTCTGCGTAGAAGCATCACAGGTCGCAACAGGTTGCAACACGCCCATGTTTGGTGTTGCAAGTGCAGACGAGGCGACTACCTCAGCGATGCTAGCAGGAAGGATTGTTTGTGGTCTCATGTGTTGTTGTTTGTGGGCGTAGCTGGGGCTTGTTTACCACAGGTGTGTGGTGCTGCTCGTGTGCCTGGCAGGCGCGGGGGAATTCCGTCTGGCTGCTCGCTGGTGGCACCTGATGTGTGATCAACAGTGTCTGGGGTTGTTGTTTGATTCGCCTATTTGCGACGATCTTCTGATATACCGGGCATTGTTTCAATGCTGCGGTGTGTCTTCCGGTTTTACAGTTTATGCAAAATTTGGTTGCTTAGTCCATGTGCATTGTGCCCGTGTATGTTTACGGCCACATCTCACACACAGTGGTGGGTTACTGCAGCGGGCCTGAGGGTGGTTGAACTCCCCACAGTGTTTGCATTGTGCGATGTCCTCTGGGTGGGACTTACAATTTTGAATGGTAATGGAAGTGTAGTAGATCGTTTTTACATTTAATATACTGTCATCTTTGGAAGGCATGATGGTCAAACGAAATGTCCCTGTGCGGATTGGCTTAAGTGTCCCTGTGTGGTCCGGTCGCATGATGTTAAAGTTTCTCACATCTAACACCTGGAAGCCTTTTTCCGAAAGCTCAGATTTTATGTCTTTCTCCGAGACTTCGGCGTATAAGCCCTTGATGACCACTTTTGTGATCCGCTCGTCTGGATGCACAAAAGTGTGATGGATGTTGTGCTCCTTCAGGTAGTTTAGCGCCAGTGCGTATCCCTCCCTGTTTTCGAAACTGAGTCGCAGTTCCCTCCTACGAGTGACTAAGTTTCGAAACTGGACTCTGTGTAGATTTAGAAACTGCGCGATTTCTCTGAGCCTGCAGGTTTCGCGAACCATGATTGGAACGGCTTTGTACCTGTTTGTAGTCTGGTGTGGCTGTGGTGGTGCCAGTGTGTGGGTGTCTGACTTTGTTTGTCTCAGAGGGTATAAACTGTTTGTGGTGAGTATGGCTGTCGGGCCTGCTACTTGCCTCGCTTTGAGCTCCCGTTTGTCTGTGATGTAACCATCGCTGTCCCCGAATGAGTTAAGTCGCCTTTCCCTGTCTCCCATGGCATTCAGGACAGGCCTCATGCCCTTTGGTACCTCACTTGTGTATGTGTCCTTGTCTCGCTAGCGTTTGTTGTTTGCACTCTGTGCCTCCATTGCTGTCTCCCCTCCCTGCTCATGGATGTGGTTTTGATTGTCTGTCATTATTCCTGTCGCGATTCGTGGGTTATCCGACCCACAGGTCGCCTATTCCCCAAAACAGTGATGGATGACCAACACTTTTCTGACAAAGTGCAGCTAGACCTTAGAGAGGTGTCCTCTCTTCACCACTGCTTGGTGCGAACTGTGAATCTGGTGCTCTTCCACCCAAACCAGCTACATGTAGTTCTGCTACATAAATAGCTGATTGGTTATATAGCTACGCTATATAGTTTAAACTCACCTTTAAACATGAAAACCAATAATAAACTTTCTTTAACAATATTTTATCGTGCCATATTAAAATTACCGATTGATATTTTTTCTCTCCTGATATTCAACTAGTAAAAAAAAATTTATACATTTTTAAAACTACTATTTATTAAAAACAAAATTTGGTTATATGCAACAAATGTATGCCTATTATTAAAAACTGAAACATTTACAACCTGAGATAAGTAAATTGACCAGATGGAACATAAACGCATCGTTGTCGTGAGGGGTTTGAAGTCAGGAGTGGAAAGATGAGGGGGAAGATCAGCCATATTGCTTAGTGAAAAAATCATAGATTTTGCCATTTGATTACATTGCGAGTAGTTGAAAGTTTGTTAATTTATGTATCGTTAATTTGGTTTTTGAGTGTGAGGCCATTTGTGGCGGCCTCAGTCGTCTTGATTTTTATTATAACTTTTATGGTGCGTAAAGTTTGTTTTAAGGTCAGTAAATTGTTTTATAATATTATTTATAGTATTATATTAGTTAATGGTGTATGTAAATTATTTATTTGTTGTTTTGTTGTACGTTTATTATCCTTATTCGGTAGTGGCAACCGCTAGATTTAACCAGAACGATCGAGCGGAGTCAGGGGTGGCAGGACAGGAGGGGGGGGTGACGTCACCTGACGAGAGAGGGGAGGCGCCGGCCAGCTGTTTTTGACGTTCGGACAGACTGTATGTGTTGCGCGCGCGCCGCGGAATTATGCGGGAGAGACGAGAATTGGCTTTTCAGCGATGAGCTACGAGTGCGACGTTACGTGATTACGTGATGACGGTAATGCCATACACCCTCGGCGAAGTAACACCAGGCGTGGTGTATGAAAATGCGATATCGTGGGCCTAGTGCACTGGTCATCAATGTAGCGCGATGCTACGGGCGCTACAAGGTGAGCGGGGTTTACATCCGACCCCGGCGTACACCGACTACAGAGGTATGCCTCTAGAACAAGTAAGTGCAAGAACTGGATTTGTAACTTTTGACTCCGCTGGTTTGACTTGCGGACAACGTGTTTAAAACAGAGTGCGGCGATGGAAATTACTGGTAGAACTATCTAGACGTCACTATTTCGTTTTTTCACCCTCCCCTCCTCGGTAATAGACTTTATGGGACTTTGGTTTATTTTAAGTATAGTGTAAGAGTGTTTGTATGTGAATGTGACCTTTGTACATGAAATTTAATTATAGCAATTGAAATGGTATCACGAATTGGATTTATAGGTTGCTTTCCTTTTTTACCGTACTTAATGCTGGTCATTCTATTTCTGGTAATTCATTATATATATGTTAACTATCACAATAAGTTTAGCAGGGCTGTCGGTCAATTTAGTACGTTAATGATTGCTTTTGCGCACTGGTCAAATTTTAAGCCAGTCCATGCGCGTCTATTTAAGTTAATTTTACGACACTTTCATTTTCAATATGTCAATAGAGACGCGTATACGGGACTGGCGTGGCGGGTGCGGGCGTGTTCAACTACCCCGGTATAAGGGGGGTTGGCCACAAGTGCGCCACTCTGCTACGGCAGTCTTGTTGTTGGTCCTTACTGTGATAGTATTTCTGAGTATCCTTGAAACGATCACCCTAGACATGGCGAACAGCTGGGTATTCAACTTAGAAAGGGAGCAGTTAATTGCCAATTTGCATGCCGCAGGGCGAATGGTAGAGAACGATGATGACGTTCACTTACTACGTCTTAAATTAGTCGAATATCTCAACGGGACAGACGAGTGGTTATTTGTGGAAAGCCCTGAGAATGCTCGTGAACGGGATTTGGCAGGCAATGTACCGGCAACTATAGGTGTCAACATGTTAAAAAATTTGCCGCGATTAGAGGCAAATAATGGTGATGAGTTGAGGAAAATATTGCTTGAAGTCCAAGTGTTGAATGATATAAAAATTTTTTGTGACGATTATAGTATGTTGAGGTGTCTTTTGGGGAAAAGTACCGGCATAATGAGGGAAATTATTGCGCGCGGATTGGTAGAAAAGCGTAGCTGGGAGCAAGTTCGTCAGATGTTGTGGGAGAATTTGTGCCCGAGGAGAGTTAAATTTGGTTTGATACACGAGTATGTGAGTCGTTTTCAGAAGCGTGGAGAAAGTACTGTGGAATTCGTGGTCGATGTGCTTAGGCACATAAAAATATTTGGAGTGAAGTTTTTGGATCACGAAATAATTTCTATGATTATTGAAAATATGGTCCCTGAAATACGAGTGGAATGTTCGTTTGTTAAGAGGCCAGAAAGTATTTCGGGATTAATGGACTGGGCTGTAGAAGTGGATAATGTAAATTATGATAGTAGGAGGTCCAGCGAAGGGGAAGTTAGTGCGGCCGCTAAGGAAATAGAAACCAGGAATGCCTTAATGGAGATAGGAGGAAAAAATGGTGGCGTAGAACTTTCTAGTGAAAGGTCCATTGAGGAAAATTCCCAGCCTAGGACGACGCCCTTAATATGCGATTTTTGTAAGAAAAAATGTCATATAAGAGATACGTGTTTTCGTAGGAATGGTTATGTGGGTACTTCTAATAAAATTTGTTTTTGTTGTGGTAAGATGGGACATGTACAAAAATGGTGTAAGCTATGGAGGAGTGGTAAGAACCGATGCGGGTTCTGTGGTAAAAATGGTCATATAACGAGTAGATGTTGGCAGAAGATGAAACTTAATCATTTTCGATTTAAAGATAAGCACCATCTGTTAGTGATGCGAAGTGGAAATAATTTATGTGTGGAGGTAGAAGTGGGTAAGAATACAGTCAAAGCCCTTGTAGACACCGGGGCGAGTAAGAGTTTCGTGAGCGAAGAATTTTTTGAGCAATTCCTGAAACAAGGGAAACGAGTTGGGCGTCGTGTTGAGAGAAGGGGAGGTATACAGGTGCAAACGGCTGATGGGAAAATTCATAAGAGTGTTGTGAAAGTAATTATGCATATAAAACTGGGTAAATTCTCGTGGGATCGGGAATTTTATGTAATTTATAATTTGGTGTATAAAATGATATTGGGAATTGATTTTTTGAGTGATACACGAGCGGTTATTGATTGCCGGACTCGTAGGTTAAGTTTCGGTTTTGCACCAAAGTATCGAATTGGATTGGAAAAACCCCAGGGTAGCGAACAGGTAATTTGTGGAGGGATAGAGGGGTGCCGAGAAAGGTTGAGTATAAGCGAAGTTGAGAAAATTCAGGGAGTGATTGATGAATTTCAGGATGTCATTACCAAAAGAGTAGGTAAATGTGTTTTGGACCCCTATAAAATTCAGTTGACGGACGATATCCCCATTAAATGCGTACCATACCAGTGTTCATCTCCAAAAATGAAAGCCTTTAGGGAAATTATTCAGGATTTGCAAAAAGAAGGTATAATAACTGCCTCAAAGTCGAATTATGCATCACCCGCATTTTTGGTAAAGAAGAAGAAAGCTGGCGAATTTCGTATTGTTTTGGACTACCGTCTTTTGAATCAGAAGATTAGGCTTGACCCATTCCCGTTACCAAAAATAGATACTATTTTTCAATACCTAGGAAAGGCTAAGTTTTTTACCATCTTGGACCTAAATGCTGCATTCCATCAATGTATTTTAGATGAATCGAGCCGAAAATATACTGGTTTCGTCACCCCTTGGGGACATTATGAGTGGACCCGCGTGCCTTTTGGGGTGAATTTTGGAGCTCAATGTCTGTCAAGAATCTTAGGTAAAATTTTGCAGGACGTGCAATACAAGTTTGCTCTTAATTTTTTGGATGATATTTGTGTGTATTCAAATAGTTTGGAGGAGCACATTGAGCATTTACGTATAGTGTTAGGTAAATTGAGAGAGGCAGGGTTTACCCTAAATCCTGAAAAAATTTGTTGGGCAAAGCGGCAAATACATTTTTTAGGTTTCATTATTGGTGAGGGTAAATTAGTGATGGATCCTTTGAAAATCTCACCTATTGTCAGTTATCCTCCTCCAAAAAATGTTAAAGGGGTTATGAGATTTTTGGGGATGATTGGGTTTTTTAGCCGTTTCATCCCGAATTATTCGGAACTTTGTGCCCCCTTAAATAACCTAAAAAAGAAAGGGGTATCCTTTGAGTGGGGGGAGGAACAAGAAAAGGCGTTTAAAGCACTCAAAATAGCAATTTCAAGCCCGCCTGTTTTATCCTTGCCCGATTTTGAAAAGAGGTTTGTGGTGCAGGTTGATGCCTCGAGTTTGGCTTTGGGAGGAGTATTATTGCAGGAAGGCCCCCTGGGAATGCAACCTATAATGTACATCAGTCGTACCCTAAATCAACATGAACAGAAGTACATCGTATATGAAAAGGAGGCGCTGGCCTGTATTTATGCCTTGGAAAGATTAGAGACGTTTTTAGAGCACGCAGAGTTTGATTTGTGCACCGACAATCAGGCATTGACGTGGCTGTTTACCCACCCCCGTCAGTTGGGTAAGATTGGGAGGTGGGTAATGCGCTTCAGTAGATTTAATTTTAAAATTAAGCATGTCAAAGGATCGGAGATTGTGGTAGCGGATGCGCTATCGCGTATGTATAATGCCGAGGAGATTGAAGAAGTAGGTGAAAGGTCAGACGACGAGAGTGAGGGGAATTTTGATGTTTGTAATGTATTAGGAAATTTCCCAGAGGGTTTTGTTGATTTAAAGGAATGGCAAGATAAAGATGAGGAGGTAAGAAAAATCCGGGAAAACATTCAACTCCCCCAATACAAAAATTTTGAGATTCACAATGAAAAACTGCACTACAGTAAAGGGGGAAAGAGGAGGTTGTATGTTCCACGAGCGTTGGTCAATATGTTGATGCGTTATTTTCATGACTCACAAGTTGGAGCTCACAACGGCGTCGACAAAACCTTAGACAAAATTTCTGATAATTTTTATTGGCCTACCATTAAAGAGGACGTAAGGAAATACGTTAAAGGATGTGTCTCATGCCAGTTGGCGAAACAACCTCAAAATAGTAAAGTTGGGTACCATAGTGTAGAAAGTATTACGCGCCCCTGGCAGAGGGTATTTTTAGATGTTTTCGGTCCATTTCCTAGGTCAACGAAAGGGAATAGTTGTTTGTTAATTTTGGTTGATGGTTTTAGTAAATATTGCGTATTTTTGCCGTTGAGGGATATGAAAAGTAGCCAGATTATAAAAGCCCTTGTGGAGAAGGTGTGGAGTTTGTTTGGTGGGCCCGAACAGGTTGTAACGGATAACGCCAGTTATTTTTGTAGTCAGCTGTTTCAAAGCATGTGTCTTAATTGGGGTATTAAACACAATAAAACGAGTCCTTATTATCCGAACCCAAATCTTGTTGAAAGGGTAAATAAAAATGTGAAAATAGCAATGACCATCTTTAGTGAGAAAGACCATCAAAAATGGGATGAGCCTTTAATTTTTTTAAATATGGCTTTTAATATGACCAAGCATGGGGCTACTGGATTTACGCCAGCGTTAATATTCTTGGGGCGAGACATCTGCCATCCCCTATTAAATGTGTGGGGCATTTCACCAGAGAATTTGTTAATTCATAGCCCACGTAAGTTGGAAGAAGTGTGGGTAGATGCCGCCATGAATTTGGAAAAGAGTAAGGAAGTAGTTAGGGGTCAGTATAATAAAGGGCGGTTGCCGAACCCGTTTACTGTAAACCAGGAAGTTTTGTGTAAGGAGCACCATCTCAGCGATAAAGAAAAGCATAAGACGGCGAAATTTTTGGGGCCCGTTACCGTTTTGTTAGAAGAATGTGGGAACCATTTTCGCGTGAAAAAAGCTCACCTTTCGCAGTTGAAGCCCTATTGTCGGGGGTAGTCCAAATGTAATTTGGTTTCCAATTGATATAAAAGAGTTGTGATGTTATTAAGTCAGAAAATTTATATACTTTCATATCTATATTTATATTTAATTTATGATTGTAAGAATATATTTCGTGATTTTTGAAAGTGTTTTAGCGAGTCTTTTATATTTACATATTGTAATGTTTGCCGTGATTTTGGCAGGTAGCTGGATTTTTGGACTCTAATAAATTTAGTATGTATTAGACGTTTATGTGAGTTACCTATAGCCATTTGTGGAAAATTTGTTTGAAAAGAAAGTTCAATGGTCGCTGTACTTTTTTAAATGGTTAAATTTACATCCAGTATTAAATTATTTTAGTTTAGTTTTTTTTTTTTTTTGTAAAACCTTTGGAGATTTAGCTATGGGTCGCGCTTTACAGTTAGTGTTTGGTGCTATTTCGAGTTTGCTTTCTGTGTCTTAGTTTTGTGTTTTTCTCTTTCGCAGCTCTTTTGAGTTTTTCTTACTTCGTCTTCTACGTGTTGCTTTTAGTGTTACTTACTTTACGCGGACCTAATAGTTAGATAACTCAAAGGGGTATTATAATTTTTTTTTTTTTTTGTCGGGGTGGTTGAGGCCATTTGTGGCGGCCTCAGTCGTCTTGATTTTTATTATAACTTTTATGGTGCGTAAAGTTTGTTTTAAGATCAGTAAATTGTTTTATAATATTATTTATAGTATTATATTAGTTAATGGTGTATGTAAATTATTTATTTGTTGTTTTGTTGTACGTTTATTATCCTTATTCGGTAGTGGCAACCACTAGATTTAACCAGAACGATCGAGCGGAGTCAGGGGTGGCAGGACAGGAGGGGGGGTGACGTCACCTGACGAGAGAGGGGAGGCGCCGGCCAGCTGTTTTTGACGTTCGGACAGACTGTATGTGTTGCGCGCGCGCCGCGGAATTATGCGGGAGAGACGAGAATTGGCTTTTCAGCGATGAGCTACGAGTGCGACGTTACGTGATTACGTGATGACGGTAATGCCATACACCCTCGGCGAAGTAACACCAGGCGTGGTGTATGAAAATGCGATATCGTGGGCCTAGTGCACTGGTCATCATTGTAGCGCGATGCTACAGGCGCTACAAGGTGAGCGGGGTTTACATCCGACCCCGGCGTACACCGACTACAGAGGTATGCCTCTAGAACAAGTAAGTGCAAGAACTGGATTTGTAACTTTTGACTCCGCTGGTTTGACTTGCGGACAACGTGTTTAAAACAGAGTGCGGCGATGGAAATTACTGGTAGAACTATCTAGACGTCACTATTTCGTTTTTTCACCCTCCCCTCCTCGGTAATAGACTTTATGGGACTTTGGTTTATTTTAAGTATAGTGTAAGAGTGTTTGTATGTGAATGTGACCGATATACATGAAATTTAATTATAGCAATTGAAATGGTATCACGAATTGGATTTATAGGTTGCTTTCCTTTTTTACCGTACTTAATGCTGGTCATTCTATTTCTGGTAATTCATTATATATATGTTAACTATCACAATAAGTTTAGCAGGGCTGTCGGTCAATTTAGTACGTTAATGATTGCTTTTGCGCACTGGTCAAATTTTAAGCCAGTCCATGCGCGTCTATTTAAGTTAATTTTACGACACTTTCATTTTCAATATGTCAATAGAGACGCGTATACGGGACTGGCGTGGCGGGTGCGGACGTGATCAACTACCCTGGTATAAGGGGGGTTGGCCACAAGTGTTGTAGGTGAATCTGTTGTAATTTCTCAAAAGTTTGGTTGTTTTAGAAGTATAATGTGAGATTTTGAACCAGTGTGACAATCTACAAAGCATGATATGTTAATATATCATGGCATCGTGTGTTGCTTAAAGTTGTGTGAACAGAAGTTCTAGGAAAACTGAGAGCCAGTTACTGAAGGAAAAACATAAGAAGATAACCTTTCACAGGTAAATTGTGTTTGATTATTTTAGTGAAAGGACACATTTTGGTAAATATTACTTTGAGGGGCGCCTCTTTAAAAAATTTTTTTCGAATAATACCCTTATTTTTTGCAATGGACCTTCCACTATTTTTTACGGAAAGCGGAGATACAAAATTTCTAATACTAGATATTTGAAAAAATGTAAATATGAATCTGTACAATACCTTTTAAGTAAAGCGCGCACAGACATGTATTGCTATTCTGTGTAGTTAGACACCTTTTTTTATGTGCAATGGACCTTCCACTAATTTTTACCGTAAGCGGAGATAAAATTTTTTAAACCGGTTCGGCTGCCTCCCCGTTAAAGCTATTAAGTTTTTTGAGGAATGGGTCTCGGGGTTTGGGTTCGGCCAAGTGGCAGGAGGCAGGGACGTGTCCATAGAGGTGATCCTTGGGATGTTTAGGCCACCCAAGATGCCTTACACTACAAATGATACACTCCGCTACATGAAGTGTGGTTTTTATTCCTTAACAAACTTTACATGGTGCTATCCATCCCTTGGCCGCGACTGTTCGGGGTTAGTGAGCTCTGCGCATGTACGGCTGTTCGGTGATGACCCCGCTTATAATGGTGAGAGGGGAATTTGATGAGAAAAGTACGTGGCGGACGTTGCTGCTGTTATGTTGCTAAGTGTGCGATGGCTGTTAAGACCTGCGCAGTGACGCACGGCCAGTGGGGGTCGTAACTCACGCTCTAGATGAGGCTGCAGAATTGGCGCGAAGTTGACCTCTTGACTTTGCGCGAAGACGACCAGCCTCTCAGAGCTCCCGATGGATACTGTCCACCTCGTGTAGCACAGCGTTACAGTGGACCTGCTAATTACGCACCAAAAGCGCAGTGCACAGACAACAGACGCGGCCAAGTTTAGGACATATTCGCAAGTTGAACAACTGCATAATGAGTAAAAATGTTTGAAGAATTAAATATTACTTAGTTTCTGTCTGTGGGATAAAACATGTGCCCTTGAATGCTATAGTCCGGCGGAAGCACATTGCCACACCCGGCGGAGTGCTTCCGCCGATGTGGCCGGTAAAGGTGCTAGCTGCGGGTCGTTCGGTGCACTCACACTCTTTGCACCATGTTGCACGCGCAGGCTTGTTTGTGCCACACGGCTTTGAGAGGCATCGGTGAGGCATCGGGGTCTGTGCGAATAAGAGGCGCACTATCGGCTGGCGTCAAATGCCCCCCCCTCTGTCTGAGGCCGCTATGTGCACTGACGCCTCACAATGATCGCACGGGAGTGATGCACTCGAAGCACTGCACTGCGGTGGTGTACTATACCTGGGGAGAGATTCTAGGCCCTGACTGCCGCGAGCATCCCTCTTCAACAAGAAAATGACTGTGTGCCTCCCTCACTATGTTCGTTCCCCCTCAGTAGGGGCAGTGATGTTGCGATGTGGCCTAGCTCCATTGAGTTGCACTGGGGTGGCACTGTAGGGTCCCTGGCCTGGCCCTGATGATTGGTCCATTCTCGTCGGCGACCTGGTGCAGGCCGCTGAGGTGTGGCGCTGGTCACCCCTGTCCGTCCTGATGGGGCGCTTTGGTACCTCAGTTGGGGCTGGACACAGGGTCCAGGGGCGGCAGACAACGGGTGCATCGACCCCTAGTTGGCATTTCCCACCGTGGATACTTCGGTCCTACGAGTCTGCCATAATGCAGCCCTGGTAGGGCAGACATCATGCCAGTGGTACTCTTCCGTCCGGCAGTACTTTCAGCATGGTGCCCTGTCTCGTTGGCCTTCCGATCTCGTGCTTCTGCGCTCATCACGCTGGGTCCGTTGGTTGCCCTGGTTCTGACTGCTCGGTGATGGGTTGCCACGCTCCCATGCTACTTCTGTTTGCCTGAGTGGGCCCTGTAACTGTGCCAGCGCCACATAGGAGACTACTGCAAGCGAGTCTTCAAGTGTTGTCAGTTCCGCAGTGTATGTACCTCGTCGCTGTGCTGGGGAACTCCTTGGTATTCGCAAACTGCGCAGGTCATGATCCACCTCTTTCGCCAGTTGTACGAAGTCCTCTAACCCCTGTCTGGTGGCGCTCCGCAGGAATGGCCGTAGCTCGGGGACCATTAACTCCACGACTACTTCAAAGCTGTGCCGATTGGCCCCCTGGGACCAGACGCCTGTGCATCCGGACTTTGTCATGTATATGTGTCTCCATGTCCTCATCGGCAGCCTGGGAATGGCAGAATAGTGTGCGCTAGCACTGCGCGCGTACGCGTGCGCCGTCGAAGCGCCCTTCGAATCGGGCCACGAAGTCGTCCCACTCCATCTCGAATTCACTAATCATGCCCCACCAATCGAGTGCGCTCCCCCGCAACCGCTCGCTGACTCGTTCAGTCCACTCGTTGAGCGGCACTACGAACAGCGTCAGCCTATCGCGGCAAGTCCGCGTGAACTTGCCGGGATCCTTGTGCGCTTGTCCGGCGAACTCTGGCAATGTCATGGTTCTGATATTACTCGTGACGCTCACCACCTGTACCTGAGGGGGTCTCGTATGTTCTCGCACGCAGAACACATGAACAGTCGGTCTCTGAAGTTAAGAAATTCCAGTGCTTCTGTACATCTGCGGTGTTTCGTTGTGCCACAATGGTGACAGTATGCAACTTCGTCCAGTTGCCTGTGGCATCTTATCACGCTGCATTTATGTGCTCTCTTGTCTCTCCCTTCGCCTGGTTCAGTCTTTATGTCCGTGCCACATGTGTACATCGCGCAAGCGACCTCGTTGTTGGCCGGTGTACGCGGTCGGGAGTACTTGTCGCACGGCTCTCCCATGTCAATGTATACGTCTGTGTTGGCTTGCATCATGATCGCGGGTCGCGGCTGTCCGGTCTGTGTGCCAGGTTGATGCGGTGATACGACCCGATGGCCTCGCGCACGTGTTCCCTGGCGTTCACATGGCTGCTCGGTGTGCCTGACTAATTTGCTTCGGCTAATGTCGGCTCGGCTCGTGCTGTGACACTCGGCCGAAGCTGCTATTGGGCGCACTAGAGAAGGGGGGGCTCGGTGTGCGCTTGGCTGCTCGGAGTGTGTTGCTGGAGGGGTGGGGGTGGCTTGACCTGGTTTAGCTGGCACATCCCGTTACCCCGCGCCAGCCTGTCCAGTAACGCGCAACTGAAGTCCTTTTTTCTTTGCGAGTTATGCCGTTCTCGACAACGTTTTCCCGCCGGTTTGCGTTGTGTGTCTCCCGCAGCAGAATTTAGGCTAGATTTTTCCCGTATCTGATGTTAATTTTGGAAAATTAGTCCGAACTTTAGTCGCCACACTAGTTGGGCGCCATTTTGACACCAGTATGAATGCGTCCCTGTCAAAGCTATTAAGTTTTAAGAGGAATTGGTTTCGGGGTTTGGGTTCGGCCAAGTGGCAAGAGGCAGGGCTGTGTCCGTAGAGTTGATCCTTGGGATGTTTAGGCCACCTAAGATGCCTTACACTACAAATTATACACTTCGCTACATGAAGTGTGTTTATTATTCCTTAACAAACTTTACATGGTGCTATCCATCCCCTGGCCACCACTGTTCGGGGTTAGTGAGCTCTGCGCATGTACGGCTGTTCGGTGATGACCCCGCTTATAATGGTGAGAGGGGGAGTTTGATGAGAACAGTATGTGGCGGAAGTTGCTGCAGTTATGGTGCTAGTGGGGGTCGTAACTCACGCTCTAGATGAGGCTGCGGAATTGGCGCGAAGTTGACCTCTCAACGTTGCGCGAAGTCGACCAGCCTCTCCGAGCTCCCGATGGATACTGTCCACCTAGAATAGCATAGCGCTACAGCGGGCCTGCTAAAAGCACGCCAAAAGTAAAGCGCACGGGGAACAGAAGACGCGGCCAAGTTCAAGACATATTCGGAAGTTGAACAATTACATTAATGAGTAAAAATGTTTGAAGAATTTAATGTTACTGACGTTGTCCCAAGTGCTCCTCCGGCTCAATGAGGCCATAAATGCCCGTTGCTGCTTCAGGCTTGCGTATACGCCGGCGCCCGTGCGCCTAAGTGTAACAAACATCCTTGGCTGAGAGGGGAACGCCCTGCAGAGGCACCACCATAACAGTGATGTGTTTTTTCATAAGGGTTTTGTTTATTTAATTATGTGAGTGTGTAATTATCTATTTGTATTGTTTTTTCCTGTAGATGTGTTTCCCGGGCGACGGAGTCGCGTCTTCCTCCCTATGACCATGTGGGCTCCACGCACTCGCACACGAAGGGAAGAGGGGGGATTCATGTGCGCGTGGCAAGGGGAGAGGCCACTGAGATGTCGCAGAGCGTGGGTCGAGTCAGTCACCTGAGTGGGATGAAAGAGTGCAGTCGCGAAGTTGTGAGTGAGAGTCGAACGGACACTGTCAGTCGTGTCACCATTGTCATGTCCCCGTCATTCGCATCTTCGTTGGTCACATCACCATCATTCACACTGTCAGTCATGTCACCATCAGTCATGTCACTGTCGTTCACATCGGAAGTTATGTCACAATCTTTCATGTCATCGTCATTCAAGTCACTCAGTCACGTCACTGGCATTCATGCCACTTGTCAGTCGCGTCACTTTTGTGTCACCGCCAGCCAGGTCACTGGTAGTTTGGTGTCGCGCTCAAAGTGCGTGGAGCCGGGCCTCGCCCTTATGGACTGTCACAGATGGGAGCCGTGACAGCCCATGTACAGTGTGTAACGTGTGCAGTAAACACAACTAACATCATAAAATCTTCACGCTAGTTAGGCTAGTTCCCTTGCCACGTGGCACGAACCTTCTCTGCCAGAGCAGCTGGGCAGCGACTCCGAACCATGGGAATGGCCATAACATCGACAAAATGGCGCCCAACTGTGTGGCTGACCATGAGCTATTACATAGAAACGGGCATGAAAAGTGCGGATTTTCAAAACTTTCGGGAGCCGCGAGGATACTGTAGGAAGTCAAACGGGGACAAGAGCGGCACGGGAGCGGAAGCTGACACGCCAAAATGGTGTGAGATTGCGCCGTCAAGCATGTTTTCGGAGGCCTGAAGGACACCGCACCCACCTCCTGCCCCTCCCAAATGTGCGCCCTTTAAGGGTAGATTGGGAGTCTGCTTGCAGATCTGTATAGTCCAGAGCCCCGCCTTACTGAAACTACCAGATCCAGAAAACATGCCCCCTCCACCACTACAGCACCCACTGGGCTAGAAGAGTGGCTTCACAGGAACCTGGAGACTGAAATCCCCAGGTGGAGCTATGTCCGGGTAAGGGTTTAAGTCAGCTGCTTCCACAGCCCAGCATATAATTGCCATGTTTTTTTTTGTCCATTATACTTGATCTTGTCAGACATGTTTCAGCACACTGCTACCCATTAGTCAATCCAGGTATAATACACAATAGGGGACCGACTACTGGGGCCAGGTCCTGTTAAGGTCCTGATTAGCCAGAAGTCAGTCAAGTCGTTCCTGGTGCGTGCTTTATATCCAGGAGATCATATGCTTAGTATCCCAGCAGTGGATGAACACTGCTCTGCCAGCAGCTGCAAGGGGAGAACTGCTCACGGCGCTAGTGGCCCGATTTCATCAGCCGCTTGCAGAAAATTAACGGAAGAGAATCCAACTCTCCCTCAGCACCACCACATTTGCAAGGTCATAGTCACACCCAATAAGACCTAGATGGAACTTCAGCTGTTCTCGAAGATCCTCAACTTTTCCACAATTATACAGTACATGATTGACATCATCCACTGTGTGGCTGTGCCCACATATAGGACTCTCTGCTAGGCCAAATTGGTGGAGTTTGGCCTTAAAGTTACCATGCCCAGATAGAAGTTTAACCGTGGCTTGCGTCAGTTCTATATGCTTGCACTCGAGTCGATCTTGTATCCTAGGGAAGATCTCATAGGTATGTCTTCCTTTATCACTAGTTTCCCAGTTGCGCTGCCACTGCCCCATGGTCATTTCCCTGAGCCTTTTGTGGTCCTCTGGCCTGAGGGTGCCCGCAGCTTTCAGGGCAGCAAGCTGCCCCTTTTCAGCCGCGAGCAACGAGGACCTGCAGAGTGTCATTGGATACAGTATGGTAGGCCCCAGTAACCGCAAGTAGGGCAGCACATCAAACAATAAGAGTGCATCACACAGGTATCTGGTTTCATACGGCCGCGCGAGTGAGTTCGCTCTTCCCCCTTTTCCCATTCAAGGGATCCCGCCGGATGAGCGAAGGCGAATTGCGCCCTTCAGGTCGAATGGGAGCCGAGTCCAGCCGAGCGACGGCGAGTACAGCTGATTTGGACCATTCAAGATCACCGCGCTACTGGGTCAACTTCCGCAGGGCGAAGAGCGTGTGGAAACAGGACCTTCGGCCGTGGAGGGGGGAGGCGGGCCCCCCTGCCTGTCTGTTCCCCGCCACCTGACGTCCCAGTCCGCCCCTCGGGCTGGTCAGCTGTGCAGGATGTAGAATGTTACACACCTGTGCGCGTGAATACGGACGGGGTCTGCCAGGTGTGTCATAAGCCACATGGGGCGGGCAGCTTGCGAGGGGAGGGTGCTACGCTAAGGGGCTCATGTACCCCTTAGGAAAAGACTGTAAAAAAGGAAATATATAACCATGACACAAGGCGGGCCAAGATATGGGAGCGCGTGACGTGCGCGATTGTAGGCTGTCCCGGGTAACCAGGCGAGACGGCGTGGTCCTATGTGTGCGGCACTGACAGACACCGGATTTTCACGACTGCATGCGAATTCGGTAATTTCAGGGATGGACTATTTCTATGCGCAGCCTGTAACGATGGTGTGCGGTGCTTTGGGGAGGCACAACCTGAACCTGTACCGCGAAATTCAAGTGTGGTGTCACTGCCTTTGTTCACAGGGCGAGAACATGAAGATCCACATGCATTTCTGCAAGCATGCTTGGACAGACTATCAAGACATGCGGTGCCCGAGGAAGAGTTCACAGACGGAGTTAGTGGTCAGCTCAGGGACAGTGCCCAAGCCTGGTGGGCGATGGCAGGCGAATACTGGATGTCTTGGACAGAATTCGTTACACGGTTCGAATCCCGTTTTGATGACGCACATTCCCGTGCCAGCTGTCGGTACCAGCTGTACTGTCAAACACAGCGGTCAGGGGGAAGCGTGGAAGGCTTTATTTATCAAAAGCTATGCCTCCACCGACGTCTGACGACAAGCGGTTCAGTCGCCGAGGTACTGCCAGTGATCGTGGAGCTACTATCACCGGATTTACAACCTTTCGTGCGTAATTCCGCGGAAAGAAGCGCGGACGATTTCCTAACTGTGGCGAGGGAAACAGAGAAAGACATCCAGGCCATACAGAGTGCATCAAAGACCACGATGCAGTGGAGGCCCAACCCCACATCGGTGGTGCTGTCACCAGAATATTCTGGAGTGGTGGTGCAGTACACTGGCCCGCCAGCACCGCCGGACAGATCCGCTTACTCGCTGGGGTCGCAGGTACAAAACCTTGAACCACAGGGCCAGTCGCGGCTGACCTGGCAGCAGGCCGACCGAGGGGAGCGACGCGGAGACCCGACAGCATGCGAAGAGCGGCCTCCCTGCTGCAGGTACTGTCCAACAGAAATGTACCACTGGCACCGCGAATTCCCCGTCAAGGCCGCTAGAGAATGGGGAAACAGAGGTGTCACAACACCATTGGGAAACACCTAGGTGAGGGCGATGAATCAGCTGGGCCCCGCTCTCTGAAACTCCAACCAGCCCCGCTGCCCCGCCTACCTAACGTCGGCGGGAGCGGACAGTGCCGGCCCGACGGGCCGTGCACCGATTCTCCGGCGAGCTCTGCAGCTGGCTCCATGTCTTCGGCGTCCCCGCCAGTAGCTGCGGACACCAGTGAGCTACCGCCCTGCCCACCTGACGTCGGTGGGGGCGGTCCGTGCCGGCCCAACGGGCCATGCCCTGAGTCTTCGGCACGCTCTACCGCTCGCCCCACGTCGTCGGCGTCCCAGCCAGCAGCTGCGAGCACCAGTGATCTACCGCCCCACGCACCTGATGTTGGCGGGGGTGGTCCGCGCTGGCCCGACGGGCCGTGCCCTGAGTTTTCGGCAAGCTCTGCTGCTCGCCCACATCGTCGGCGTCCCCACCAGTAGCTGAGGCAGGGACAGTCCTGCTAGCCACCAGAGGAGCTTGCGCGCCCACTTCTGTGCACGCCCAGGTAAAAATCCACATAAGCGACCATGTTAGTCAAATGGACGCCATAGTGCTGCATGAACTATGAGAGTAGCTGGTCCTGGGAGCCCCCTGGCTGGCACAGGTCGACGCTACAATCGAAGTCTGTGCCGAGCACTTGCACCTTGGTACCCGCGGCCGCTAGACTGTATACGGTATCTACCGGCCTATTTCATCCCCACCTAGCACAGTTGTAGGTTTGGATGAGCTGTACCACGGAATTCCAGCCAAGCATCACGTCGACATCGATGAGGTGATAAGGGCTCATTCGCAAGTGTTTGCAGCTGTGGACCAGTTATAGAGGACTACAATTACAGAGCATTGCATACTCCTGGTGCCCCATACACCTCTGTTCCAGAAAGTGTTCGGGTGAACAGGATGCCATACAGGTGCAAATCGAGGAGATGCTGGTGAGTGGCATCATAGAACATAGTAATTCACCTTATAATAGTCGTATAGTAATGGCCACCAAGAAAGTTGGAACACTGAGATTTTGCATAAATTTCAAAGCAATAAATCACCTCACCATTCCGGCACCACCACCATTAATCAACATCACGGATGCCCTCACTGGGTTGGGGAATACCACCATATTTTCAAAGCTTGACCTCAAGTCGGGGTACTGGCAAGTGCCTGTATGCCCCGCCGACCGCCCCAAAACAGCATTTACCGCCCCAGATGGCAGGAACTTCCAGTTCTAAGTGATGCCGTTCGGCCTGATGGATACTCCTGCGACCTTCCAGACCATGATGCTCCATGTCCTGAATGGCTACATCGGCAAGTTTGCCCAAGCCTACCTGCACGATGTGATCATCTGGTCATGTTCGTGGGAGGAACATGCACACCATCTGGCCTTGGTGTTTGAGCGGCTCGCCAGGCACGGGCTGACATGCGCCCCGAGGAAGTGCCACATTGGGGTTGAGGAGATCGAGTTTCTGGGCCATATTGTGGATGCAGAGGGTTGCCGCCCACTGCCCAAACAGCTGTCCATTATTGAGGGCAAGCAGGCACCCAAGACATGGAAGCAGCTCCAGAAACTCATGGGCTGTTGAATTGGTTGAGATCATTTGTTCCCCACTTCGCCTCGATAACTTCGCCCATGACCGACCTGCTTTCACCAAAGCACAAATTCCGGTGGACCCAGGCCGCCAACCAGGCCCTGGGCCAGGTAAAACAACAGCTCCGCAACTACTACACCTTGTCGTGGCTGGTGCCGGACGAACCACTGTTCGTGCAGACCGATGCCAGCCAGGAAGGCATGGGGGTGGGGCTGTACCAGCTGGAAGGCCAAGGCCAGAGATGTATCGTCGAGTACACGAGTGCCAAGTTTGGCCCAACGGAAAGATGATACCATGTTAATGAGCAAGAGTGCCTCGCTGTGGTGTGGGCACTAAAAAGATACCGACACTACCTTGAGGGGTGCTCCTTCATTCTCCGTACGGACAGCCAGTGCCTCAAATGGCTGGATTCCATGCAGGAGGGCAAGTCAAAGTTCACCTGGTGGGTCCTTCTCCAAAGCTTCCACTTCACTGTGGAACATGTTCCCGGCCAGGAAAACGAGCTCGCTGACGAGCTTTCCCGGCACCCAGACCCCAGAACCATAGTCTACGATGACCAGGGGTGGGACAAACTCCTGCCCCCGGTTCCGATTACCAACTATTCGGACCTGGCCCCCGACGATGCCCTACTGTACATACTGCCTGGGCCCAGCACACCGGAGCCGGGCACCCAATTCGCCACCATGGCAGAGCTGGTGGCTCACGTGCGTGATGCCGAGCAGGACGACACACAAACGTGAGCCCGACTGGCCGAGTGTGGCGACCAAGCATTTCCCCATCAGTGTAGTCTCGATGGCATGCTTCAGACCTATGGTGCTCGCAGAGGAAGCCGCTGGAGCATTCATGCACCCCCTGCTGCACAGCCAGCCAACCTACTGTTCTTCCACAGTCATGAGATGGTGGGGCACCCTGAGGCTGAACAGACCCTGCGATAAATCTGCAGGACGTTCCACTGGCCGGAGGTCACGGCCGATGTCAAGCGGTTCATGCGTGAGTACCAACACTGCCAACAGTGTAAGGCTCGTTGACCTGATGGCGTGGAGCAGCAGGTTCCCCGACGCCCTGACCACCTGTTCCACGAGGTGGCCCTTGACATTATGGGCTCCTACCCACGCACCTCTCGGGGAAAGTGGTTCATCATTGTAGTCACTGATGTGTTCACGCGATGGACCGAGGTGTTTGCTGTCGCCAATGTCAAGGCTGGAACAATCATCGCCCTACTGGACCGAGAGGTGTTCCCACGGTATGGGTATCCGCGAGTGCTGCTCAAAGATAATGGAGTCCAGTTTAAGGGTCACAGCTGGCGGAAGGCATGTTGGCGGTAAGGGGTACATCATCACACCACCCCTACACTTCATCCCAGATCAAATCCCACTGAACACCGCAACCAAGACATTAAGACCCAGCTCCGTATCCCCCTTGATGAGGACCACACAAAGTGGGACATTCACCTCCCCACCCTCTTGTACTGCCTCCGCCGGTGCACGAACGAGGTCACGGGATATTCTCCAGCTGAGCTGCTCCATGGTCACAACTTCACATTGCCAGCCTAACTGGGCGTCATTCACACAGAAGAACCTTTCCTGGTAGAGGACCTACAGGCTGGGGCACGCAGGCATCAGGCCCAGTTTCTGGATCATCGAACACCCCAGTCCTTAAATCCACCCCCGCAGATAATTCCAGGCCAGTTTGTGCACGTAAGGCTCCAGCATCTGTCGGCCAGGGGCCGTGGGTTTTGCGCGGGCCTCGCGCCCAAGTGGTCCGAGCCCAGGGAGGTGGTGTCTCGCTTGGGGATGACCACTTACCTGGTGCGGCAGCCGAATGGCCGAATGGCCGAATGGCAAAATACACCGTGATGCCTTGCGGCTAGCCACTGTCCCGATGCCGCAGCAGCCGTCAACTGCAGGAGCCTCGGATGGTTTTACATACCGGGACAGCCCCAGTGACCAACCAGAGACACCGTGGGGAGGCCGTTGTGCCAATTCTGACCCGATGCCCTTAGACACCGACCCTGGAAGAAACCACTGCAGTAGGGAAGGAAGGAGATCGGACTCACCTCAGGTGCCGACGAACTTCGGCGACGAAATGGTCACTGGCAATACCAACCCAGCGGGTTGCGAGGTTTCTTTAAACCCCGAAGCTCCAGTATTTTCCGAGAAGCTATGCCCACCCAACAAGCATATGGGTATGAGCCCAACGATTTCACCATGGACCACCTGGATGAGCTTGCTGACAGGCTGGACTCCAGGAATGCCAAAAACTGTCATTCACACATCTCTTACCTCAATCCCTGATGGAGAGGACCCTGAGTTACCAGTCATTGACACCATCCCTAAAATCGTATTCCCGGAGAAAGTAATGGAAGGGTTGAACGGGGATGGGTGCCACCACCACATAGGTTATCCACCTGAAGGGCCCTGTGGCCCCGAGGAAGGGGCCATCATTGAACTCCTTGTTGAGGTGATGAAAGGGGACAGATCCCCACCTATGCACCCAGACACCACCCCGAATTCCCAGGTTCCGGAAATAGCCAGCCGTTCCACTCGTCACCGCAGGCCTCCCTCCTTCCTGCTAGACTATTGGCCATGGGTACCCCCCAGCGGGTTACTCCTACTTACGCCCATGGGACACCAATATGAATGCCAGAGTGCCGGAGTGTTAATGGTGAAGTGTGTGTGATCGTAGCATCAGCAGGCAAAATGGCCTCAGGGAGGGGGGCATTTGACGTAGTCCCATGTGCTCCTCCGGCTCGCTGAGGCCATTATTGCCCGTTGCTGCTTCAGGCTTGCGTGTGCGCCGATGCCCATGCGCGAAACTGTAACAACATCCTTGGCCGAGAGGGGAATGCCCTGCAGAGGCACCACCATAACAGTGATGTGTCTTTTCATAAGTGTTTTGTTTATTTAATTATGTGAGTGTGTAAATATCTATTTGTGTTGTTTGTACCTGTAGATGTGTTTCCCGGGCGACGGAGTCGCGTCTCCCCGCCTGTGACCATGTGGGCTCCACACACTCGCACACGAAGGGAAGAGGGGGATTCATGTACGCGTGACAAGGGGAGAGGCCACTGAGATGTTGCGGAGCGTGGGTCGAGTCAGTCGCCTGAGTAGGATGAGAGAGTGCGGTCGCGAAGTTGTGAGTGAGAGTCGAACGGACACTGTCAGTCGTGTCACCGTTGTCACGTCCCCGTCATTCGCGTCTTCGTCGGTCACGTCACAGTCATTCGCATTGTCAGTCATGTAACCATTAGTCCTGTCACCGTCGTTCGCATCGGGAGTTTTGTCACAGTCGTTTATGTCATTGTCATTCACGTCAATGCCAGTCACATCACCGTCATTCACGCCACTGTCAGTCGTGTCACTGTCATGTCACCGCCAGCCAGGTCACTGGCAGTGTCGTGTCGTGCTCAAAGTGCGTGGAGCCGGGCCTCGTCCTGATGGACTGTCACAGATGGGAGCCGTGACAGCCCATGTACAATGTGTGACGTGTGCAGTAAACACAACTTAACGTCATAAACTCTTTTATTTCACCCGAGTTAGGCTAGTTCCCTTGCCACGTGGCATGAACCTTCTCTGCCGGAGCAGCTGGGCAGCGACTCCGAACCACAGGAACGGCCCTAACGTCGACATTACATAGTTTCTGTCTGTGGGATAAAACATGTGCCCTTGAATGCTATAGTCCGGCGGAAGCACATTGCCACACCCGGTGTAGTGCTTTCGCCGATGTGGCCGGTAGTGGTGCTAGCTGCGATTCATTCGGTGCACTCACACTCTTTGCACCATGTTGCACGTGCGGGCATTTTCGTGGCACACGGCTTTGAGAGGTGTCGGTGAGGCATCGCGGCCTGTGCGACTAAAAGGCGCACTATCGGCTGGCGTCAAATTCATAATAGGAATTTTTGAGAAATTGATGTAAATATAAAACTGTACAGGACCCGTTAAGTAAGGCACAAAGTGATTTTTATTGCTATTCTGTGTAGATAGGTAAGCGTTATCCGTGATACTTTTCAATTATACTAAAGTTTTTTAATTTAGTTAAACAATGAATTACTTGATTTGCAGCTTGTTTTTACATTAATATTATAACAATGTTTAAATCACGACGTTGCTGTATTCTTGTAGCTGTAGGTAGGTAGCCATTTCTTGTTTGCGAGTATCAAATGTTTTTTCTTGTAATTGGAGAATGTTGTCATGTGAAGGTGAGCCAATAGGTGATTACGTATACATTAATTAAAAACTGTGTCTGCGTGTATGCATGTTTTGGATATCTTATATTTAAATAGGTCAATTGACTACATTATAAATACTTTAAAATACTGTGGACGGTTAGTTAGTTTAGTATAGCTACATTAAAAATACTGTCAAATAATTTTAATGGTTATTTAGTAATTTTTAATTTAATATGTAGTTATCCTGACCTAACAAATCATTCAAACAATCTCCCAATTTTTTTAATGTAGCTATACTAGCCTAATTAACCGTCCAAAATCATTATTTTAATGATTTTAATGGTTTTAGAAGTATAACATCGCTGTTCGTGTAAACAATTTCTCAGCTAGATAGGCGCCATACTGCTTAGTGAATGCCAGCTTCAAGAAGTATAGGTTACGTTTCATCTGGTCCATTTACTTATCTCTGTTTACACTTGGGTCTGGCACCTAAAGAAACAAAATAAAATTTAGGCAATAATCTCTTAGATATAATATCATAAGTTAAAAATGGTTATCAACTTTATCTTTGTGGAAACCAAATGGCATACACAAAAAAGTTATTTCAATATAACAAACTCACGCAAATACAATTGACCACACATTTCCCTATACCAGCTAAACAAAGTATCTCCAAAGTGACGTCACAAATTTCTAGAGACAGATAATAAAACAGCGAACAGCCACTATTACGAGGTTTGTTTGACCGAGGTCTCTCGTGCTCCTCGGGAGTTGAAAGAGTTGGGAGCAAGTTGACCTGAGGGCAAAAAGTGTCGGTAACTTTTAATACACGAAGAAAACGCTATTTGTTGTAAAACAATGATGGCGGAAAATATAGCAGACATCGTGAGATATTTGTTTGGAAATTAAAATTAATCTGAAGATGAAGCTGCTATTGATTTACCATATATTGGACTACAAATTATGAGAGAGCTTGATGAAGGTAAAAAATATAAATATTGCTTTTTGACTTTAAACCGCCTGTTATGCATTAGCTAACCTGTACTAGGAAACGATTGCAAATCTTGTGATTGTTAAATAAAGGACGCCAAATAAGTTATATTGAAATGTTTTTCCGCTTCAATGTTGTCATCTATTAAAATATTACTGTCATCACCAAACGTAGCTTGATAACATATTGATTCCATCGTCAAAGTCGCGCCAAAACAACCAGCAGACGACTTGCCCTCGCAACTCTTCCTCGAGAGGAGGAGCATCGAGAGCATGACCTGAGTGACCTGAGAGCAACTTGCCCCCGCGAGTAAAACGACCATCCGCCTAACTGTTTTCGGAAAAGGACGCCCCGAGAGTTGACAGGTCAAAACATAGAAAAGAGAGGGATGGATAGAAAGGCCACACTCTGAATAACAGCTAGAACGCTATTTGCAGCGCTGTTGTGGCCGTGCACAGTACTAACCGTATAAACATTGGTGGAAGAATGACCTAAGTAGCTATTTATGCTAAAACCACCTATGTTACAAGATAGCATTACTATTGAATTTTGCAATCACATCTACAGCATTAAGAGGGTGGAGAGTTTTCAGCTTATCGACGTTTATTCTCTGTATCCATTCATTGTATACCGTTTCTTCGTAAACTGGGAAGCGGTGTCTAACAGCAAATTTATCATCACAACCAGGCACACAGCATTTTCGTACACGTGGCGGCATTGTATTTTACTTAATACGTAATTTCATACTCAATTTAACAATCTTACCTCAATGAAAATATGACCACTAAATAATTGAATAAATAAACGCCAGATATTTTCCAGTTTCCACCTACGAAGCAATAAGCAAGTAGCACGCAAATAACCTAAAGTCCTAAACAAAAATACAAAAGAAAAATTGCCGCCATTACAAATGAGCCTTGGCAACGAATCGTAAACAAGCATTGAGCAGTGAGCACACTAGCGCTCTTACGGCCGTGCACACAAACAAAACGTTGTTCAAGCATCTCTCTAATGAGTGCACATCCCGTGGGTCAAAAAGAGACCTCGAGTCAAACAAACCTATAGTTACACCATGACCATGTAAATAACCCAATTTACATTTAACTTCTTTTATTGTAACAAGTGTTTTATTAAAACGTGATAAGGATTTTTTATTCTCTTATTAATTCTTCCAGCATTATCTGTTTTGTACTTTTGTTATGTAATTTATGATATCGAAAGAGTCATTGCAAATGTTATTTAATATTTACAATATTTTATTTGTTATTGAGAGATAAGGTTATATTTAACTTGCTCTGACGTTAATATAATGTCGATCAACATTTGAACCCTGGAAATTTTCCTTTAGGGTTCAAACTACAAAGTGGTTATAAAAACAGGGTACAGCGAATATTTGCTACAAGTTATCATTTTATTTGCAATGGCTCGTGTACTTGTTGGAGTGAAAAGAGTCGTTGACTATGCAGTGAAGGTAAGTTAAATGTATACCTAATAGTTGCCTATTTGAATTATTTTCACTTATCTTCATATGGACAGTTCAAAAACGTTTAGGTAGTATTTGGTGCAATTACATGTATTGCGATTTTGATGCAAAGTAGTGAGATTTTAGTGGCAGGTATTGTAATTTCTTAGGTTAGGTAAAATGAAATTTTTTTTTTAAGTTCCTAAACTTTTTCCGACCTACCATTTATAGTTGGTATTTTTGAATAATGCAAATGTTGCTTTTTTTTTTTTTTTTTTTTTTTTCAAAGCATCAAGGTTTTTGATTGTTAATTGTCTACTTTAGGTGTGCCATTAAAAAAATGGAAACACCCAAAACTGGAGTTATACATTTCCTTCTTTTATTTCTAATGAATCTGGTGAGATGCATTCAGTTATTTGAAGAACTTATCATGTAATTGACCATTTTAATTTCATGTGTGTGGTGACTCGACTGCTGCCATGTTTGCCTTTCGGAAATAGTAGTAAATGATAGATTCGTTACACTCCCAATTCACATTCACCCAGTGGCAGGGAGTCCGTCCCTTTTCTTACACTCCACCCCATCCCCCTTCCTCTTTAGTCTTCTCAAGTCCCTTGCATCTCTCACCCCCAACATTCCTTCCTCCATTCCATTTCACTCCTTCCCTGTCCTTAACAGGAAGGTGTGCCTCACTCTTTCTGTTCACCTCCATTCCTTCCAGATCTCCCACTGTGATCTCTCTGCCCTTTATATCCACCTTTTGCACCCTAGTTCCCTGCGGTCCCTAGCCCTCTCTCCCTTTATCACCTTAAAAAGTCTGACCAACCTTTCCCCCTTCACCCCCGCGGTAATGCTTCCTACTTCAACTCCTTAATCATCTCAGATGGACTATGCATTTCGCTCTTCTCCTCCACATAACCAATCAACCACCTCGCTGCTCTACGCAGCACCCAGATCACAGCCGCATGTTCCATCACTGGCCTAACCAGCGTGGAGTATGCCTTCTCCCTTACCCCCCTCCTCCCCTCCCTGCTCCTGTAGGATCCTGCCAAGCAGCCCTAGCACCCTCCTCCCCTTCCTCACCTCCCGCTGAACCTGTTTTGTCCATTACAGGTGTTGTGTAAGGTCACCCCTAGGTACTTGTATTCTTCTGCTTCCTTTATCTCCTGCCCTTCCAGCTATACACTTCCCGCACCTTCCTCTTCCTCGTGAATCTAACCACCTTCGTCTTTCCAACTTTCAGTGACATCTTGTTTTCCTCTTTCCATCTTTCGAGCCTGGTCAGATCCCCCTGCAAGTGTCCGCCTTTCCCAATTACTCACAATTAGGGTGTAAAATAGTGTTGACCCCGGCCGTAACGTACTGATGTCAAAACATCCCCTCTTTTAGAAAACATTCTTGGCTGTGCTGTGTTCGTGAGGATCTCTGAAGAACCACAGGATTAGGTTGCAGCTAGGATCAAGTAAACAGTAGTGCGGCGACCACAGGATCAGGGGATGTCTCTTCGAAAACAGTCTTGGCTACACTTTTGAAGCACAACATATATTTACATTACAGGTAATATTTACAGTCAATTTACACCACTGTTTACCGGGACCCCAGCATGGCGGTGGGCGAGTTACTGCACACGTGAACGTGAAATGGTTAAATACATGTGAAGTTCTTGAAAATGTCTTAGTGCACCTCAACAGAATCATTAGAAATGAAAAAGTAACTGAATAAATCCATTTTTGGGTTTTTATTTTTTTTAGAATGGCATCCGTACAGTAGACAATTAAGTTACATTTAAATTTCAACTGGACTTAAAACTTGAAAATTGGTTTTTTAATAGACATGTTATTTCATCATTGTATAAGAGGGCAATGTAAGTAATATGTAGGTTACCATTTTAACAAATGGTTAGGTTAAGTTTATATATTTCAAATCTGTAATATTGTGAGACTGGTATGTTAAGTTAGATTAGTTACATTTAAAGTAGCCTGCTTTAAAATAGTGTTAACAGTTGTTTAGGATAAGCTAGATACATTAAAAATACAGTAAAAAAATGTAAATGATTGTGTAGGTACGCTAGGCCACTCGTCACTACAACTTTAGTTACCTACCTACAAATTTTGTACCCGAGATCCAATTGCAATGAACTTAAGACTAAAAGGTAATCTTTCAGAAAACATATTGTTGTTTTTGAATTACCTACAAATGAAGCATAAAAGCCTTGTGATCTTGTATAAGTAGGTAGATCACATTATTTGAAATTATTTAAATTTAAATATTTAATTAAAATTATTTAAATTTGAAATTTAAATAGAAAGTACATTAAACTAATTATGTTTACAGTTTCAATTATGGATTAGTCCTATTTCTTGTGTCTGAATATTTATCTCTGAAATTACGTGGGCCATTCCATGAAAATTAGGAAATTTTATTAATTTAAATGTTTTTTTTTCTGGTTGAGATAACATTACGTAAAAGATTTTAAAGTTATGGTCTTTGACAGACAATGTTGAATTTTGACTCATTTAACATTGAACAGCTGTTTTATTGATTCTAATGTGGCTGCTATTCAACTGTTTCTATTTTGCTCATAGAGAGGCTACTTTCAGGTTCTTTGGTAAGTACATGTCACATAAATGAATGTATATTTATATTTAAGTTCAAAATATAGGTTATGCACAAACATATTTCTTGCAAAAAAATAATTTAATAACATTTTATTGCTACTAAATTAATTATTCTATTGTGAGTGTTGAAGATGTCCCGTACGTGACAAATTTAGGTTATGTTTCATGTTTCATCAGGAACAAATTGTTATTATATCTTACTTATATAAATTCAAACTGTATTAGAATGCAGGTAGCTAACCTAATTTTTGTATGTTTTAATTGCATTAAAAACAATAAAAATTTTGAGATACAATCATGTCCCGTACGTGACGTCACCTACGGGACATATGAAAAATATAATGTTTTACCCAAAATATGTAGAATATTCACCTATCTAAAATAACATATTATGTGTTACATAAATTTATTATTTCAATGTTTTACTTTTAGTAATCAATTTAATTGGTTTTCAGTGACAAATATGGAATCTAAAAAGACAACAAGTGCTTCTCGGATGAAAAAAATGAGGGAAAAACAAAAGACTGCAGATCCAGATGGTTATCTTGAGAAGGAAAGGAAACGGATTAAGGAACTGAGAAAGAATAAGAAAAATAAAATGACAGTGAAAGACAAGGCTGCCCAAAAAATTTATGAAAGAAATAGGAAAAGACTTCAGAGAGCAAAGAAAAATGCTAAAAATGCAGCAAAAGCAAACAGTTCTGATATGTCTTCCTCTGGCACACCTTACAGTTGCAAGCAGACATTATCAAAAGCAGTTTGGAAGACTGCAAGGGCCTTACCAAACTCACCACGAAAACAAAAAGCTGTTGTGACAGGTATTGCTAAACGCATTGGTCTTCAACTGACTACGACAATGGAAGAAAGTATTGCTGGAACTAGAAACAGTTGTAAAAAAGAGACTTCTGTTATAAATTTTTTCTATCGTCCAGATATAGTATACACATGCCCAGGGATGAAAGATGTATTAACTGTGTGGGAAAATAGAGAAAAAGTTAAATTACAAAAGCACTTTATGACTATGTTTCTGCATGAAGCATTTTATATATTCAAAGAAGAAAATCCAGATTATAAAATTGGTTACTCTAAATTTTGTAGTCTAAGGCCAAAAAATGTTTTGTTACTTAAAGAGACTTCTGCAGAGCAGTGTAAATGCAGAATACACGAGAACTTCATTTTAAAACTTAAGGCCTTAAAACATACATACAACAATGAATTTTGGAAAAATCTGTTGTGCAATGATAGCTTGAACTCTTTGTGTTGGCAGAACCTCTGTGAAGTTTGTAGTAATGGGAAACGAATGGTAGTCCCAAGAGAACCAGATTCTAAAACCACTTGGAAAGAATGGAAGAAAAATGATGAAAACAAAATTAAGTTAGTTATAAAAGAAGACTGTTTAGGTGATATATATGAAAAATTGATAGCAGATATGCCTAAAATGATGCTCCATGTAAACACCAAAAGAATACAACATGATGAGTTTGAGAAGGACAAAGCAAATGGTACAAAGCGTGTTCTGGAGGTTGATTTCGCAATGTCTTTCAGTTGTGAGTATCAAAATGAAATACAAAGTGCTTTGTGGTCTCGTGCTAGTGTTGTTTTATTCACTGCTGCTGTTTTTTGTAATGGAAATTGCAAAACTTATATACTTTGTTCAGACACAAAAAATAAGGATAAGGACACAGTCTTTGTGTTCTTGGATTTCTTTTACACAGAAATACTTAAAGAAAATTCTGCAATTTCTGAAGAAATAATTTGGAGTGATGGGCCCTCTTCAGAGTTTAAAAATAAATTCATGGTGAAAACATTGGAAATATTGAACCAGAAACACAACAGAACATTTACCTGGAAATACTTTGCGACATCTCATGGTAAAGGTGTAGTAGATGGTGTTGGTGGCAATATTAAACGCTTAGTAAGAATGAAAATGATGACGCAAGGGGAGGGATGCACAATACAGTCAGCTAAGGATTTTGCAGAAGTAGCTGCACAACTTGATACCAAAAGCCATTTATGGTATATAAAAGAGGACCACATTAGGAATGAAATTTTATCCCAAAATCCTTGGAGAAATGTCCCTTCGATCCCAGGAATCAAGGAATTCCACATTATTACATGTAGCACTTCGTCAGGGTTCTATGCAAAAAACAATGCACTGTCTACAAAAATTGCACTCTCCAATCCGAAAGGGAATCTATTCAACTTCCCTGGAAAATGGGTAGTCGTATGCTACGAAGGAAAAGAGTACCCTGGAGAAGTGGTGGATGCAAGCGGAGATCAAGTGCAGGTGTCAGTGATGGTTCCTACAGGTCCCCCACATCACTTCAAGTGGCCTCGACAACCAGACTGCATTTGTTATTTAAAAGAAGATGTAGCAAGAGAGATTTCTCCTCCAGTAGTGGTGAACAACAGAGGACTGTTTAAATTTATTGACATTTAAAGTGATCTTTATGACCATACAGAGTAACAGTTTTGTTATTAATTTTTTTTTTAGTTAGGATATAGGCAGGTAGAACTACTCTATCATTTTATTTAGTTACATTTAATCAATTTCGCTTAACATATCTCTATGAGTCAGGTTGTGTAAATTTAATTTTTTTTCAACACAACTTATTTCAATAAACAGCGCAGGCTTTCGCGGCCGTTGTCCGTACTTTCTAGGCTTCTGGGTTGTAGCCGCGTCAGTACAACTTAATTTAATTTTCTACTGAAAAATTTATTCAGCACAATCTTACTAATGTAAATGTCCCATACGTGACAGCATTGTCCCGTACGTGACAAACAGAAAAAAAAATTGTTTCTGATTCATTATTGGAGTTTTTTCATGCATTTATTGATGTCTGTTTTTCTTATTCTTATAAGTTCTCACAAAAAATAATACAAGAATATCATGCTAGAATTCGGGCTAAAGTTTCAGTAAAACGTGTCCTCTTGAAACTAATGGTTGACTATATGTGTCCCATACGTGACGGTTACATTTGACAGCAATATGTTGTTAACAAAGGTATTTATTATCATGTCTTTAGCTGAAAATTTACACTAAATGTGTAACTTCTGTAGAAACCAAGAAAACACATGAATATACCCCTTATAATATAATTTTTTATAGAATTATCGGTATGAAAATTTTTACAAATGTCCCGTACGTGACAATGGAATGGCCCACGTATCAAAAAATTCTTTGTAGTTTTTAATTGATCCTAGATTATAAAAAATGTTACAAAATGAGTTTTAGTTGAGTTTGAAGTTAAAAAAAAATTATACCTAAATCAGAACACTCAAAATGTTCTGTAACTGCTAATTCATTAATAAAAATGTTGTTTGGTTGGCTAAAATACTTGTGCACCATTCCCCTTAACTGGCATGGATCAGATCCAGATTAATATCCATAGGTGAGCCTTAGCAAGTTACTTAAAAATCTACAAACATTGCTTTATCAGCAAACCTTTAGGGTTAAGAGGGGTAGCCATTGTCAGAGTTTCCTCTAGTTTCTTTAAAATGTATAGCATTTGTCAGCATAATTAGGGAAAGTCTGGAAAACAGAAAACTCTGGGAATTGCAAATGTGACTTTAAATATATGGAAAATGCAGGGTAAAATTTCCAAATATTTTTTATTTATTTATTTAAAATTGTAACTATACCACCAACAGTCTTTAGAATTTTATGGCACGACACATATAGACACATGACAAGGTTGTCACTGCAAATATATGGACTCCCACCCCCATCGGTACCATAGCAGGCAAAACTAGATTAATTTGTATTCTTTAATACTATTTTGTTCTTTTAATGTCTTAAAACCAGTCCGTTAATTTAATCTCAATTCCACGTGAAGTTAAAAAAACCATCAGTTTTCATCATTAATCAAGTGGTAAGGTAAAAAATCAATTAATTAACTGTTTATTCATTTAATGATTTGAAGCACAATCAACTGTTCATGGTCGCATCTGGTCACAATCATTAATGTAATTTTTTCAGAGTTTGATCAAATGTAGAGGTTTTATGTTACAGTACTGCAGCATTGTTTCATAGCATTAATGGGAAGTAGTCTACAACACAATACCGTAACGATATTCGTGACATCACCAACAAGGTGGCGCATTACCACCCCTACATTCTTACTGAACAAACATGGAAATGTGGGGGTTTTGGCTAAGAAACATTCACATGCTTGTTTTGCACAAAAAAATCTTTTGGTTAAATAAAACTAACTTTTGGTATCGTATAAGATACTACAGCCCTACCTATTGTAGTATAGAGGATGATCCAGAAGAAGATATATTACCCACAGTAGTGTATTACATGTTACAATCCTGCCTGATTTAGAACCTATATTTTGTGATACCTTTCACTATTCATAATTTGATTATTTAATTTAAATTTATTTTAGCATCCCAGATATTCTAAAGTATACTTTAGTCCTACATATTGTAGTGTGTTACACTAGATAATTTATATACCTATTCTTACAGTATTGTATTCTTAACTATAATTCCACACTTTTTTTTGTGCATATTTTGTGATGCCATTATTTTATATTGATTTCTACTACTCATGTGTCATCAAATACACTTCAGCTCTTCCTATTCTAGTATAGAACATAATACTGAAGATATATTACTTTCTGTACCATATTTTAATTTAATTTTCTCAATAAAAAATATCTTATTCAAAACAAGCATGTGAATCTCACCAACCGAAATGCCCTATTCCCGCACTTGTCCCACAAGAAAATATATTGTCGTAGTCACTTCAACACTGCCGTGTTCACGACTTCATCAATATTCCTATCATATCATGATGTAAACTTATAAAAAAGGGTTATTTAGCAGACCTACCCTCACCAAATCTTTTGCTTTGTTGTTATTACTTTGAGTGTAGAAATAACCTTCCCTAGGAAATGAGCCTTTTTTACAGTACCTTATAAATTTTATGATTCACCTAACCTAAGAAAAATATTTGACCTAACATTTAAAATGAAAACCACACAAGACACCTGCAATCTAACACAGAAAAAAAAATTATACATATAAAATACTATCACAAAACACTAAAACTTTTAAAAATAGTAAAAAATATACTTCCTTGTTTTTATGACAGTCATTTACTCTTAATGTTACTCTTGTTTTGGTTTTATTTTATTTTCGCCAACAATTTTGTTCTATTTAATTCATTCAATATCCCGAAGCACAAGCCGTCACTTCCCACACCTTCATCCTGTGTACTGTTCCATTAAATTAGTTCAATATAAAGAAATACTACCTTTCTCATGACTATAAGGCTCATTACCACATTTAATTAAATCTTTTACTACCTACTAAATACTTATTATGTACTTAATCACTTACCTGTTATCAAGATTTTCCATTCCAGTTATTTCTTCACTCCTGCTTGTACCAGTATCACTACTTTTGTTTGAAAAGTCACACTTTCATTTTTATTTATTTTCACAGTGCTATTCATTCACTGTTATCAGTATTACATAAAATACTTCCTTCGTTCCATCATTCAAGTTTGCCAATGATCAAACTTCCATGAAATCGTAGGTTCCCCCTACTTTGTTATCGCCCAGTAAAATTAATCTGTATTGCATGGTATCGTGTCATGAACTGACACATTTATGAAGATGAAACAGTGCAGTTGTGTGCAACTGTGTTTTGTGCTGGGATTTTGTCATATTATGTATGGTTGGGTTAAGTATTTGTAGTTTAAAACATTTATGTTATTTTGTGAGATTGATTGATGAGACAATTAAAAAATAAAAAATTTGGTTGGACAGGGAAATCAGAGAAAACTCAGGGAATTGTCTAGAGTAAGAGTGTGGAAACCCTGCTAATGACCGTACTGTGTTGACAAGAAGTAAGATCAAGATAAGCACCTAAAACTAAAAAATTAGTTGAATTTCATGTTTGCTGTGTTTTATCATTGTAACTAGGTGTTGAACTAGATGTTGGACGGAGATGGCTTGAAGTGATAATGTTGGAGTGTTCTGTGTGAGCAGATCCGCGTGAAGCCGGACAAGACAGGAGTCGTTACGGATGGTGTGAAGCACTCCATGAACCCATTCGATGAGATCGCTGTGGAGGAAGCGGTGCGGATGAAGGAGAAGAAGTTGGCTGAGGAAGTGATTGCTGTCACGTGCGGGCCTGCCCAGGCTCAAGTATGTCGCATGTCGCATGTCTGGATCTGTGACCTAATTGAAACATTTCAGGATCTCATGGAAGATATTTTTGTGTCTGTTGTATGCTAAAAATATTTGCATTAACTTCAAATCTAGTAAGTGTTGATATAAAATAGTTCTTGAGGTACAGTTTTGTGATAAAAGCTTTTTTGCTATCAAATAAAAAAGTAAACATATACAAAGATCTCAAGTAGAGTTCTCAGTTATCTTTCAGTTCAAAGATTTTTATGACTTGCAGATATTTTCATTTTTATAAAATACTGCTTTCAGCTTCTCTACACAAAAAATTTTGTCAAAGAGGGTTGTGTGTAGTGAATTTTACCAAGGTGCCGTGCAGGAATTGGAACAATCCACATTCTGAAGTTGAATCACATTTTCCTTGGTTGTTTTTGCTTTGGAGTTTGTCTCTTGCCCTTCCCCCCCCCCCCTCCCCCTCCCCACCCATTTCTTCAGCCATTCATTCCTTCAATGCTCCATTCTCATCTCATCAGCTCTCGTATATAGTGTCCAGGCTTTGTCTGCATACAGAGTAAATGGTGACCACTGTTGCCAGATTGATTGTTGTGCATTGGAGAGAGAGAGAGAGAGAGAGAGAGAGAGAGAGAGAGAGAAAATTCCCATTTAAATGCCCCTTGCAAACTAAGGATGAGATACCTTATAGTGGCTAATCCGTAATTCTCTTTGGCCCATTGAGTCCGTGTCTGCCGTGCTTAAACAGTCTGAGGTTAAGCTCTGTGGCAACAAGTAAGAATGTTACATTTTTGTCCGGCTATTGCATGCATATTTTAAATAACATGTTTGCTCACTACCAGTATACTTAATAAAAACAGTTCCACCAAAATCTTTACTGAACGTTCGAGCATCCCCAAAAAGAGTTTTCCGTATGTTCACAGAAACTGTTTAGGTTGGTCACACACCTTGATGAGATTTAGTTTTTTGGTTTCTTTAAACCCTTTCGGTTCTCTTAATTTAGGACACCAGTGTGATTTGTGTGCCACTAAATAACATTTTTATTTTGCTAAACATCCCAATCAAATCTTTAGAAAGACGACACCTTCATAAAACTTTGTGATTTTTCTTTTTTTATATCAGTGTTATTGACTAGGGGCTCATTGCCACTCATGCTGAGGCATTGTGCTCATGGCAGAGCTCATAATTGATGTGCACTGTTGAGCTGACATCTCCTCCAAGTAGTGCTTTATACCTCTGTGTTACCTTCCTCCCGCCCAGTGAGAAGTACGAGGCTGGTGTCTGTGTCCTGGACAGGAGACTCTGCGCACGGCGCTGGCGATGGGAGTGGACAGAGGGATCCACGTGGAGGTGTCTGGGCCAGAGTACGACACCCTGCAGCCCATTCATGTTTCCAAGATACTCGCCAAGCTCGCCAAAGACGAGAAAGTTGACATGATAATTGTCGGCAAGCAGGTACGGTCCTCCGCACGTCTCGTTGGGCAGTTGCCTTGAGTTCTGCTGGGATATGTATGTTGCATGATGTTTCTATTGGGCGGGGGTTGAAATGTTGAAACGTTACTTTGCCTAAGGTTTATGTGGGAGGTCCAGGGAAGGATAAAAAGAAGATGAAATTGATGATTGGTTTGAGTTTCAGAGTAGACTAAGCTGCCACATTATTATTGTCTTCCGTAATGGTCTGTATACATAAACTGTTCATATCGTGAGGGATTATTATGTAACAGGAAAACATTGTAGGCTTAGTTAAGCAACTAAAATCCAATTTTTTCACTTCTACCAAACCATTAGTTTGAAACTTTATTTTTTTTAATGGTTCATGCTGTTATAGCAGATAGCCATTGTAAAGTAAAACTCTTTGTCAGGTCTGTAATTCTCTGTTTTTTTTTTTTACTTACTTGTGATTTCACATCATTTTTAAGAACACATTTACTTCTTTGAAACTCAAGAACTAGATCCTACCCTATTTAACTAGTACTTAGACCTCCCTCTTCATCCTTCTTCTTTTTATTAGTTTAATTCTTCTTCCTTTTCCTCCCTCCATAATTCTCATTCTTGTCTTCTTCCCCCATTTACCTATATGTGATTTCAGTGCACACATTTGACCCACTGTTAGCAATGTGAAAATATGTTAATATTTTGTTTCTACATTAAAAGCTATTATCCTTAAGCTGTCTTTATTAAAATACTAAATTATATTTATATTGCTATGTTTTATCATTAGTGTATTGATATTTTGTTGTTACTATTTAAGTTTATTCAAGTGTGTGTGTGTGTGGTTTATTATTATTATTATTATTATTAAAATTTGCGTGGCCATGGCAAGTCAAGTTTAATAAAAAGTCTTCCTTTTTCAAGTATGTAGTTGTGTGCACTGCATTTAAGCTTTCTGTTTACCGGACTTAAAAATTTAAATATTTTACAAATGGTTGTTTTGTCACAATTGTCTGTTTAAAAATATACTAATTGTACAGTGGAAATGTTTGTTTGGGAAATTTAAGGCTATGGGAAACAAAAATTGCACAACAATGACTCCAATGTTCTAATAAGATGATAAAATGTACACTATCTTGTTTTCTATTTCAGGCTATTGATGATGATTCAAACCAAACAGCTCAGATGACTGCTGCTTTTCTAGACTGGTCCCAAGCAACATTTGCTTCTAAGGTTGGTCTGTGAACTGTTTGTGTGAGTTCTTGGCATGAGCAGCTATGTATAAATCAATTACGATGATCAATCTAACACCATGAGACACAATAGCAGTTACAGTTACTTGCTGCACTTGATGCATTACTGTATCTTACTATTGAATAATGGCTTATATTAACTTCAATAGATATTTAAAAGTTACATATATTCAGAAATATTTATGAAAAAAAATTTATTTATTTTCTCAAAAAGAATTAACAAAATTCCTCCCAGTATTTCAATGAATGCAGCAAATATAATATCCTCTAAGAATTGTGAATGTTTACTGTGAAAATGAAACAAATACAATACGAATAGATAATTACGTTGCTTTCCAAACAAATCACATGTTTTTGCTTCAAATGGTTAGACTAATGTGTGTGCAAACACCTATAAACTGCAATAAACATTTGAAATTTGTGTCCATTATGGGACATGGTTGTATCCAAATAAAAAATACTCCATTTAAAACAGTTTGCAAGATAAGAGCAAAATCTTTAAGTTTATGTGTATGTGGGTAAGTTTGTTGGGCTACTTATAATTATAGTTTTTTTTTCCTTTCTCTCTTTTTAGGATTAATGTAATATGCTGTAAAAAAATAATATAGTGTAAATTGAAATGATGTGTATTGCTTGAATAAATTCTTGTCCGGAATGCATGCTAAGTTAATGCTTTGTTAGTGACAATGTGCAAGGAATCCTGAGTATATGTTAGTAGAGGTTTAAACTCTTACAGGTTGGTGTTCATTTCTCTTTAATCTTTATTGTGCTTGATAGTGGTGTGTTTTGAAAATGCATTATGATTATGACTAAATTATATTGTGGTAATGAAGCAAACTAACGAAACCTTACCCTTATCCATGATACAGAACCTTCAATTGCTGGCTATGTTTATGTCCATTATTTCCTGTCCTGCACCACTGTAAGGAGTTGAATGTATTATTTTTCAAAATGCTGTTAAATTGACGAACGGGTTAACTCTTGTGACAAGGGTTACTGGTTAAAATTGGAACAGCCAGCATGACTTTAATTTATAAGCACGAAGGTGATAACCAAGTAGTTTGGAGTCCACTATAATCTTAAAAGATTTTTAAGTGTCTGCACATAATCATTCAATTTGAAAATCTGTTTTTTATGTTCAACGTTAATGAAAATGAATATTTTGGGCATAAGGACCCCACCTACGTGGGCACACACACGGTATGTAATTATATATAACTTCATAAAAAAACCAAGCAATTTAACAAATGCTTTAAATATCAGAGTATTGACCGTTTGTGAAAAGCATTTAAGAACACACTGAGGGTGGATGAGAATTCTGTTTCCGTATTTTGTTTTGAAACTTTATTTTTAGAAGACTTGTTATCAGAGTAGTTTTTTTTTTTTTTTTGCTTTAAACAACTGGTATATAGTCTTGAAAGCACTCGAGGGACTTGCATTACATCTTTATCTTCACTTCTCTGCCATATAATGTTGTGGTTACTGCTCAGATCTTACAGTTGCCTTATGCACGATGAGAAGACTGCGCTTCAGTCCACAGTGCTGGAAGCACCAGCGAGCGTCGCATTTATCATCCCATCTCACAAACACAAATACACCCATGACCAGATGGGTCTCTTTAATATCTTGTCTACAGTTAGGTCATTAGCGATGGTAACACACGACATAGACCACGAAAAGGAATTGGCCACGAAGTGAAGATGTAAATCAGGATTGCCAGACCGGGATTGGCGCCCCGTTGTTCTGGACTGCAACTTCACTGCCACCTTGCTTCACGTATGTCAAACTGCTGTGTTGCCAGATTGAGAAGACGGATGGTAAACTGACGGTGACTCGTGAGATTGACGGTGGTCTGGAGACGATTGAGGTGAAACTGCCGACCGTGATCAGCGCGGACCTGCGTCTGAACCAGCCGCGCTACGCCACTTTACCCAATATCATGGTGAGGCCACAGCTCTCAGGGATGGTTTTACTGTGAAGTGTGTATTCATTGGTAGTACCGTATTTACTCACATATAGGTTGCCATCGCATATATGTCGCACCCATAATTTGAGGTCTTGAATTTGGTATTTAAGATTCCCCCGATATAGGTCGCACCGGTAATTTAATGACGTGAACAGTCGGCGCGCAGTGCACGAAAGAGTTAACGGGTACTGTAAAATTCCGCTGCTACGAGAGCTGATAATGGCGTGATCAATTGTTGTAACAACAAGTACTCGTAATAACCGAATACAGAAAATTGAAGTCAAGTTAGTTTTTGGAGTAGATAATCACAGCGACAGACCGACAGGATGCGCTCCCACCCTTTCCGTCAGCGATGTTTATTTTGACAGCTCAAGCAATTATCTTTTCCACGACCCTTCACAGCGTAAAAAAAAAAAAGAAAAAAGAAAAAAAAAGTGTTCGAATGCAGATGGAAAAGTAACTATGCAGTAAAATAAATATATTTACGGCCCTGCTAAATGTTTCTATTCAATAAAATTCGAGGTATTAGTGATTTTTCAGCAGAAACTGCTGTGTGACTAATAAACAAATTGTATCATAATAACTTAAACTTATAAAGTATTTATTAACGGCGAAGGACAGTCGTATAAGCCCATAAAAATATTTATTTTACCGAGAATGGACTATACAACCTGGCTTTGCCGCACGCGGTGTGGGAGGGGAGGAGGATGCTGACAGTTTCTCATGCAGAAGGTTGAAATAAGGGAGGGAATGTGTTTAAATGTTAGTTGGAAAAGGGGGGAGGGTGATTTTTACATGGTTTGTGGCTCTGGGAGGGATGAGCCTTGAAGAATTAGCAGAGGATGGGAGAGGTAAGCGTCACGTCACATATGACGTCAAGCCGCCGCTACCGCCAGCCTGGCCGGACGAGTTTCTTATGCTCTCGCAGAAGCTACCACAGTGGCTTTTCCTGCGGGCGGGTAAGATAACATGACAGTTGAGACGGCTTTTTGTGCGATAGTGGACGCGCCGAGCTCGGCTAGACACTGCCGCATGGACAGTCTAGAGGTGTGGTATCTATTTTTAGCCGTCTTTTGTATGCCTGCCCGCTTACAGTACAGCTCTCGCCAAGATAAACGTGAACACACGGCGCCCAACAAAGTGTAACAGACTTGTTTTTCAGCCGATTTTACTCAAATTTTCGACTTTCTCTGCTCAAATTTTTCACGGTTTCTCAAAAAACGGTTGTATAAACAGAATGGACGCATCAGAGGGGGGTCGCATCGGCGGGATTCTACTGTATTGCAAAAAAAAATTCCTCAAAAATATTAAAAAAAATTTTCTTCACATATAGGTTGCACTTCATTTTTCCCCCATCAAATCTGGTAAAATTGCCGCGACCTATATGCGAGTAAATACGGTATATCTCAGGAAAGAGTACACTGTTCTGATAGGTATCTTTATCAACATGTTGGTTTGGCAACTGAATACTATTTTACATGGTGTCTTCTGGTCACTGAAGTTGTTAAAAAGTGACAAATCTGGAACTTTCATAAATTCACAAAAAAAAGTCACAAAATAAACAGTTTCAGTGCTGGAAGTTTCAAAACCTTAATCTTAAAACAGCCATTTACTAATTTGTGTTGTGTTAATGATGCCTTACTTGCATTTATAGTCGCACATTAAATATATATATAGTTGGAGACTGTCCACTTAGATCGTGTGGTAATTATTTCTTAAGAATATCAGCATCAGCTACACCACTTGCCCTGGTTAAAACAGGTGCAAAGGTTTAAACACAAAGCTAGCAAGACATCCATTAGCCTACTAAATACAGACTCAAGTATAGCATACATACTATCTGCCCTACATGATTCTCAGCATATCCATTACTCTTGTAATGAAAAAAACAAAATCAAAGAATCTGAGCAGGAAAAAAAAATGACAATTATCAAATGTCGTTGTGTTACATAAGTAGAAATACGTTGCAGACAAATAACGTAGTTTTTTATCACATAATCATCACATCCACATAATCATCGCACTGTTATTTTAAGGGCGTCAAAATTTGGAAATAAAACCAGGAAATGCATAGTTTGTGTCTGTGCTATAGATTTTTCATGAAAACATCGGACAAAATCATAAGTATTTTGTATTAATATGTAATATACATACCTAAGTATCAATCGCTTTAATACAGTGGTTACTCAGGGTAGTATAATAGTTACTGAATAGATAAATAGTAAGTTTATCGCATGTAGCAAGGGTCTGTGGTAGCTGGAGTAACACATGCACACCTCACTGCATAGAAATTAATTGTCTCAACCATTTGCATTCACTTGACACAGGACGTTAAGGTTTTTTTTTTTTTTTCCTTCTTCAGTGTGAGCTATCCTCTGATTTGCGTTTTCTATAGTAATTTTGAGCATTTTAACTCATCATATAAGATGACATTTTAAATTATTTTGTAATTTTCAATTTAATACTGATTTTCTCTTATATTGCAGCAAATATTTTTATTGCCTAACTTTGTGACCTATTAGTGCTACACAACCTCTTTACAATGACACCCAAATCAATGTCTTAGCTAAATGTGTTTCAATGCTACACCAATATATAACTTTACACAAAGCTAATTCATAATAGTCTCTTGTATGTGCCTACATTGGTATGATGACATCACAGGTGAAACAAATATTGCACATCAAACATGTACAGACATGATCTATCCCTAGTAGGCTCAACCATTGTCGATGCATCATTAGTCTCGTAGTTATTAGCAGTTCAAATTTGACTGTTTGTCACACAATAAAGTTCGGCTGAAGATTAATGCAATGAGCGAATAAAGTTTTCTCGTCAAAATAATTCTGGCATAAAAGTCACGTGATGTTTTTAGTCCCTTTATTAGCTTCCAAGCACCGTGAAACAGCAATTTGTTTTCAAGTTGCTGTCCGGCAGTGTAGTAGATATAATGGGAAAATAAAGTAATTACATTTGCAGTAAAACTTCTTGTTTAAGGTTAACCCGCACAATACGATTTCCCGTCAAATACTGTCAAATTTTTTGGTCCTGCCATTTACTCAATAAGATGTACGTTATTTTTTCCATGTAAGATGGTGCCCATAAACTTATTTTCCTGTATAAAACAATTTTATTTTAAATTTAAAAATTAATTAATCATTAGGATGTTGCCATTTACTTATTTAATTAACAGAATTAAAAGTTGTCTGGTATGTAAATTATTTTTAAAGACTTTTGAAACGTTATAACCTTTATCTGTTCATCGCCACTTTGTAGCACGTATAAAAATGTAGCCAGCGCTAGTTGGCATCATTCATATTTGGTTACGTTGATGCCGTATAGTGTGTGCACGTAGTCAAATATCAATATTGATAACTCGTTGATTGCATGCAACCGCACGCTCTGCCTCGTGCTGCCGACAAAACTACATTTGAGTGCCCACTCTCTTTCATGGTTAGTGTGGACTACAATGATAGTTATGGACACTACATTAGTTCCAACTAACGTGTGAGTCACCGTTTTCATGTTTTTATTTTAAGCTGAACGAAATATGTTTTTGTTACATGACTGATTAATTTAAATTGTTTGGTGTTGCTTTTGTATACTCTACTTTTAATTAAACTAACTTTTTCTGCAACATATATTGTTTTTTATGAAGAATTTTACTTGAACAAAGCTGCTTTTCTTGCATTAAAATTGCACCCATACTTTTCAAACCTGATGTTAGCATAAAATGTGAGACCATTGTTAGATGAAGCATGGTATAACAATACCTGATTTTATGCTCAAAGAATCAAAGCAAAGTTGCTGGTAGACCAGATGAGTACCCATTAGACACCTCTGTAATTATCAAATGGCTTAGTTGATAAAATAATATCCAAGAAATAAAGTTTAACATTATGCCAGACAGAAATTTTGATGGGTGATCCGAAACTGATTTTTGAATACGATAGGAAGTTACATTTACATCAGCAAGTAATTACATTATGTGCATCCTACACACTCTAACAATTCAGATCAATATCCAAAACTCTAGTGGTTAGTTTAAGTAAGCTACATTATATTGGTAATTCCTAATGAATAATTCAAAAAGTATCTCTTGATTTTTAATGTAGCTAAACTAACTGATCATTTTCACAATATCACAGTGTTTGTAATATGTAACCTAACCTCACCACTTGAAATCACAACAGAGTCTTAAAGAATGATTGTAAAAAAAATGTTATTTGTAGTTTCTAATTAATTTTTATTACAGAAAAGTAGCTCATCTTTAGAATTACTCAAATAAGCCTCACACTCCCTGATATTTAGAACATAACCAAAACTATTTTATTAGAATAAGCCTACCCAAACTTAAACACTAACCTTAGAATCATATTTCAACTTGGTATAAATTTTTTTATTCTAGGTTTGCATGGTTATTCCATATTAGAACATGTTATAACGGTTCGTTGTATACAAAAATAAACAGATGTTGAACGCCGATTTTAGTTTTTGTTTTTATTTTTTCACACAGAATGCCCCGACGAATCCAAACACTTCCAGTGGTTCATTCACTCGTTTCATTCATACATCTGCCCGTCGAAAAACTGCTGGTAGCTCGCACGAGGAAAATTAACGAAAAATAATAGCGTAGATTAAGTCCTTCAGTAATGTTTTGCTGCAAATACATGAAGTCAGTGCGGCCTGAAACGTGGCCGCACCCAGCGAAACCGAATTTCGCCCCGAGCCAAATGCCGACGAAGGTGGCCGCAATTTCTAATTATTGTCCGAAAGAAAATAAAACAAATTAGGTTGACTTAATACTCGGCTTGGCTCTGACCACCAACATTAAATTATCCATTAGCAAATTACTGCATAATTTAGCGAGAAGCCACCGAACGGACCTACTGGGGCAGCGATCGACAGACTGGTGAAGTCCTGCCACACTCTTCTCCACGCAGGGAGTAGACGTCACATGACCTCACCGACCAATCACACGCACTCTTCATTCATGCTACAGATACAAGCCAATCACAGAACAAGTTACAATACATGAAAAAACCTTGTACATACAGAACTCTGGGCTTCCCCTGATCAGTCTCTTTTCAATTTCACCTCGAAATCGGGGACTCCCATTCTCGTTCTCTCTCCCACACCGTGAGAGAGCAGTTGTCACTCAGTTCCCACGCAGGGGGGAAATTACTGTCTTTATCTCGGTTGGCGGGGAAGCACTGTTCCTTTCTCACTTACACTTACAGGCCTCTCATGCCTCTCTTTCTATCCATCACACCAGACACAGTCCCTTGTTCTAGAATCATCCAACACGTTAATTAAAATAAAGAACAGCCATCATAATAAGATTACTTTACAAAATTAAAATCATTTAGAAATAACCTGAAAAAGTAGGCCTAAATAGGTAAAAATCTAGAACAGCGGCTCATTTGTGAATAATTACATAAAAAATAGTAATGATTAAAAATGTCTAATAAAATACATAATACCTTCTTAAAACATTCAGCAAGTGAAAAATATCAACTCTAACATACATAAAAGCTGTAAAATATCCTTGAAAAGACCTTTTAAGAAATATCTACATGCATAAAAACAGTTGAAAAGAAAAATTATTTAATTAGTAGGGCAGGGTTCTGCAACATTACATTACCCCCCCAACTTTTCAATTAAATTAACACTACATTTAATTGAAAAGTTACAAAAGTGAAAAACTAATCTGTACAAAATAAATACAAAACATCCTGAGAAATAAATGCATCCAGTAGTTAAGCCCACTCCACACGATGCCCATTTTCTGCTATAACTTCTGTTATACCCATGGGTATAAAAATTTTCATAAAAATTTGTATAGCAGAACCGCAGAAAGATTTCTTAACTCCATACACACGATACCTAGAATGCTAACAGAAAACCAGCCAACGCAGTTGCCGACCAAAGCAAACATATCAGGGGAGGATAAACCTGTCGTCAACTTATCAAAATTCTGAAAAAAAAGTGAAAGTTACACCTGTTTGTGTTAAAAATTATGTAACTTGCGGAAATATTATTTGATATTTTATCTTATATTTTTCATTTGCAAATAAATAACAAAATTGGTTTAGTATTTAAAAACAAATTAAGAGCAATTTTGGAATCACAAATATATTTTTAAGTTGTAGGTTAGTTTCAAAATCTAAAAATATATAAATTTAAATGATACAAGGGACATTGGGTTTACTAAATGTAGTTTATGTACGGTTTAAATTCTAATATTAATTTAATTATACAGTTAATCAAGCTAATTTCATTGTAATAGTAAAAAAATGCTACCGATTCATATATGTTATATATAAGATTTATTGATTACTTATATATTTAACTACATAATTAGAGGAATTGTAACTAATATTTTTTTGTAACCCAGTGAGACAAATAAACACGCACATTTACCGCGTAATAAATTTAAATCTTAGGTGAAGAAAAACATTTTCCATTTTTTTTTTTTACCCTCACAGGTGTGTCGCTATGAAGTATCAGTTTATTCATTATTAATTTATGGACACTCGTTTCATAATAAACGTTGGCGTTTTAATTATAAAATTAACTTTTGGTTTAAATTATTTGTGAACATGTGATTTTACTTTACTTTTTTAAAAGTAAAAATAAATCTAGGTACGTAGTACTATGAATAAAATCAATGGACTGAGACACCTAAATGTAGTTAATAATATTATATCATAAATTAATTCTAATAATTTATATTTGCAGAAAGCACAGTATGTACAATTTAATTATCTGTTATTTAAAAAAAACTAAAAAAAAATTGGACTGATGAGGATTCGAACCACATTCAAAATCACCCTTCTACCGCTGCCATCGTGCCCTTCGCCACTACGCTACCGCAACTTCTACGAATGTGATAGGAGATAATGGGTAATATAGAATGCAACGTATTTTCATAACGTATTTTAAAATTTCCGATTACTTCTTTCTGTGGCAATTTCAGCTTAACAAATATATTCCATAGTAGTTTTACTATTATAAAGTTTCATTTGGCATACCATTACATTTGTTACGTCCCTTAATGTTGACAATACAGACTATATACGGGGTTATATTGCAACACGTGGGTCCGCCATCTTGACGGCTCCAGCTCGTGGGTATAGCAGAAAAATAGAACACGTTCTATTACGGTTTTGGCTAAGACTTCGGTTATGAAAACTTTTATACCCAGAGCCAGACCCCTTAGAAGGGTGCTGAAATGTTACCCACACGGGAGCAGGCGCGCTAGCATAAAAATTTCATGAAAACTGCTAAGGAAATGGGTGTCGTGTGGGGCAGGCTTTACTACCCTTGTTTATATAGAAATTACAAAATGTCGTTACTTAAAAATTGTCATAACCTCAATTCCTTTGTTAAAAAGCCAAAAATTTGAAAACATATCTCTTACTACAAAGTGTCAACAACTCTCCATAAATGGTTATCTCCCTCTCATTAGTGCAAAATACAAATCACTTTTGAAACTGGTTTCTCTATAAGCTTCAAGCAGACACCCCCTGGTCAACGAAGAATCTTCAATAACAACAAAAAACTCTGAACAACTTACTTTTACAACTGTGGAAACCTCGACACCAGCTGTAATAACCTCCATAACTACCTCAACGACGACTAAAAATCTTCAACTCCAGGAATTACGTCTCCATGACCACCTTGACAACGATAAAAACTTCCAACCTCAACGACGATGACAAATAACCTCAAAACACATTATCTCCTTTAAAACCCATTAAAAATCGCTGTTACTCTGATTCTCTGCTGCTTCTGATAAACTCCTCAAATCTCATGGAACAACCACTTTAACCCACAAATCAACCAATATCTCCACTTTTCCTATCTGCACTTATAAAACTTTGACAACACTATCGCTTCAAAACTGTTGACACAAAATTTTCCTAAACTCCATCAAAAAAAAACAACTTATCAAATTCTAAAATTATAAATTTCTAAGTCTCTTCACAATACCTCTATCATAACTTCAACCACTGGACAAAACTTATTTCAAAATTAGAACTAGTCTGCTCAACATTGATAACCCATGAACTATAATTTCTAATATAGATGCATCAACTTCCTAAGACACTGTAATTCAAATAATAAACTTTCCCCAACAACTACAACTCTAAAAAACATTAAATTAGTTATTTGAAACTTCAAAACTTTTTTATAACACACTACCTCATCACTTATCATATTCAAACTTTCTTATTAAAATGTTACATGACCTCATCATTTATCAAAATACACAAAAAAAAATACACAAAGTTCTACCAACTTCCTCTTCTCCATTCCTAACTCCTGAGCTAGCCGAAAGGTAAGGGGCGCCCAAATACAACCCTTTTAGCTGCTAGTCAGCTCGGCTAACCTATTACCAAATATAAAACAAAAAATACACCAAGGTTATTCCAACCTCCTCTATCATTCCTTCCTAACTCCTGAGCTAGCCGAAAGGTAAGGGGCGCCCAACTACAACCCTTTTAGCTGCTAGTCAGCTCGGCTTACCTATTACACATAAAAATACACAAAGTCCTTTCAACTCTCTTCTCCATCTTTCCTAACTCCCGAGCTAGCCGAAAGGTAAGGGACGCTCAATTACAACCCTTTTAGCTGCTAGTCAGCTCGGCTAACCTATTACCAAATATAAAACAAAAAATACACCAAGGTTATTCCAACCTCCTCTATCATTCCTTCCTAACTCCTGAGCTAGCCGAAAGGTAAGAGGCGCCCAACTACAACCCTTTTAGCTGCTAGTCAGCTCGGCTTACCTATTACACATAAAAATACACAAAGTCTTTTCAACTCTCTTCTCCATCTTTCCTAACTCCCGAGCTAGCCGAAAGGTAAGGGACGCTCAATTACAACCCTTTTAGCTGCTAGTCAGCTCGGCTAACCTACTACCAAATTACACAAAAAAAATACACAAATGTTTACCAACTTTCTTCTCTTTCCTTCCTAACTCCCGAGCTAGCCGAAAGGTAAGGGGCGCTCAATTACAACCCTTTTAGCTGCTAGTCAGCTCGGCTAACCTACTACCAAATTACACAAAAAAAATACACAAATTTCTCCCAACTTCCTCTATCTTCCTTCCTAACTCCTGAGCTAGCCGAAAGGTAAGGGGCGCTCAATTACAACCCTTTTAGCTGCTAGTCAGCTCGGCTAACCTTTTACACATAACAAATACACAAAAATACTCGAAGTTCTTCCAACCTCCTCTATCCTCATTCCTAGCTCCTGAGCTAGCTGAAAGGTAAGGGACGCTCAACTACAACCCTTTTAGCTGCTAGTCAGCTCGGCTAACCTTCTACCAAATTACACAAAGAAAATACACAAATGTTAACCAACTTTCTTCTCTTTCCTTCCTAACTCCCGAGCTAGCCGAAAGGTAAGGGGCGCTCAATTACAACCCTTTTAGCTGCTAGTCAGCTCGGCTAACCTACTACCAAATTACACAAAAAAAATACACAAATGTTTACCAACTTTCTTCTCTTTCCTTCCTAACTCCCGAGCTAGCCGAAAAGTAAGGGGCGCTCAATTACAACCCTTTTAGCTGCTCGTCAGCTCGGCTAACCTATTGACAAAATTTAAAACAAAAAATTATACAAAGCTATACACAAATATACACTGCACTTGTCATTACACATCAAATTTCATGCTTTACATACCATACTTAAATTTCCACAAAACAACAAGTTGACAATTCTATAGTCATGGCATGACAAATACTTCATTAAGATACAGACGTATGTTTCTATTCTTCAAAAACAAATTACATGAACTAATGTCCTTCCTCAGGTTTCAAATCATACCTCCCCTTTCAGCAACAGCAACACATTGTCGTCCTGCCGATGTTGATGCGTGGTTGGGTGGTGTCTGAGGGCGCCAACTAACCTTTAACAGGGGTGGTTGCTGTGGGCTAGTTCACAGCACGAGACTCCGTCTCTCGGTGGTTTTGACGTCGCCACGTGGCAGGCAGGGGTGGTTGGACCACACACACGACTAACTTGTCACGTTCTCGGTACGCACACGAACACCGATCGCCGAACTCCGCGACTCGCACACAACTGCTCGTGCCGAGGGGTGAAGGCCAACTGGCGCGTACTGGCAGGTCCCGTTAGGGCTTGAGTCGATCTCCGCTCTCCATGACAAAAGACCTACACCCATTCGAGACACTACCACCGACCACACACGCCGACCGGTGAGGCACCGAGGTGGCATAACGACCTGTGCGAGCCACGAGTGCACCTGGGACGATGTCAAATGCCCCCTCCCCCCCTCACCGAGGCCGTTATGCCCCTCGAAGCCTCCATCACACGCATTGCCTCGGGGCATTTCCTCCGTAGGTACACTGTAAGTTCTCTGGAGTGCACTGTGTCTGAGAGGTGTTGGTAGATGTAGTGGAGTTGGGCTGGGCGATATGCGGTAGCAACTTCATCACTGAGCAGTGGTGTGCATCCGGGAAAAGGTTCTGTCTAGGGTTGGTGTGGCCCCCAGCACGGGCCCCTAGTGGTGGTTAGTACCCATCATTTATCCCGAACCTGACAGGGGGGACATGAGGCCGAGTCGATCGCCGCACCACTTGAGTTTGTGACGTGGCGTCTGGCTCAGCTTGGTTGGGTACAGGCGGTGCTTTCCCTGTGTCGTCGGCCTCATCGAGAGGGACGATGGTCACTCCTCCGTCCTCCTGGCTGGGTTGCCCGTCGCCTCGCTGGTCTGCCCCTGTGGACTCAGGCTTGTCAACCCGCACCGAAAATGTCGATCTCTCCAGACTCGCATCCGCTGGCCATTTAGGGGGGGACATGCCTTGGGTAACGGCAGATGCCGTTAACCCCAGATAGTCCCAGTAACCCAAGCGCCTCATCATGTGCTCCAGCTCGGGCATCGTGGCCCTGCTTGCCTGGGGCTCGGGCATCATGGCCCTGCTTGCCTGGGGCTCGGGCGACGAGCAAGTATGGTGCGCATTCGCCGTCTGCATGGCCTGTGACAGGAGGGGTTGACCTGTGGCTGGTGTCATTGGGCTTGGTGATACTATGGTTGCATGATCTGTGTCCGATGTCGCCGCAAGAGGTGATGGGGGGAATTGATGTTTGTCTGATGTCCTTCTTCTCCTCTGTGGACCTTTGTGCAGGTGTCCCGGACCAACCTTAGGGTGGACTAACCGGAGATCATCTCGGTGAACCTTGGCGGCTCTTCCACTCCGTGTTATGACCGCGTAGGTGGTAGGCCCGAGTCGCTTCACTACCTCACGGGGTTCGGACCATTTAGGGGCCAGGCTTGCGCAAAACTTCTTGCCTCTGGAGGAAAGGTGGTGACATCGAACGTACACCTGTTGCCCCGGCTCCAATGGCAGGGGTGGGTGAGTGGTCTGAGGGGTATGAGTGGCTCAAAACTGTGCCTGATTCCGGCGTGCATCCTCCCGTCTTTCGGCGACAGGCATTTGAAGCACTCGTTCAGCAGCGCCCGCTACCCGGAGTTCCCCTGGGAGGGCGAGATCCCGTCCCTGAAGCAACTCCGCAGGGGAGTAGCCGGTTACCACGTTTCGGCGGCGACGGAGGCAGTACAATATCTTGGGGAGGAGCACATCCCACTGGGTGTGGTCGTCCCCCAGACGTAGCCGCAACTGGACTTTGATGTCCTGGTTGCGGCGTTCTGTCGGGTTTGCTCTTGGGTGGTACGTGGGTGTCGTGTGGTGCTCCACCTGCCAGCGCTTACAATCGGCCTTCCAGCGCCGGCCTTTGAATTGTGTGCCATTATCTGTGAGTAGCACTCGGGGAAACCCATATCGTGGGAATACTTCAGCATCGAGGAGAGTGGCGATGGTCTCAGCTCGTACATTGGTGACGGCAAACGCTTCTGCCCAGCGTGTGAAAGTATCCGTGATAACAACCAAGAATCGCTTCCCGCGGGATGTGCGGGGCTATGGGCCCATTACGTCGAGAGCCACGGTGTGAAATGGGTCATGGGGCCTCCTGGGGCACTGTTGCTCTACCCCGTCAGGCCGACGGGCCTTGCGCTGTTGGCATGGTTGGCAGTCTCGCACATAATCGCGGATGTCACCTGTAACGCCCGGCCAGTGGAACCACTGCCGCAGTGCCCGCTGGGTCTGGTCGGCCCCCGGGTGTCCCGCTAGGTCGTGATCATGATAAAAATGCAAGGCAGCCTTCCGTCCTGCCGGCGGCACGTGCGTGCGCCACGAGCTCATGTCTCCGGGCACACTGCTCTGGAGTACCCCATCAAGACTACGTAGGTGGGGAAGCTCCTGTTCTCTGCATTTAGCGAGGTCTGCTTGACTGACCAAGTCCTGGCTCTGTGCAAGACAGACGATCTCCATGAGGTTGGCTAGGGTAGCTGGCGCAGGGTCGCGGGGCCTCTCGGTCGTAGTAGCGTATAGCGCTGCTGGTGGGGGCTCACTTGTAGACCCTGTCTGGGGGTTGCAGGGGGGAAGTAAGTCGTCCCATCCCTGATCATCCTTGAACACAGTGTTGGCATCTGGGTGACGGGAGAGCTCGTCCGCCAGCTGGTTCTCCCGCCCAGGGACGTGCTCCACGCGAAAAGCGAAGTTCTGGAGCATCAGTGCCCACCGCGTGAACTTGGATTTGCCTCCCTGGGCGGAGTTCAGCCACTGCAGGCACTGGCTGTCAGTGCGGAGCGTGAAGCGTCTCCCCTCGAGGTGGTGTCGGTATCGCCTGAGTGCCCACACCACCGCGAGACACTCCTGCTCGTTGACGTGGTACCGCCGCTCTGCAGGGCCAAACTTGGCACTGGCGTACTCAATCACCCGCCTCTCTTCTCCAGCTCTTTGTTGGTAGATTACTGCCCCCATACCCTCCTGGCTCGCGTCTGTCTGGACGAATAGGGGAATATCGGGCACTAGCCGTGACAGGGTGTCACACTCCCTGAACTGCTGCTTGACACAGGTGAGGGCCTGCTCTGCCGCGTCCGTCCATCGAAACCTGCTCTTGGGTGACAGGAGGTCCGTCATTGGTGCGGTGATGGTGGCGAAGTTCGGGATGAATGACCTGAGCCAGTTTAAAAGTCCCATTAGCTTCTGCAATTGTTTTCTGGTACGGGGAGGCTCTTTCCCCTCTATCAGGGCCAGCTGATCTGGCAGGGGTCGACACCCGTCCGCGCTCACGAGGTGCCCCAAGAACTCCAGTTCCTTCGCGCCGACATGGCACTTGCGCGGCGCACACGTCAGTCCGTGCGTGGCTAGCCGTTCGAGGACCAATGCGAGGTGATGTGCATGATCCTCCCACGATTGGGACCATATGATCACGTCGTCGAGGGAGGCCGCGGCAAACTTGCCAATGTAGCCGTCCAAGACGTGGACCATCATGGTCTGGAAGGTCGCAGGGGCATCCATCAGCCCGAACGGCATAGTACAAAACTGAAACCTGCGCCCATCGGGTGCAGTGAAGGCGGTCTTGGGGCGGTCCTCAGGCCGAACTGGCACCTGCCAGTAGCCGGACTTCAGGTCTAGTGACGTAAACACCTGGGCATCGCCCATGCTGGTGAGCGCTTCTGTAAGATTTATGAGTGGGGGTGGTGCCGGGATGGTTAGGTCATTAATTGGCTTAAAATTGATGCAGAAACGCAGGGAGCCATCTTTCTTACTGGCCATGACTATGCGACAGTTGTATGGTGACGTGCTGGGCTCTATTACCCCATCCCCCAGTATTTCTGTGATTTGTTCCTGTATGGCAGTGAGCTCACGGGGACCGAAACCCCCTGGCTTGGCGAATGGAGGAACATGGGGTATCATGGGTATACAATGTTCTGTAATATTCGTGCGGCGCAGCCGATCAGCTGACGCGAACACCTGCGGTTGCTGCCTGAGGGCTCTGTCTAGAAGGGCACAATAGTCTGGTGGTACGCCGTGGCGTAGGTCTATCAGCTGGGTAGGATCCGTCCAGGTAGGTGGGCGGCGATGTGACAACCCATACACGGTCCAGCGCCCCTGGGTCCCGACATGCATCCTACCTGCCCCGACTTCTATGTTAGCATCCTCCTGGACTAGCCAGGGTAACCCTAGGATGAGCTCATCCCTGAGGTCCTGCACTACGAGTGCGCACGTCCTGGTCACATAATCCCTTATACCGACACTCACCTCCACACGCCCAGTCGTGACCGTGCTAGATCCCTTTGTTGCGAGCTGAATGGTGTCTGCCTCAGGTGTTACTTCAGCATCAGGAACAAGGTGGGCCGCAACTTAGGTGTGAGTCGCCGCGGTGTCCACCAACGCCTCCACCGGCCTCCCATCCAGCGAGACAGGGATGCGGATGAGGTTTCCAGCCTTCGGTCCCATCCGCCCCAGGCGCGGTGGTGCTTGGCTGGGGTCCCCAGCTGTGGGTCGGGTCACTGGCGACGCCTGGTGAATGGTGTCGCTCGCTGGCGACGTGGGGCTGTCCATTTTCGGGTGCTGTGGGCCGCCTCCACTGGCGAGTGGTAGGTGAGACGGTGCGTCTCTCGACCCCCCAGCTGTGGGTCGGGTCACCGGCGACGCCTGGTGAATGGTGTCGCTCACTGGCGACGTGGGGCTGTCCGTCATCGGGTGCGGTGGGCCGCCCCTACTGGCGAGTGGTAGGTGAGACGGTGCGTCTCTCGACCCCCCAGCTGTGGGTCAGGTCACCGGCGACGCCTGGTGAATGGTGTCGCTCGCTGGCGACGTGGGGCTGTCCGTCATCGGGTGCGGTGGGCCGCCCCTACTGGCGAGTGGTAGGTGAGACGGTGCGTCTCTCGACCCCCCAGCTGTGGGTCGGGTCACCGGCGACGCCTGGTGAATGGTGTCGCTCGCTGGCGACGTGGGGCTGTCCGTCATCGGGTGCGTAGGGCCGTCTCCACTGGCGAGTGGTAGGTGAGACGGTGCGTCTCTCGACCCCCCAGCTGTGGGTCGGGTCACCGGCAACACCTGGTGAATGGTGTAGCTCGCTGGCGACGTGGGGCTGTCCGTCATCGGGTGCTGTGGGCCGTCTCCACTGGCGAGTGGTAGGTGAGGCGGTGTGTCGTAATCGCCTGTCTGAGACCACCAGGTTCGGGCGTCGCCGCGCAACTGGCTGCTGGCGCGTTCTGTCCACTCCTCTGATGCGATGTGATGGCGTGCTAATTTTTCCTTGCATACCTGCAAGAACATGGCTGGGTCCTCGTGGGCGTGACCCGCGAACTCCGGCAGTATGACCGGCCCACTCGCGGCGCGCGGCGCGGGGGTCAGCTGTGCGTGGTATGCTTGCATCATTGTGCTCTCGCAGGTGACGCAGAGGAACAACCCATCACGAAAATGCACAAACTCGCGTACTTCAGCGCATGCGCTGTGTTTTGTGACCCCGCACTGTAGGCATCGGGCCGTCTCGCCTGGCTGCGCGCGGCAGCGCACGGCTGCGCACAGCGTGTTTGTTGTACCCCTTGCGGCGCTTCCCGGCTGCTCCTCTTAGACGCGGACATGGCCGCACGAGCACTGACACTGAGCACTCTCGTTATTTACGAGTGACTCCGGAAAGGGTCTAAAACAGCCCTCACACAATCCCTCCATGTCGATGGCTATGTCCGGATCTCTCTGCAACCTCGTGGAACGTGGCTGGCCGCCCCGGGAGACGGGATGTGTCCGTGAACGCGGTCCGCGGTCGAGTGTGCCGATTCGGCTGCCTTTGGTTCCACTCGGTTAGGCTCGGGTGCCGAACGGCCGGAGTTGGCTTCTTTTGTGCACGTGCGCGCTCGGCGGCCCGGAGAGGGGAAAGTGGTGGCCGGTGCTCCTTTCTAGCACGCGCGTTGCTGGGGTGGGGGTGGAATGACCTCGTTTTCCCTTGGGTCCCGTTAACGGCGCTGGTCAGACGCGCCTTTTGTCCTGCGCGCGCGTTTTCCTCCCCTTTGTCCTGGCTCGCCTTTCGACTACTTTGCCGTAGTTTTGACGGGAATTTTGACGGGTTTTCTTTGCCTAAATTGTTTGCAATTTTGATGAGCCACCTAGATGGGCGCCATTTGTCGTCCTGCCGATGTTGATGCGTGGTTGGGTGGTGTCTGAGGGCGCCAACTAACCTTTAACAGGGGTGGTTGCTGTGGGCTAGTTCACAGCACGAGACTCCGTCTCTCGGAGGTTGTGACGTCGCCACGTGGCAGGCAGGGGTGGTTGGACCACACACACGACTAACTTGTCACGTTCTCGGTACGCACACGAACACCGATCGCCGAACTCCGCGAGTCGCACACAACTGCTCGCCCCGAGGGGTGAAGGCCAACTGGCGCGTACTGGCAGGTCCCGTTAGGGCTTGAGTCGATCTCCGCTCTCCATGACAATCGACCTACACCCGTTCGAGACACTACCACCGACCACACACGCCGACCGGTGAGGCACCGAGGTGGCATAACGACCTGTGCGAGCCACGAGAGCACCTGGGACGACGTCAACATATATTAACATTGATGAGGGGTGGGAGCGACCAAGGAGAAGGGACGCACCCTTGCAAAGAAAAAACATCGGACTCCATGCCGGAAACATATTTAAAATTAACCTCCTGGCCCCCCAGCTGCCTCACAAACCACATTACACACAAAAAAAAACATTTGCTGCTTATTTAGGACAATACGAAAAAATTCATCTAACTGGCCATCATGAACACATGATTGATTCTGCAGCTTCAAAACACGACGACTGGTATTCATTAACGTTTAGTAATACATTTCATACCTTTAATATAGGATATTGACACCCTGTTATTTAATTCAAAACAAATATTTACCATTACCAATGTGTGGCATTTTAATTTAAAATATTAAACCTTTTCAAAAATTCTTTCATTTTCCGAAAACATAACTCATAAATTTTAGTTAACATCTTCCCATGATACCACATTAAACAACCCAAACATTACCCAAGTGCAATGAAATTCTCACAATATAAAGCATTTCTTTACGTAATATTTAGTAAATGTATATTCAAAAAGAATCTATACTATTATTACTATTATTGTTTCAAAACAGAAAATATTCACATTAACATCAATGTATTTATCTTTCTTCTCTATAAGAATCTTGTAAAAAATCGCTGTTATAACATTACTTGTGCATTCCTATATTATCCTCTAACTATTCTTCAAAAAATACAAAAACTCTACAAAATACAAAACATTATTTAAAAAGTATACAATTCAAAAAATAAAAAAAAAAATAAAAAACATTAAAAAATGGCAAAATTTGCAAAAAATTTAAAAAACATCAAACACCACAAAACTGGATTTGACTACACCCCTCCATCTAGGCAGTAGGCCAAACAAGTCTACACACACTGTTTCCAGATGTTTCATCACCCCTTTACATTCACCACTCATTTCTTCTGCCTTTGAACAGAACAAAAAACTGTTTACTATCTCGGCGATAGTTCTGTACACATGCTTCCACACAAAAAACCTCTGATCATGTTGCACAATTTTACTCACATGTATCGGTGCGAAAATTTCAGTTTGTACCCTATTCAGTACCCACAACCCACATCTTCGTACATTACTGCTTACATTTTGACAAAATCTCCCTTTTATCATTTCTCCACAATCTGCAAAACTCAATTCACTGATCAATTCCTCAGCAAACTCATCCTTAAGTGTATCTGAGAACATTTGCATTTCAATTTCTACTTTTTTCATCTGTTTACACAAAATCCTGTTCACATGTCCATTAACTCTTATTTTACAAAATGTTTTCTCTACATTATCCGAACATTCCCTGTTTACTTCATCATGAAATTTTTCAAATGTGTTTTCAATGTTTATTTTTTCTTTTACATCATGTCCAAAAAATTCAATATTTTCTTTTGACACTATTACTTTCATTTCACAAGTTCCTAAACTAGTTAGTTCCCTTTCCACTTGCATTTCTGCCACATTATTTGCACACCCATCTACTTTGTTTGTACTTGTGGCTATCTGTTCATTAATTTTAAAGTTATCAAATTTGTTCTCCACCCTGCCGAATTCCTGTCGCAACTGTGTGCCTATTTCACTCCTTAACTTAGCAATCTCTTGTGAATTTCCTTCTATTTTGTGAGTTGCCTGATCTATTTTGTTGTTGATTTCATTTTGTCCCTGAATAAGTTCCCGATATCCCCGTTTCATTTCCTGTGTCTGTCCCGCATCATTTCCTGGCAGTTTTGTTTCATTTCCTGTTGTATTAACAATAGTAATTGTATAATTTGGTCTGACCCCCCCCCCCCCCCCCCCATAACCTCAACTAGGCTACTAATCGTCATAATGAAATATACAAATTACAAAAATTAACCCAAATCTTAGTTGAATGCTCAACACAAAAGAAAAATAATGCAAAAAATTAATTTAGTTCCATTTTTCGACTTGCTATTTTCGGCGATTCATCCCGCGATGTCCCGCGAAGTGACGATCTCGAAGTCTGGCAATGAGGTCCTGAAGTCCCTCGTTGAGACAAGCCTGAAGTTCCATGGTGCCTTGGGTCGCTCTGTCCCGCTTTCCGCCGTTTCTCTGGAACACTTCACCCGCTGAAGCAGCCCGTCGTCTCTTGCCGCAATCGCCGCTCAGCTGCGCTGACAGTTCTGGATACACTTCGCCATTTTCTTCTAAATTGTTCAATATTAGTAGTAAATTTTCGTTGTTTCAGGTTATCGTAGTCACGAACTGTTTTAAGAATGTTTATATCTTCTCCTTCGCTGCCGAAAAGTCCGTCTTAATCTCAGGGTCGTGTCCAAATTCAAGCAGCACGGCCGGGCGCCAAATATAACGTTTCGTTATATACAAAAATAAACAGATGTTGAACGCCGATTTTAGTTTTTGTTTTTATTTTTTCACACAGAATGCCCCGACGAATCCAAACACTTCTAATGGTTCATTCACTCGTTTCATTCATACATCTGCCCATCGAAAAACTGCTGGTAGCTCGCGCGAGGAAAATTAACGAAAAATAATAGCGTAGATTAAGTCCTTCAGTAATGTTTTGCTGCAAATACATGAAGTCAGTGCGGCCTCAAACGTGGCCGCACCCAGCGAAACCGAATTTCGCCCCGAGCCAAATGCCGACGAAGGTGGCAGCAATTTCTAATTATTGTCCGAAAGAAAATAAAACAAATTAGGTTGACTTAATACTCGGCTTGGCTCTGACCACCAACGTTAAATTATCCATTAGCAAATTACTGCATAATTTAGCGAGAAGCCACCGAACGCGACCTACTGGGGCAGCGATCGACAGACGACTGGTGAAGTCCTGCCACACTCTTCTCCACGCAGGGAGTAGACGTCACATGACCTCACCGACCAATCACACGCACTCTTCATTCATGCTACAGATACAAGCCAATCACAGAACAAGTTACAATACATGAAAAAACCTTGTACATACAGAACTCTGGGCTTCCCCTGATCAGTCTCTTTTCAATTTCACCTCGAAATCGGGGACTCCCATTCTCGTTCTCTCTCCCACACCGTGAGAGAGCAGTTGTCACTCAGTTCCCACGCAGGGGAGAAATTACCGTCTTTATCTCGGTTGGCGGGGAAGCACTGTTCCTTTCTCACTTACACTTACAGGCCTCTCATGCCTCTCTTTCTGTCCATCACACCAGACAGTCCCTTGTTCTAGAATCATCCAACGCGTTAATTAAAATAAAGAACAGCCATCATAATAAGATTACTATACAAAATTAAAATCATTTAGAAATAACCTGAAAAAGTAGGCCTAAATAGGTAAAAATCTAGAACAGCGGCTCATTTGTGAATAATTACATAAAAAATAGTAATGACTAAAAATGTCTAATAAAATACATAATACCTTCTTAAAACATTCAGCAAGTGAAAAATATCAACTTTCTACATACATAAAAGCTGTAAAATATCCTTGAAAAGACCTTTTAAGAAATATCTACATGCATAAAAACAGTTGAAAAGAAAAATTATTTAATTAGGAGGGCAGGGTTCTGCAACATTACAATTAGTGGTGCACCGATATGGCTTTACCGATTCGATTACCGATTACCGATTATGAGAGCAATAATCGGCAGATACCGATTCAGTTACCGATTATAATGAAATAATTTTTTTAAGTGTAATAATGCACACAAAATGTTTTATTCCCATGTGAATTTAATTACAAGAGTAGGTAAAATTGAGAATACAGTTATAATAACAGTATAAAAATATATAAAATACACTATTAAGTCATTGCAAAGAGTAAATTAAATAACTTCTATTTATATTTGTTGTTGTAAACAACTTGAACTACAGTCTAATAATTGTAATTTACAACGGGTTAGTTTTTGTTGCGGAAAACTAGCATTATTATCGACTATCACATAAGGTTGCATCGAGAAATTACTGTTTAACAATGTAAACATGCTGCTTTATTTTGTTCACTTGAGTTTATAGAAAAATGTTTCCACACTTCACTTTTTTTTCTCACCACTCGCCATCTTACTATAATTATATAAAAATGACTAAAAACCAATTCTAGCACATGTGATTTTATTTATGTTCACTGAATATATAAACTTATAAATACTTTTTCACTTTTCACGTCACATACAAATAACACAACAACGGATGTTGTTACCAAAGACGCCCATAACGAGTTTGTAAAACGCAATGATGAACTCTGAAAGGAATCGGGACCACGATTTTGAACCGCTACTACGATTCGAAAAGATCGATTCTCATAGAATACACTCAAGGTCATTAGATACCAGGTCGTCTCAACAGAAGAAAAACGAGTTTGGTCGTTCGGGTGTTTCCGTGAAATGACGTATCCGCTAGACCTTCAAAGTAAACAAAACTGAAATTGCGTGCATGTTTTGATTTTGTTTTCGTGCTGTGGTTTAGTAATGTAAAAATGCCTGCTGTTGAGAAGAAATTGGTTGCTTCATTTGTAAGAATAAGGACTTTTTTAAGATTGAATCATTTCAATTGACAGCTAAGTAAAAAACGTGTTGGAAGAAGCAGCAACAAAGTGTGCAAGAAAATGAAAAAAATTGTAACATAAATAGTAGGCTTATAGATTTTTTGAAGGAAGTGTCATTTAATTTAGATTTAGCAAAAAAAATTGTGGGGTGTGTTTGGAGTGATAGTAATCTTTTGTATTTCATATGAAATAATTTACATGTAAATTGTAGTCATGGATAATTTCAGAATGTGTGTTTGCTACAGAATTGTTTAACAAAAACTTATGACTTCGCAAGATATAACTTCTAAAACTGTTTGACAGGACTAAATGTTATTGGATGTATTATGTTTGTAGGAAAACAATAAGGCTCCTGATATTGCTCAGCGTTCATTGAATAAAAGCATGTTTGATGTGAACAACACCTAATGAACTTCATTTTCTGGTTTAATTCATTTGTCATTGCTTTGTTTATCTTTAAATAGCAAACATTCCATAGCTTGTCAGATCACTCATTCTTTCACTGTATTGTTTTCTTTCTCTGGTTTTTCACTAAATTGAAACTAAATAAATAACTCTGGTCATATTGCAAAGAGTTGTCCCTTGTTACATTCACAAGTAATTGTCTATGTTCTTATTGTATTTACATATTTGTGCATTTTATAATTTTTAATATGTTTTGTGGTCATAATTGGGCCACAGTGATTTAATGCAGTTTAACAAAAAAAAAAACCTGAACCTAACCACAGTTGTTTTCAACATGAATAGAAAATATGTAGCATATCAAACTAAGTAATTCAGATGCATGGAAAAGTTACAAATGTGTTTGTATACTTATGTAACAAGCAAGTGCATCCATGTGATATTTTGAGGGGGGGGGGGGGGGGGGGAGTGAGATCTGGAGGTATATGGTGTTTTAAATATTTTGGAAGACAAATGGTGATTTGTAAGTAGGTACATATATTTAAAATCTTCTACGTGAAAATATTTCAGTGTTGGATGACTTATACGTAACTACATTTTTGTCTTTCTCTATCAAAAGGGTGGGGGGGGGGGGGGGTTCTTTGCCCCAGGTATGGGTGCCCATGGTAACAAGTAATAATCTAGTGATGTAAAATATGTCTTGTTAGCTCCAAATGAAGTATTTAGGGAGTCATGCTTAGTTTTACCTCAATTTATAACCTGTATTTGTCTACCACACACCAAAATTTATACTAAGCATCATCATCCACTGTTTCCAGCCTGTGGCTGGGTCAGCCAAGTGGGTCTTGTGACTTTGTCCATTTAACAATCACATTAAAGTGTGATGATATTGAAAGCCTTGCAGTTTATATTTTATTCGTACAATTATATAGTAATGTATGTGTGTGTGTATGTATATATATACACACACACATACATACATACATACATACATACATATGCCATATAAATTTCAGAGATAAAGAAAATATGGTATTAATTTTCATGGCTAGCTGCCACACTAATTCTTTTTATCCAGGATTTTGTGCGAAATGACTTTTATAAAAAAAAAACTAATGGCAACAGTATAATAAATAAATTTAACATTTAATAGAGGTGGTATTAACCAACATGTAAATAATGTTATATCATTTACATAAATATCTTGGTAACAAAATTTATTTATGTACATATTTCATTAAGGAGACTTAATGCTAAACCATTTGAAACTTCGCAAATATGTAAAATTACAGAAAAAATATTAAATTACTTTTTATGTAAATTAATGTAATAAATGATCAGCTACAAGTTGGGAAAACAATTCCTACACATTTGCATTGAAAAAAGCAATTAAAGCAAAATAGTAATGAGATAATGCCTGTAGTAAAAAATAAAGTTTTGTGTATTTTTGTCAGCTTTTTATTTATCTTTCAAATATGTGTTCATTATAAAACATACTTGAAGTGCCTATTTATGTTGATGAAATATTTAGAAAGAAAAATCATGTCAATTGATGTAGTTTGTATGACAGAACATAGTGACTAATTGTATTTCTTTTATAGCTTCTTACTCACCACAATTTATAATAGGCATTAGTAAATGTAGATTATTATGGATTACCAATATATTTTGTTAAATACTGAATTTTGATGTAATGAATTATGTTCTGGGATCAGATTTGGAGTGTTGAAATATTTCTGATGAATTATTTGAGAAAAATTACCTTGTTACTGTTTCTAGCAGTAAAGAATTATGATGAGAGTATACAGACTGCATCTAATAAAATGAAAACAATTTAAGATATGGAGAAATGTGTTATGTGCATGAAAAATAATGAAAATCTGTTAAATTAATGGTGACTTCGAAATGCAAATCATCAATATAATCACGAGTACATTTAGTAATAAATTTAATAGTCACAAAAATAAATATTGCAAGTTTTAAAAGATGTTACACTCCTAGGATACAAACACTTACCTACAATGAAATATTTTTCACAGTAAATTATTATGTTTATTTGGCTCAGTGGTTTGTACGTAGTTATGGATTACAAGTTTCCAGGTTTAAATCCTGTCACTTAAGAATTATTTTAAGTAGGTACATAAATTTTTACTACATTTTAACACACTAGAGTTATAGTGGATTATATTATTGATGGTTATTTGTTCACATAATTGTGTAATTACTATTAGCTTGGTCATTTTTCACTAGGTGGTCTTACAACATTTATATTTATATTTTTTACTTGTAACAAAAAATTAATCTTACAAACACAATCAAGGAGATTAATTACGAACATGTAAATAAACATTTATATTGATACAAATTAAGTGTATATGTTTGTTTGCATGCTGTTTTTTTTATATACAAATGTACAATTTTATTCTACACAAATAAAGTTTTGCACTTTTAACCTTTGAAACTAGAGGAATGTCACTGTCTACACATTTAAAAAACCTGCCTCTTTTTCTACCTCTTACAGCAGAAGTTTGGCATTTTGTGGTGAAATTTTTTGTAACTAACAGTTCAAAATATGATTACTACTGTGAACATCTGATCACAAAATAAAAAAAACTATTCTCATGCTTCATCTTCTACCAGTAGTTTAATTTTCTGACAAATTAAAAAAAAAAATATTTTTTTATTCTAGTTACTCTCGTTCAAAAAAAAAATTATGTTTGTCTAAACTGCAAATGATGTTTATGTGATACTGTTTCTCATTAACGGCTTAGTACAATTTTACGTTCCAATGTTAAGAGATGAAATAAAATTACCCAGCGATGTATCATGTAATAAAGACTTTGAACAATGGTCTGTGATATTTGTGTTTTAAGCCACATATTTGCGGACCACTTGTTGGAAAGTATCACAAGGTAGGAGTAAAGTGTTTCAGTGTTTTAGGCATGTTTTCTTCCAGAAGAAGTGTTCAGGTAAATCAGAAACTGAGTATGCCTTACTGCCTGCACTATGGTGCGTAAGTAGTGGCCGTAGTGGGAAAGGAGCATATTTAGGAATACCAGCTTGGAAACATGTACCTGCCAAGAATGCCAAAATACCAAAATATTTTTATCATGGTAAATGATCTGGGAGTTTGTTTTGCAATTTTAATTTGAGATTTTATATCAAAATTTAATAGTATATGTGGTAATTTTGGAGACTATTAGTTTTTGGTAAATAAGTTGTGTAAGGATTAAAATGAAAGAATTTAAGCAGGGAAATACATATCTTTTAAAGTATTAATTACTTTAAAAAAATAATTGTGTTATTATTGTACACTAATAAATCTTTCACTTAGAGCTACCATTTTCAGAATTACAGATCCTAGTTAACCTAGCAAACCTTTCACATAGTGATCATTTACCATGTTACTCAGGAGTTACCATTCTTAAGAATTACAGCTGATGGAAAGGGACATGGTTAATAGTAGGCCAGACAGCTTTAGAGTGCAGTTTAATTTTTTTTACTTAAATTAATAATTATAAATGACAGGTCTGTAATAAAATTTTCTATGCAAAATTACTAGCTCACTTAATATTAAATTAATTGTAGGAAGAGGGAGTGGTGACATGGAGTACGTACCACAGGGGAGTGCCATGGGGCCCTTGCTGTTCATAATGAAAGATGTCTGGGAAAGCATGATGAGTAGATTAAAAAAAAAAAAAAAAATAGCGGACGGTGAAGAAGGGAGTAGGGGTCTGGGGTTAACTGCTATGACACTAAAGGAGAGAAATAAAAGTCAATGAAAAGGCATCTTCCATGCTGGTGATAACCAGATATGGAATACGCCACAGGAATTTGGGACTCGTACCTAGCGATGGACATTTAAGAGTTATAAAGGTACAATGCAATGTAGTGAGATAAGTGACAAATATCGGAGGAGAAACGATGACGGAAGAAGGAAGATGCATAGACCATCAGTAGTGATGATGGAGCTTGTGTGGGACACACTGTAAAGGAGGAGAAAGAAAGAATGGTGAAATAGGTTAAGGTAATTAAAGGGAGGGGATTTTGGAAAGCTCAGAGATAGGTAAAGGGCAGAGGGATCACATGTAGAAGATCCACAGGTTAGAATGCAATGGATTAGACAAAATATTACTGCACACAAATATAAAATTTGGTAGTTAAAGGGCCATTAAATATTCTTAGAATATTTTTTGGAGGATAGTCATTACCATAAAACTTGTTATATTGTATGATATTTAATACACTTACAAAGTTTGTTTACTACTGCAAATGAACATAACATGTTGAAACTTAAACATCTAGCAAGGAAGCTAAATGTAATATTGAATATAATTACTTATCAATGGTAACAAGCATAAACAAACTAGCATTAAATAACACAATGTTGTGAATATTGCAAGAACAGCACGCATCACAATGTTTACCAACAACACCAGTTTAGATTTTAAAATACACATTTGAGCCTAATTTACGATTAAATAACTGACAACATAATAAAGATTAAATATATTACTAGCGGAAACACGTGATACATTTAACCTGTACATAAATTACATCAGTCTATGTGAATCGGAAAATTTAAGAAAGTGCCATTTAGACACGTGATTCATTTGAATTCCCGCGGCAATATGGTCTAGCATGTACGTCAGACGCGATTGACCAATAACAGTAAAATAGCGGGATGAGATGACCTGGTATCTAATGACCTTGGAATACACTGCAACTGCTTGTGGTATTTTGATTGTGTGCCATCTATTTTACGTCTCTGGCTATCTATAGGTAATGTACAAGGCCACTAAACAAAAGACGAAACGTAAATAAACGTATAGGAAAAATGTATTTTTTATTGTTAGAGGCAATGAGATTAATTAAACTTAACGAAATATCTGTAATCTTGATATGACGGAGTTAGATGAATTTTGTAATATATACAAATATTACCATATTTCGTCCTAAAACGTGTAACAAAATATTACACGGTAAAAACCTACTTAATTACGCCGGGACGTAGATAATCGGCAAAGTAATCGTTAAGATAATCGCCGATTACGATTAATCGGTAAGTACCCATAATCGCCGATTACGATTCATCGGTATCCGCATCGGTGCACCACTAATTACAATGTGTTAAAAGTTTCCTGTAAAAATTCTCGGTACCATTGTAAACATCTACCAGTTATTTTTGTCACATACATTCTTGCTGCCAGAACACATGAAAGTTTGAATACTTACATTAAAATTCTTGAAGTAAATTGTAAGTACACATCTCTACAGATATTAGGTAGAAAATATTTTATTTATGGATTACCTGTGAATGATATATTTAACTTGAAGAGATGAAAAAATAATGAGTACTGTGCCGACTGAAGATGTTTTGTTTACTGCAGTGAAGCATCATCAAAAGTTTGGCCACAAATTTATTTTATCCCTCCAGTCATGTATATGCTGACTTTCTTCTCATAACATAATTTCCCATTTCCTCATCAATTTTTATCATTTTAGGGATTTTCAGCTGCCGTAGATAATCACTAAACTGCAAACCTTCGGTAATCATTGCAACGCCTTTTTTCACAAATATATGCACTTTCAATCCACGTGCAAGATGTCGGTTGTCATTGAACCAACAGCAAGGTTAACCAACATTGGAGCTTGAAGGAACTTTAGCTATGCAACGTTGCCTTGCAGCATTGTCAAGTTTTGAATAAGCAGCGTACCATGCTTTTAAACACACATTTAATGAAAATTCGGCGTGGATTATTGGATGAATATGGTATTATGCACACACAATTTTGAAAATGATACAGCTAACTAACACTTTTTATAATGAATTGCCATTGAAGAAATCATTACAATGCTGAAACAATCTTATCTCAAAAAAATTTCCTGGCCCATAAAAAAAACATACTTTTTCAGGTTTTCCCTGTTTTGTTACGAATTCCCTGACTTTTCCCGGTCTGTGGCCACCTTGATACATTACAAACTAATTATCTACATTTTAACCAACAATATTTTTATTCACATCAATTTTAAGGCCCAACATCATAAAAAAGTTCAACATTCATTATTTAATATTTCATCATCTGTAATCCAATTCATACTGTGCATTGGACTATTCCATTAAAGGTCTCTAAAAGTTCTGAAATTGATTCACTATTAGGTACCCTCTTTTATCGCATAATCATCGCACCTATATTTTTGGTCGTCAAAATTTGGATAAAAAAACTTCTCGCGTAAACGTCAAATGATGTTTTTGGTCCCGCTATAAGATGCCGAGCGCTTTGTGTAGGTATCTTTTCCGTATAAAACAATGTATTTTAAAGTAGAAATCTAATATTTATTCGGAAATTACCACTTGTTTTATTAACGGAAATACAAAGTTGTCTGATGTGTAAATTTTCTTTTACAGATGTTTTTAAACGTTTTTATCTTTTTCTGATTGTCGCGTTGCCGCGGTGTACCGGTGTAGATATCTTTTCCGTATAAAACAATGTATTTTAAAGTAGAAATCAAATATTTATTACTTATTTAATTAACGGAAATACAAAGTTGTCTGACGTGTAATTTTCTTTTAAAGATGTTTTTAAACGTTATTTCCTTTATCTGATCGTCTACGTTGCCGTGGTGTAGCGCTTATTAACATGTAGCCAGCGCTAGTTGGCATCATTCGTGTTTGGCTATGTTCTTATGTTGCTTACTGTATAGAGCGTGCGCACGTAGTCGAATATCGATATCTCGCCGATTGCATGCACCGCGCGCTCTCTGTCAGGTGCTGAGTTAACCACATTTGACGGCCCGTACTCTTTCATGGCAAGTTACGCGTTAGTTCACGTCATAGATTCCAGTGGCTTGCGTTGGCATTACAGTTTGGTTTTTCTATTTAAAGTTGAAGAAAGTTTTTGTTTAATGAATTATTAATATAAATTGTTTGGCGTGGTGTTGTATACTCCACCTTTTTTTAAATAAACATACTTTCCATGAACGGGTTTTGTTTTTATGAATAACTTTCCTAAAAAAAAAATTATTTTCCACATAATCGTCGCACCTCTACTTTTCAAACTTGATTTTAGAATAAAATGTGCAACGATTATGCGAGAAAACACGGTATTTGTAGACACCCTGTTCAATCAATTCTGAAAAAAAGTTGAATGGTCCTACAATTAATGTTGGTGGCTTGCATGCAATTACGTAGTTTATCACCAATAGAATGGGTTTGTGTGTTTCCTACTTGTTTAAAAATGGTGTATTTATTGTACTTGACCTAGTAGTTTGCAGGAAGGGGCAGAATATGCTGCTACTCATTTTATTTAAGTGTGTATCTTGTTATCTTATTGTAGTTATTTGACACAGATTGAGCTGTGTTGAAGTGCAGAGGCTCATAGCTGAAAGCATCAGTGTGTTGCTGGCGGAAGTGTACCTAATAGGCTCCTGTTGCAGAAAGCGAAGAAGAAGCCCATCAAGAAGGTGACCCCCGCAGACCTAGGCGTGGACACGACTCCACGCATACAGGTGGTGAGCTTGGAAGACCCTCCCACGCGACAGGCAGGAGCCATATTGGAGGACGTAGACCAGCTCGTTGTTAAACTCAAGGAGGGCGGCCACATCTGAGCCCCAGTAAACTCCACGCCTCTAGCTGTCCTCTACCCTGAACACACTTGTTGCCAACGAGCTAAAAATATACAGCCGTTATTTAAATAACAGGTTTATGACACTAATAAATATTTGTTTGCATTGTGTTTTTTTGTCAGTTTTTTCCAAGATGTAATAAATTATTCAGTTCTTGGTGAACAAAAGTTTTTCTAAAGGAATAGGAAGTGATTGTTGCTCATATAATCAATGCATATATTTTATACAAATGATTGTATTTTTACCCTAGAGTGAATATATAATTGGTATATTTTCTGTATAATACGTATTATTGATGTCGCATGTTTATATTATTCACAGCCTGGTTCCTTGTCCTGTGTGTGTGTGTATGGGTGGAGGTGTCTTGTTTCATCAACTTGACATCCACAGTAGCAACACTATTGCTCCCGACAGTCTGGGTCAGTGGCTTGGTGTCATAAGAAATAAGTTACAGAAATCAGGTTTCCCACAGACAGGAAAAATCTGGAAAATAGGAAAAAATCAGGGAAGTGAAAATGTTTCATCAAAACCTGTCAAAACACTGAGAAATTGACCAAATTTTAATTACCTAAGATTATTAGTAATTTTTTTAATACTAAAATGTTTCTTTAGTGTTTAAAATATTTCTGTACTCAAATCACAAATTAAAGGTGTACAATGCTTCCCTTAAGCAGGGAAAGAATCAAATATCTCGGCAACTCACTTCATCGGTGCAAAGTTCACACTATTGCAGGTGAGCTGTGCTGATATTGTTTCAGAATGGTTCCGTGTCTCGTATACACACTCACTCTCTCAGTTAACAATACAAGCTCATTCGGTAGCACGCATTATTACCAGCCTCAGGGTGGATACTCTTACAAGGATGGCTAAAGGTAAGAGAGGGTAGCTCAGCTCTGTTAGTGAGGCTTCCTCAAGGCAGGCTGCAAGGCTGACTACATGGCCTCGTTCCGTCTTACTTTTAGGCCTGTGCGAATGTTCAAATATGAATACAAATAATAAACTATTTGTGTTCAATTCAACCTTGAATGAAAACACTTCGAAATAGTGAATATTTGTTTCCTTGCGAATATTGGACATAGCATACCTTATGAGTAGGGGACAGGTACTTTTCGCGATCGCGAATCACCGTCGTTATTTCACGAATTTGGCCCTTTTTTTTTTTTACGAAAATGTGAATTTTGCGATTTTCCACTGTTTCGTCGCGAATTTGGTCAAAATTTCGTTATTTGAAGCTTAAATTGCCACAAACACAAATAATTTAGATATAATTCATCTTCCGTTCGTAACACCAGCGCACCAATAAAAAATAAAACAATAAAACACTACATAAAAATACATTTCACCGTGCCGGCAACATTACTAGGCAAAACTAGGTAAACAATTTATTTTCTCCAACCATAACCACAAAAACCACATTCTGTGGCAATAAATCACGGCGAGGTTAACGACCACAGATGACGGTAATCCAGGACAGTTTATATTTTGCATTAGGGATGGGTAGTTCGCGAACTACCAGTTCATTTGGAACTGTTCTGACGAGCGAACTAGGTGACTAGTTCGCTGTTACCAAAAACAATCGTTCTTTCGTTCTTTGCGTGTTTCTCTTCTACTCTGTTTGGTCCTTACTGCGCATGCGCGAAAGATCCCTAGGTGACTAGTTCGCTGTTACCAAAAACAATCGTTCTTTCGTTCTTTGCGTGTTTCTCGTCTCCTACTCTGTTTGGTCCTTACTGCGCATGCGCGAAAGATAACCCCCCCCCCCCCCCCTCCCCCCTCCCAACCATACCACTGTCACCCAATATGCCACGTCTTTCTTTCTTGCTTTCTTCCCTCTCTTACGTTTGTTCTTTATTTGGTCTCATCTATATTTCCCCATCGCTTCATCAGTTCCAAGCAGAGACGTTCCAAGTACTGATCTGAACTACGAAGACCGAAGAGAAAGGGAGTACATATACACACTGAACTAGCTAGTTCAAAGACAGATAGTTCACACAGTAAGTTTATTTAATTGCGTAGTTAGGCTGTCGGTCATTATTTTCGTTTCGTTCTTTCTTGCGCAATGATGTATCGTTTGACGATCGTGAACTCTTAATTTTTATCTAATATTCTTTAGACATTTACATTACATATTGACATTTAAAAACGTGTCACGTAAATAAGTGTAATTACGTTAAATTTCAGATAGCCTATACAACCTGAAATTAAACTTTCATTACACATAGACCACACATTACAAAACTACACTAAAATTTAAAGAAACATAATAAAACTTACCTAATATGAAAAAAATCAGCTTAGGTTGTCACAGATGAGAAAACACTATACCATTATTTTGTTTTGTACACATGTGAAAATAAGCACTTTACTTGCAGAAAATAAATTAATACACATTCAAAAATGAAAGAAGTGTGTGAAAGAAAAACAATATGATAGTCGCTCATTTGTAATGGGAGATATTGTTTACAAGCATCGGATTACTGTGTGCCTCTTTTATTTATAGAAAAAGAAAAGCCCATAAAACAAAAAGTCTGTAACGATTGTGTTGGTGTAATGTATGGAATATTTTGTTTAAACATTGGAAACCGCGATACAGTCCGCGACCGATGTAGTTCAATAGAACGGTTCCTAAAGAACTAGTCTTTGAAGTGACTAGTTCCGAACGAACTAGTTCATTCCAAAGAACTATATTTCCCATCCCTATTTTGCATTTTAACATTACAAGCTTCATTTGTTTCTCGTGCCATGAAGTTATCAAAACAAAACGCGTTTCTCAATAAACGTGTTACCAACGTAGCAGTACGAGAATGCGAGAAAGAACATGAACGTTTACGAACAATCGATTGTTGTTTAATCATACAAGCGTGTTCGGTAGATAAAAACGATACCGCGTTCAGGACGCGTAAATTTTGATATCAACGAAAATTTTAAGTGTTTTTTCTTCATAATTTACTTAACCATAAAATACTTTAGGCAATTTTAAACTGCAACAAACAAATTGATGGATGTATGTGATTTTTTTTCTTCGGTTGTTAGGTTACTGATCATGCGTGCATTTATTATTGTTCGGTGGCTATTCGTTGCGGTAACTGAACTAGAGGTGGGTTGTTACAGCAATTTTCGGTATCTGTCCCAACCTGATACTGATACAGCATTGTACCATGTTTCAAGTCTCTGATACTTCTGTATCAGACGGTCCCAGGAGGCAACAAAGCTCTGCGTACGCAGACCGTGCGACCGGAAGGAGAATCTGATACATTATTTATCAAGCCTGGTAATTCTCTACCTCTGATACTCTCATGCCCGCCTGATACAACCAGTATCAATCAGTTCAACATTCACTGCAGTTCGTCCTGGCCGTGTATCACCATGTTGCGGGCTGTCATGCTTTGTAGTTAGTATTTTTATAGTGAAATAAGGAATGGATAAGTGCACGAAAAAGACTTCATTTGTGTGGAATTTTTTCACGGAAAATAATGAGTTTGCTAATTGTAATTTGTGTAAACAAAAACTGAGTTATAAATCATCGACTAATCTGAAGAAACATTTGAAACGTAAACATTGATATAGTATGCTCACTAATGTACCTATCTGTTTTTTTATTTTTTATTTTTGAAAAAATCGTGAATTTTTAATGTATAAAAACACTAGTTACTAATTGTTTTCGAAAAAAGAAAGTCCATATGTTGATTACATCTGTTATTAGTGTCAACTGAGAATTTATTTGCATTTTCATAGCTGTTAGGTGCACAAATATAAATATTATATCTTGTATTAATGTACTTTTTAATATTAAAATTTCATTAGTTTTATTATTGAACGAGACGGTGCACGCACTGCGCACTGAGCGTACTTTGAAGTAGGACAATAAACAAAACGACTTGTAAACAGGGCTGCCACTCTGATATTCATGAAAAATCTAGATAACCTAAAAAAAAAAAAACTAGACACATGGGTAAAAAACCCAGATGCGTCTAAAATGCTATCGTTGAAAATGTTTGCGTACTAATTCAAAAATATAAACATAACTGGTTTTAATATAAAACAATTAATTACCTTACAAGACTGAAAACGGTTAAATACAACCAATACAAGAAAATTACACTGCAGCAAAATGGCTGTATAAGTAATTCTTGGACCAGCACATATCATAAAAAAACCTACAAATATATACATGACAAAACAAACACCATCACTGCATTCTTTAAACCGGTAAATGTTTTTATTAAACTGCATCATGTACGTTAGTCTTTATTCAGAGTCTGATTCTACAAGATTAGTTTGAAGGTTAATTGTTGCATTGGTTTTGTGTTCTGCAAGCCTCTTTGAAGAATGTGTCTAATTTAATATTCGACTTAGCTTCTTGAAAACTAGTTTTGTGTTTATATGTATTTTTGTGTGTGAAACACATAGACTTGTTTGCATTTATCAAACAGATATTGCAACAGATACAGTAGCTACTACCTTCATTATTGTTTTAGGTATAAAAATAATTAAAATTATAAAAAACCTAGAATTGTTGGAATTCATTATTTAAAAACCCAGAAACCCAAACACCATTGGAAAAACCCAGATCTGGGTGGAAAAACCCATGAGTGGCAGCCCTGCTTGTAACAATATCGCTTTGCGCCTCTCCTTCAAGGCTTCAACGCCTTCCCCTGCGCTTCCTCCCCTACATTCTTTCCCTTCTTTATCCCTTATTCGTCGTTCCTGCTCCCTCCCCTTTCACAAGCTCCGCCCAAGTGACCGTCATCTGCGATCGGGTACTGCGCTCATTGGCCGTGGTGTTGTTCCAGTTGAATTCTGAACTGATACTAAAGTCTCTGATACTTTTCAAGTGTACTCGATTGCCGTTCCTGATACAGGCGCGTATCAGTGACAAAGTATCAGGTTGATACTTTTCGACCCACCTCTAAACTGAACGAAGTATGACATAAACACACGAGATAGGGCCTAAGAATTTTCTTCTGATGGTCTCTATTCGGCAGATAAGGCAGTTTTATTTTGTAAATACTGTAATTGCAGAGTCAATTGGGACCGTAGAGACTCAATTGGGGGACGCACCACAACGCCGAAATACCACAACGCCAAACGTACAATAACGCCGAATGCCAAATTGACCACAACGCCGGCACGCTAGAAAACTGCTGTGTACCACAACGCCGAAATACATAAAAGCCGAAAAATGTAATTCCAGGACTTCCACAAAGGTTAGATTAGGTTAGGTTTGACTAGGTTAGGTTTGACTAGGTTAGGTTTGACTAGGTTAGGTTTGACTGACTAGGTTAGGTTTGACTGACTAGGTTAGGTTTGACTGACTAGGTTAGGTTTGACTGACTAGGTTAGGTTTGACTGACTAGGTTAGGTTTGACTGACTAGGTTAGGTTTGACTGACTAGGTTAGGTTTGACTAGGTTAGGTTTGACTAGGTTAGGTTTGACTAGGTTACGTTTGACTAGGTTATGTTAGGATAGGCTAGGTAAGGTTAGGTTTGATTGTGGTATTTCAGCGTTAAGGTACATTTAAGAAACACACACAAATTCATTCAGTTGTTATTTCAGCGTTATGGTACACAGCATTTTTCTAGCTGTCGGCGTTGTGGTCAATTTTGACATTCGGCATTATTGTACGTTTGGCATTGTGGTATTTCGGCATTGTGGTAACAACCCCTCAATTGTTAAGCACATAAGCAGTGAAAAGCACAAAAAGTCACTCATTTCTTCCCCCGCTACTGTAGCACTGCAGCATACTAGTGGTGTTTGTGCGCAGCAAGCAAAAAAAAAGGAAAACTGAAGCGCATCGTTTTGCTATGGAGACCACTGAGGTGTTCCTCAAAGCGAACATCCTACTTCATAAACTTCAGGACCCCAGTATTTTAAGCTGGATGAAGAAATATGTTGAAGTTTTGTATTTATGCCTACATCAATAATATTGATATCTGTAATCATGGAGTGGCTTAAATTTAGAAGCTCTCAAAACCAAACCCAATTTAAGCTATTTGGAAATGGGCATTTTAAAACTAACCTAAGCTAAACTTACCAAATATAAAATAAGACTCACCTAAATCAACCAAACCTTAAACTAAAGAAACCTAACTTTTTGGCCTAGCACACCACCTGAGTTAGGAATATATTTTATTGACAAACATTCCCTCTAAACCCAAAAGTTTTGATATTCTGGAAGAGTAGCTACTTTTAAGTTTGAAGGGTTTTTCACTTCTAAATATTAGTTCTAAACATTTTGACTATTCATTACTGAGTTCATTTAACTTTTTCTTAAAAAAGGTACGCGTAGATGCATTTCGCCGCTTTTTTTCCCTCACCGCTTTCGGCATTTTTGCTCACCGCTTTTCACTAATTTTACTCACCGAAAAGTTCCTGTCCCTACTTATGAGTTTATCTTGTACCAACGTTCACTGTTATGGTAAGATAATTCTGCAATATAAATACCCTTTTTTGATGTTTTAATAATTCATGAACAATAAGCAATGTTTTGAACATGCAACAAGTATTCAAAGTTTTTTCAGTAGTGTCATGCTAAAAAGTAATGGAAAAATCATACATGTCATTTCAAACTTGAAAATAAAATATTATTTTTATTCATTTCATCACTCACACCAGAAGTGGGAAAAAATAAACATCAACAACCATGGACTACAACACTACAAAAAACAGATACTCTATTGAGATGGTCATTGAAAGAAGTAATTGCCATAGTTTCAACGGCAATTGATAGTCACAATCGGTCAAAAGCCATGTTATATAACAGCAGCTTACTTGCTGTTTATATCTACGACGACTGAAATGTTAAAATAAAATTATATAAAAAAATATATTAATGGTTTAAGATTCCACATGAAATTAGCAAAAATAGTTTTTGGCACATATTTTTCAGTCCTTAATTTAATTTGTGAACCTTAATTTTACAGTGATTTTCGAGTATTAATTAAAATGTATTATTCTCATTGTACACTCTTATTTAATCTTTTCCCCACTGGTCTCCCGAGGTGTTCCCAGCACCAGAACATATATTTTGTTGACCCTTTGTGGGCACAACATGAAGCCTCGGTGCACGAAGACCCCCTGTGTGACCCAGAGTGCTTTACTCAGCTGAATCCGAGTGCATCTGCTTTCTCAGAGTTCGCTTAAGGTGAGCAAGTAGGTCATACTTTGGATTCAGGTTCCCTGCCTTCCCTGCATGCCAACAGAGTCAAGTGAGCCCGATTCCCACAGACTGCAATTTCCACCCACTCCCCCCACCTTCCTCCTTTCCCTGAACTCAACCAAGAGCACTGACCGGTCATAACCCCGGTGATCTAAGGCCCCGACCAAGCTCTGGCTTTCGAAGCTAATGCAAACGCCCTCTATCGGGGAACTCTGCTACTAAAACTAAGCTAGTCCCCATCCTGCTTGCCAGAGTGTGACACCTGTCGGTGCACTCGCCCATATGCTCCAGGCTTAGCAGAGGCACACTGCGCGCCCTCTGGTGATTTGTCTCGAGACCACGGCACGAGTTAGTTTTTCTGCCTCACGACCGAGCGCACAACTGGCCATGTCCAGTTGCCCGTGAAGGTAGGCTAACTGTAGAGCAGCCTAAGTTTTAGAGTGGCGTCCCGCCTGCTTCGCCTGGCCAATCAAGAGGCACCTTCCACTCCCACCATCTTATCGTGCCCTGCAGGCCATTTAGTTACATGAGCGACTTGGCTTGTCCTAATTGCCAACGACTTTATAGGAAATGTAGTTTGGGTGGTTGAGGGAATCTCTCCCTAAGAGAAACTAAAATTTCTACTTTCTATTTCTTTGAGTGTTAAAATTTAGTTCGTGAAGAACATGCTTGGTCAGCAGTACTCACGAGTGTTTCCTGATCTCATTATGCGGTGATCTCTGGAGTAACCACACCATAAGGGTAAGAGAGACTGTATCTTTATTCTTTCCTTCCCCTTTGTGACACTTGTTATTGCCAGTTTATTCGCCCCCCTTTTTTTTTTTTTTTTTTTTGCTTGCTTTTCTGACCACTGTCGACTGTTTATTAACAGTGGGTTGAAGTTACTTCTTCTATCCCCTTCAAGTACAATTTTGAGTTCCTCCTTCAAAATTCTACTCCTTGTGATTACTGCCTATAACTGGAACCATCTGTCTCCTCCCAGAAGGACGGAGGAGGAATGATCATGTTCGTTTTTATTCTGTCATTAGCTGGCGACCAGTAAATGAAGAGAAAATGTACTACAGTAATATACATACTTTAATTACCACTTCAAATTTGTTTTTGGACTCTTCCATAATATCTGAAATGAAGATTCTGTCAGCACATGAAATGTACAATCTTTCATATTATTTCTAGATGTATAATGATTGTATAAACTCAACATCATTTTATTCTAATTCCTCCCCCCCCCCCTCCCCCCCCCCCCCCCCCCCGGGTCATGAAACTTCTTTGTAACTACTGGTTAAGGTGATTAGTTTTTAGATCCATCGATACATCCAGCCTGTTTGTGAGGGACGTACTAAATTGTTTGGGCAATGTTCATGCTTGCCTCTGGTAAGAATTACTTAACGAATTTGGTTTTATACCCAACATGATTTCTAGGCAACTCTCAAATGTTAACATCCAAACAGGTATTAATGCACTTTGACCTGAAAGCTCAAATTGTAGTAGCCAGTGATGCATCCCCATATGGAGTTGGTGCTGTGTTAAGCCATAGGATAGAGGGGATAGACAAACCTGTGCTCTTTGTATCAAGTACACTTTCATAGGCAGAGCAAAACTATTCACAAATTGACAGGGAAGCGTTATCCTTAATTTTTGCTGTGAAACGTTTTCACAAGTATATATATGGTCATCAGTCTGTACTGGTGACAGATCATCAACCTTTAAAAGGACTGTTGGGTCATGATCAGGCCATTCCTACCTTAGAACATGCTTGGCTTCAGAAATGGGCAGTTATTATAGCAGCATATAAATATAAACTTCAGTACAAACAAGGATCATTAATGTCTAATGCAGCTGCCTTATCTAAGCTGCCTCTGCCAGGGAACATAGATAAGGGCATTTTTGCTTTTAAAAACATTCCTAATTTTCCCCTTACAGCAAATGGCATTTGTGATGCTCAACATCAGGATTTAGGAGTAGGTAACAAAGGTAATAGAACTCACAAAACATGCCTGGTAAAATCAGTTATCAGATCTAACTTGAAGCCATTCTCCATGAGGGATGAACTATCCTTACAACAGGGATGCTTTGTGTGTGGTGATAGTGTTATTGTACCAAAACAGCTACAGGAGCAGGTCATTGAAATGCTACATGACCAACATCCAGAAATAGTGAGAATGAAACTATAACCACATAGTGTTGGTGCAGACTTGTGAAGCCTGCTAATGTACACAGAACATGCGCAAGGAGATTCCAACAGTGACCTGGCCTCAAATTTATAAGCTACGTTCATGTTGTGCTATTATTGGAATTCAGGGTACTATTGTCTCTGATAATGGGCCTCCCATTAACTCTGAAGACTTTATATCCTTTTGTAAAGGCAATGGGATACAGGTGTTGAAAATTCCACCCTATCATTCCCAATCAAATGAACTAGCAGAACAGGGGGTTAATACATTTAAATAGGCATTGATGGAACTCTCAAAAATGGGCATATAAATATCCACCATAGGTTAGAAGAGTTCTTGTTTGTTTACCTAAATACTCCTTGTACAGTAGTGGGACAGACCCCAGCAGAAGTGGAACTAAGCCCAGAACAAAACTGAGCATGCTAAAACCTGATAAGAATCCACCCAAAAGTTGTGAACTATGGCAGCTCTTAAAGGATGGTGTTCCCATATATGAAGTAGGGGAAAAGGTCCTTGTGAAAACAATAGGAGATAAAGTATGGAAATTGATTCCAAATTGTAAAAGTCTTGAGTTCATTGACATTTTTGGTGCTGTGGGGAAGTAACCGATGTAACGTTGCAAGATCCCTGCCATCCTACCTAAATATATTTCTTTTCAACTTCTTTTTTGGATAAGCAGTAATAAGTCAATGTTTTTAGAGTGGTGTGTATGATATGAGACAGTATAATCAGACGTTATGGCTATTAATATATGTATTTTGCACGTGCTAGGTGTTTTAAAAAGGTATTTTGTATTTTATTAGACATTTTAAATCATTACTATTTTTTATGTAATTATTCACAAATGAGCCGCTGTACTAGATTTTTACCTGTTTAGGCCTACTTTTTCAGGTTATTTCTAAATGATTTTAATTTTGTAAAGTAATTTGTATTATAATTGCTGTTTGTAATGTTCATTAACGTGTGGAATGATTCTAGAACACGGGACTGTGTCTGGTGTGATGGATAGAAAGAGAGGCATGAGAGGCCTGTAAGTGTAAGTGAGAAAGAAACAATAATTCCCCTCAGAGATAGATAAAGACGGGAATTCCCCCACTGCGTGAGAACTGAGTGATAACTGCTGTCTCACGGTGTGGGAGAGAGAACGATAATGGGAGTCCCCGATTTTGATGTAAAATTGAAAAGAGACAGATCAAGGGAAGCCCGAGTTCTGTGTGTACAGGTTTTTTTCATGTATTGTAATTTGTTCTGTGATTGGCTTGTATCTGTAAATGTGAATGAAGCGTGTGTGTGATTGGTCGGTGAGGTCATGTGACTTATCCTCCCTGCGTGGAGGAGAAGGTGGCAAGAGTTCACCAGTCGTCTGCCGATTGCTGCACAAGTAGGTCGCGTTCGGTGGCTTCTCGCCAAATTATGAAGTAATTTGCTAATAGATCATTTAACGTTGGTGGTCAAAGTCATGCCGAGTATTAAGTTAACCTAATTTTTTTTTATATTTCTTTCGGACATTATTTAGAAATTGCGGCCACCTTCGTCAGCATTTGGCTCGGGGCGAAGTTCATTTTCGCTGGGTGCGGCCACGTTTGAAGCCGCACTGACTTCGTGTATTTGCAGCAAAACATTACTGAAGGACGCTATTTTTTCGTTAATTCTCATCACGCAAACTATGAGCATTTTTCGACGGGCAGATGTATGTGGAATGAGTGAGCAACCTCTTTTGGAAGTGTTTGGATTCGTCTGTGCATTCTATTTGAAAAAATAAAAACAACAAAATTACAATCGGCATTGAACATCTGTTTATTTTTGTATATAACGAACCGTTATACCGAAAAAATGGAAGGATAGTGCATGTGGAGCAGATCCGGAAATCACATTTACCAGATTGTAGACATCAGTAGTGTCAAACACAGTAGATAGTGGCACACTCCCATGGGGGACGAAAGTTAGGAAAGTGGGCCACATCAAAGCATGATAGTGGGGAAGGGATTGATAATGAAGTGAGGGGGAGGGTTGCCACGAATGTGTTGCCTAAGGAAGGGATACTGAAAGAGATCTCTTCCCCAGTACTATTTGGAGTAGATAGCCATAGTCAACCCTTCAAAGGCTTTGTATTCCCCACTTCAGTGCAATGGGAAAGCAGACCTAGACCAGATAGAATGTCAACATGAATAGTGAAACCTCCTGTAAGGTTAGATTTGTAACATTTCAGGGTGATTGTTGAGCAATGCAACTTGTCATGTAATATGAATTTTGAGTATTGTAATATGTATTATGAGTATCTACATGCATTTTTGAGATCACTTGAACTTAAGCTCATAAGGAAGGATGGAATTGTAGGTTTGATGCTTGGTAGCAAGTGGATGGACAGATGAAAGTGGAAGGACAAGATGGCAGGGTGTGATGGATTGGGGGACAGGCGATGGATTGAAGTCCATGTGACATCATCCAAGGCCAAATTCTTCACAATTGCCTTAGTATCTACTTGGGCCATGAAATTCTTTCATTCTAGTGGGTTTACAATTGACAATACCAAAATTTATGCCATAATAAGAATGTACTATGTCATTTCCATGCAACAAATGTTGAAAAGCTGCAAGAAAAGCAATCAGTATAAAATTATGCGAGAAAATATGTATGGTCTTGTTTGTGAAACACTAAAACTGGTGCTCTACAATAAGAAGACTACAGTAGGCGCATTATATCTAGAAGCCTGAGTGACCGTTACGGCCAGGGCAAGCAGGCCCTTGGAGGGGGTTAACCTTGTGACTGCGCATGCGCAGAGCGCTTGCGAGGGGGTTGATCATGTGACTGCGCATGCGCAGAGCGCTTGGGTTAGGCTCATACTATCGGACCAGAAAATTTAAACCTTTTTCTGTAGTTTCTGTGCAGGATTCAGCCTGATTGGACTGTCCTGTTTTGTTTGCGCTTAGAGTCATCTGAATTCGCTACATTATGTGCTTTTGGTGTTGTGATTAATTTATATGAAACATGGTATTACAGTAATCGGTCTGGACTTTAATACACTTTGTCTTATAATTAATGTTACTAGTGTTAATTTCGTCTTGTGAATATGAGTGTTATGAAACACTTTCGAGTGCGTGGCTAAATAAATTAATTTGTTGTGGGTTTTGTTATCACGATGCCACCGATATTATCAACGGTGAAGGGGAAGAAACTGCATTCGTAAGCCCGTGAAATAATTTATAATGTATTGTCATCTATGGAGAATGAAGCTAAAACTATAGAACCATCTATTCGAAAAGAAAAGGCACAGTTGAAGACAGCTGCAGCTACTGGCGTGTCTCGTAGCGCAGTACAGAGAATAAAAGTGGAAGCAAAAAAGTTGAGCATCGGAGAATGATGTTCTTTCGTTACACCTGATAAGAGACAGAAGGCATGTAAATATGACCTAGATAATTTTGACCAAGCAGTACTTGTACTGCATATAATTTTTATGTAACTGAAAAATGTCCCCCAACAGTGGAAAAAATACGAATAAAACTGCAACAGGACATTAATTTCCAAGATTGCAATGCAACTTTACGGAAAATTTTAAAAAGGTTTGGTTTTCAGTGGCGAAAAACTAAGACGTAACGTCTCATTTTGATTGAAAAGTCTGATATACGACAGAAGCGAATCGAGTATTTGAGAAATATACGACGTTTCAGAAACAAAAATCGTAATATTGTGTACATGGACGAGTCTTATGTTTTGTCGTCCAATGTGCAATAGAAATCCTGGAGTGATGACTCGACCCACTGCCTATTGACACCTATTTCTAAAGGACAAAGACTAATAATGGTTCATGCTGGCGGTGAAAATGGTTTTGTCCCTAATGCCTTAGTGATGTGGAAATCTCAACAGGCTACAGGAGACTACCATCACAACATGAATCAACAAAACTACGAAAAGTGGGTAAAAGAAAAACTTATACCCAATATTCCTGCTAATACTGTTGTTGTTTTAGACAATGTACCGTATCACAACGTCAAGATAAATAAGTCGCCAACATCTAACTCGACTAAACACGACATGCAAAAGTGGTTGCGAGAGTATGGTATTCATTTTGCAGATGACATGCTCAAGCCAACACTTTACGCAATTATTAAGCAGCATAAGCTGAAGCAAACCCTTTATTCAGTAGATGAAATTTTGAAATTTTCCGGGCATACAACACTGCATTTGCCACCATATCACCCTGACTTAAATCCCATCGAAAATATATGGGCAAAAGTGAATGGCAAAGTTGCATCGCACAATGTAACGTGTAATTTACAAGACGTAAAACAGCTCTGCGAAGAAACATTTAATAGTATGGGGGCAGACGACGGGAGACCATACTGCGAGTACGTGAAAAAACTTGAAAATGAGTACTACGACTGGGATGCAAGTTTCGACATAGAAATTGATCCCATTATTATTAACCTAGGAGGTGTGGACAGTGACAGCGGCAGTGGTAGTAGTGATGACGACTGTAATACGGGTTATTCAAGCGACGAATTGGAAGGAATTGCTCCATTGCCAGCGAGCAGCGAATAGGTCAGGTGAGAAGTCAATGTTTTTAGTTACAATATAGACTCGATGATTGCCTCCCCACCTTGTTCCCTCCCACCTTTGTCGCACCTCCCACTACTGTAAATCTGTGACGTGTCCCAAGCTTCTAGATATCCTGCGCCTACTATAATGTGATAGCATGAGTATTACCACAGTCCACACCATTGTGGAGAAAAGGACTTCGCCTGAGACACTTCTACAGACAGACTTCCCATAACAAACCAAGCTTTTCATACAAATTTTCAGTCAACTGCAAACCAGGTTCCTGATGCTCGGAAGCTAAACATCTTTTGGATAAGCGACAGCACAGTAAGAGCACCTAACAGAATGTATTTCCTAGGAATGCTGTAAATGCTGTACATCTTCTGGTGGTAAGTCACAGAATATCAGGCAAACAGTTGAAAGCCCCCATGCAGAAGTAGCAGTTGAGGTCCTGCCTCAACTTAAGAGCAGATTGCAGATAATTTTTTTCTGTAACATGTGTTTCCTTCAAAAATACCTTCGAAGCTAGTGTAAAGTCTTACTTTTTATCATTGGTAAATTCCCTCCCTCCTCCCTCTTTTCACCTCTTCAACACACAATTAAACTATGGTAATAATTTCTTTCAACAGAGTGAACGAAAATCTAATGATACAATCTGTTTTATGTCTGCTGTCATACCAATGCTTGGTACCCAAAAGCATAGTGAACACCCAAAATGTCACACTGTAATTTGGACAAGTGTCATTTATTGAATGTCTTGAGCTGGCCTTTGCTTTGCTTATGCATCAAACACTACCCTCAGCGTTGTTGTACTGCTGTCTGGTTCGTGAACACAGTGATGAGCTATGATTTACCAGATCCTATATCATGTCCTTTAATTATATTCATATGACCAGAAATTAAGTAATTCTGCATGAAGGCTACACACTATCACTTTGTGTTAGGTTGTCTTTTGACAATATGCTCTTATGGAGTACCAACCAGTTTTCAAGTTGAACACGGCTGTCAAAAAAATGAGCCACTGCAGCACTTAAAACTTTGATGAATTTGTCATTGGACAAAAAGTGGAGACCTCCAAGGTTGGGAAAGAGAATGTTTCCAAGGCATTATGCACCTTAATAAGTCAAAATATTCAAGAGCCACATTTCTAACATAATAGGCCTTGTTCCTTCTATGCAGGTGCTACCACCAAATGAGATACAAAATAATCATATTATTAACATAGAAGCTCTATTTGTATGATAGGATTAAAACATAACTTTTACCTTTTATATTTACAAGAAAGATTATAAACATTAATTTAATTCAAAGACTTTGAATTGCTAAACATGACTTGCCACTAGTGCAGCACAATAGGTGCAAGGTATTTATTTGCCCTGAAAGATTTTGGCCATTCCCAACAGAGCTAATGCCGAATAGCGGGACAGTGTAATGTAAACATTTGTTGAACACACATGCGGACAGATGTCTGAAATATTTCTGCGCAGCAAAAATCATTATACTTTTAAATTGAAACAACTTCTAAGGAAAAGGTAAGCTTTTTTTATTAGTCAAATTATTAATTCATTACATTGTGTTTAATACGCAATTTCCGTAGCCGATGTGCACCTCCAAAATTAAAATTAAAAATCACATAGATGAAAAAAGCACTACTCCAAATCTTCATTGTACTACTTAAGATCATGCCCTAATTTATTGGCATCGTTACTTCAAAATCATAAAAATCAAACAATGGTACTTTAAAAGGGCATATGTTCTATGGTTCCACCATACATAACTGCATACTTTACAAAGAAAATAATAACAAAAATTGAATAGTTTTCTGAACATGTTTATTTCGTAACCCAGAAAAACAAGTAGATGCAGCATACATAAACAGTAAATACATATCTCACAGCAAACAATATGCAACATTTGTTAACTTTTAAAAATAAATGCACTTTATTTATATTTATAAACCATTTAGCACATTAACATCATGTACAAATTCATGAACATTTATAATGCAGCATTGTGTACATCTTTGGGTTTGTATATCAGTCTAGGCAGTCACGATTGGCAAAAATTGAGCAGGACAGCAATCAGTGTTTCCCATGCATATTTAGGAATGTTCCTCGGCAGTTAAGGAATGTGCAAAGAGTAGGTAGCAAAATTAAAGGGCCAGCAAATGCTGAAATCTACATTTGTGATGACAGAACGAGAGAATGAGATTATTTTTGGATATAGTAGAGAATGATGAAAGAAATAAACTGGGTGATGTACAGACTCTATTGCTAATTTAACACAAGACCTACAGAGTTATATTTACCTTTGTAAACTGGTAACTAACTGTGATATGGTTAGTACAATTTGGGCAGGTTTTCTTGTAACATGCATATTTTACAATGTCTACCAAAAAAATATATCATTATGATTTGAATATTAATAAATGGAATGGTATTTAAAACTTCTGTTTTCGGAGTGGAAATTTTTTGGAAGTTGCACCTTGGTAATGACTTAACTAAATCTTCCCAAGATATTTTGGTAATAGCTTGAATGCATAAATAAAAATAATAAGAAATGATTCAAGTCAAAGTTCAGTTTTGTGATTTAAAAGATGTAAAGTCTCTGCAGAAGTACTGACGAGGAACCACACCTTCATGTATAAGGGGCCGTGGGAAAGAAGCGCGAGCCTCTTGCCAGCTGTCGATCACAGCAATCTGGGTTCGATTCCCCGTGGAGTCACTCTTGGAGTTCAGTAGGTGAGGAACATGACTTGGTCTTCTGTCATACATCCTTGTATCTGTCGCTCCTTTGTAAGGCACTCCTCATGTCTGTTCGAGGATGTTAACTCCTAAGGGATTTAGTTATTATATATCTGCACTTTGTGAATAACTGTACTCTAGCAGCTGAGATATTAAAATCCATTCAATAAACATTTTGCAGATTTCTTTCTAATTTGTTTTGTATTATGATTTATGGAACTTGCTTTAAAATGCTTTGTGTAACTAAGTTTGCATATAATGAAGGTTTACAATCTTTAGAAAATCCCACTTAGAAAAATTATCTGCAAAATTATTTTAAAAATATATAACACTGAACCTATACATACATACAATTAAACATTTTAGTTTAATAAAATTTCCCCGTTGATAAGTCTAAATCTCTTAAGTACCTTACGAAACTTCTTTACTGGGATTTACTATATACTTACATAATGCAATTCTATAATTACTTTTTTTTTGTACTTGAACACATCAATGCACATTCCTTAACTATAAAAAAACTAGCACCAATTAACAAAACAAAAATGTTTCTTCACACTGTCACCAACATAATTCTATTCAGCTTCACAGTACAGTACAGATAATGCAACATATGTTCTTTATTGCCACATCACCATAATTTAAGATTAAGGAGCTTATTTTTGGCATTTGCAAATTTAAAACAATTTTGTACTTTTTATTAACTGCATAAAGTTACAGATTGTGAAGGTTACATCCCTCACTCAACTATCTAGCCAGAAACTATAGAAGCTAGTACCATCTTTATTACTGAGGTAACATATTTTCAATAACCCTCCAACAACATTACTTTCCTACATGCAAACCTATAAATGACTAAAGCCATAAAATTATAACAAACATCTGAGTGGGTTATCTTACAGCAGTATGAACAAGCATATTATTTATAAATTACATAACGTAATTAAAACTATTTACACAGTATTCCACTACATTGAACTATCTTTAAAACCTTTGTATAGTGTTTACAGGATAAATATTACATTCACAACCCTTCAGTACTCTTAGCAGCCGATTTATTACAATCTATTTAGTAACCATTATGCACATTCTTTTTTATTTGTTCTCTATTATAATTTATGAAACTGCTTTAAAATACCTATGTGCTTTGATAACACAATTAATTAAAAAAAAAACTGTAAATAACAATATGTATGTCAGAATCCTTCTAAATATGAAACAGGCTATTTACTAATACACTCTAATATTAATCAAAATAGTAAATCTCAAAATTTCCATAATACTCTCTCATAACTGTGTTACTAAGCAAGCTAAAACATTTTACGACTGGTTATAGATTATTCATTAATTAATAATGACGTGAATTAATCACATTCAATTTTCACAGACACGGAAGACAGGATTGCGAGATGAGCCTGCATATAAAGAAGTTTAAAAACCATAAAAATTTAGTGCATCCATGCATCAGGGATCTTGTGGCATCTATAGAAGGAATGATGTGTTAGATAATTGTTCATTTAATGGTCAATGGCTTTTGCCAACAATATGTTACAATTTTATCATTTATTCTAAATGCCTATAGGCTAATTATTTACATCTTCTAAAGTAATCTGCACTTCACAGTATCTATACAAAATGTATATTTCTTTATTAAAGCCCAAAAGGTTAGCGAAATTTATTTGTGTCGGAGCTGCACAAAACAAACACCAGGTCAAAAGACACCACCATACATGATGGTGTCTATATATAGACTAATGTGTAAAGGAGATTGTCTGGTGTAGTAGTAACAGCCTTCAATGTATCAACGGTGGGTAGACATCTAATCGCCAGGCACCAAGTTCATTTGCTTCATGTGTATGCAAAATTAAATAATGAGATAAAGGAGCTTAATATCAGTTTTGAAACAAAGCCATACATACTTCAATGATATAATTAAAAATATAAATGACATAGTTAATGCAATCCACAACAGAATCAAGCTCCAAAGAACGTAATATTGCAACTAGGATGCGGATCTAGTGTTTCGAAATGCTTATGAGTCCAAAGTTCGTCAAATATGTTTACAAGACAAATGACATTTAATGGACTGATACATTCTTTACTGTGGCACCAATCAAGCCGCTGGCGTTCAGGTGTTTCTGGGTATATTCTAGTTGTTGACTGGCTATCAGGTTGCATCACTGTGCTGCCGGCATTTGTAGTTTGCTCAGTTTATCATTACCGTCAATTTTTATTTGCATTCAGTGTTTCGAGTTTTATAACAGGTTACATTTCACATGTACATTTCCATAATAATGATTTTTTTGAAAAAGACCAATGCTCATGTATTTCTTCTTTCTAGAGAGCAGGTTATTACAACTTGTTTTTGATATCCTTGTACTGTATATTAATTTTTCTTTGGTACTTCTGTTAAAAATATTGGCATTTGATGATCTGGTAAAATTACTAATCATAATTAGGCATGGCCATGTCCCAAACTGATTATTTATAGGGGCTGGAAAAATTAGCAAATAATATTTTATATACATATTAGCTTCTACTACAGTAAAATTAGCATTTTTAATGCAACTTATTGAAACTAATTACAGTAAAACCTCGATTTTACGTACACTCACAGTTCTCCAAAATTTGTCCGTACGACCAAGTTGTACGTACGAACCAGTGAGGCCAAATCACGTCCATTTGTGGCTACTCCCCCCCCCCCCCCAAACTTTTTCTTGCTGCCGCAGGAAATGAATTACTGTTGCCGTGTCTATAAGGTCACGTACATGTGCCTTTGGCAATCAAGTAAGGTTTTTTACATGTATGTTTATTATGCTGATGTATTTTCGATTGAAATGATATTCTATTCATGCAGAAACAACACTTGAGCTAATCAAACATAAAAATAAAAAAAGACTCAACCTCCTTTCCCCTCCCCTCTCCTCCTTTCCCCTTCCTACCCCCCCCCCCCCTTCCTCCCTTCCCTTCCCCGCCACGCCACCAGCGCGCTCTTACGAGTGTTGTTCCCGGCCTATATATACCCGGCACCCAAGCAGTCTCTCGGTCGTCTGACTCGAAGGCTGTCACTGTGGGACCTGGCGTCGTGTTCTGGTATGTACTCGGCTGTGAAACTTAGCGTCCGTAATCAAGTTTGATGTATTATTCTTGCCTGCGCATTGTGGCCGCGCTTTCACCTTTGTATGTCTGCCATGTATTGTAATGATTTGTATTTGCTATCACTGTTGGACCCTTCAGGTCAATTTTGAATTTAGTTTCTTTTGCTCACGCCGAGTACTGCCTGTAGCCTTGCATAAATGTTCTGCGGTTGTATATGGGCACGCCACGATGGCATTGGACACTTCTTGTCAAGGCGCGTCGTATTTGTAATTTCTTTCTTGCTGTTGCTTTCGGCCTAGCGGCCCATATTATTTGTGCTACTTTTAACGCTTCACCAGCTACAAACGTTGACATATTATTGTCAAAACGTCGTAGCGATATTGTGATGCAGATATTAGTTTGTTTGGAATAAATTATTTTCAAAATTGCTGCAAAACTACCAGGCCTATTTTTGCACAATATTTCCACTTAACCGTTTTAGTTTCGTAACATTGGGTTTAGACCTACGCAAAGTTAAGCATTTCTAAAGTTATAGGAAGCATAAAAATATTATACTGTCACGGAAAAACGTAACTTATTTAAAAAAACATGTCCATGTCCCTAATTTGGGACTAAACGGAGTGCATGAATAAATAAATAAATAAATAAATAACGCCTTCATTTTTTTAAACACATAGCACTGACATACAAGCAGGAGAGTACCACCACACTACAAATTAACTTATGAAGAAATAAATTGACACTCGGCAACACAAAACTTTAATTCTTATGGAAGAAGTCTACAATGGACGCCTGTTTCTTTTTACCAGAACTGTTTTCTATTAAAGACTCTTTTATGTTTTCCCACTGCCTCAAAATATCGGCGCTCGCACTGCTATCAAACATGAAGGTGTTTGAGATAACGTCTACTGCATTAAGAACACTTGCCCTTGTCAGTTTTTTCTGTTCTGCACCGTCCAAATCGCAGCTCTCGTCATCAGACGACTGGTTTTGTCCACTGGCAATCACCTCGTCGCCAAGTTCACCCCAAGCTGCCAAACCGTCATCGGCCGTGACGTACACTTCATATGAACAGTTTGGGGCCATTAGGCAACGTTTTCTCATCACACGGCCGGGTAATTGTGCCATGGGCTCGTTGACGCTCCGACGAAGTGTTTTGTCTGGGCTCCGATGAAGTGCCTGGTGTGGGCTCCTATGATGTGCCTGGAGTGGGCTCAGACGAACTGCCTGGCTGGGTTTCGAGGAACGTACCACTCGGCGACATAGCAGAGTAACAGCCATGGGTTCGTCAGGGTCACTTGCATTTTCGTTTTCTGGCAGAGTGGCTAAGGCATCTGTATTGTCAGCTCCAAAGTTTGCGTGTTGAAAGCAGTTCAAAATGGTCTCTGGTGTAATTTCATTCCAGCTAGCAACAATTCCGTGTAGGGCTTTGAAAACGTACCACTTCTTTTGCGGCCGCCCCAGATCCAGAGATAACACCAAGCTGCGCACAAGTTTTCCTTTAAACCTCAGTTTCATCTGCTGGATAATGCCTTGGTCGAGGGGCTGAAGAATGCTGGTGGTGCTTGGCGGCAAGAACACTAGCTCATTGTTAGTTAAATTATCCACAGCTGGATGGCAAGGGCAATTATCAACAAACAGTACTATTTTCCTGTTTCCGCAACCCATACGAGCATCAAAAGCCCGAAGATACTTGGTGAATACAGTTGAAGTAACCCATGCCTTTTTATTGTAGTCGTAATCACACGGAATCGTGTTATTCTTAAAACCGCAGGGCATTTTAAACTTGCCTATAACTTATAGCTTCATTTTATTGCTGCCGTCCATGTTGCAGCATAGCAACACTGTTAGGCGTTCTTTGCTTCGTTTTGCACCTTTGCATGCATCTCCTTTAACAAAAAGAGTGCGATCTGGTCAGGGATTGTAAAACATGCCAGTCTCGTCTGCATTGTAAACGTCGCAAGGCTTGTATCTCTTTAAGATGTTGCTGAGTGCTGGCAGCCATTCAGTCACTGATGCCTGGTTAACTGAACCACTTTCACCTGATATTTTATAGTGGGAAATGTTGAACCGTTTTTTAAATCGTTCCAGCCAGCCTTGCGAGCACTTGAAGTTATCTACATGCAACTGCAGGGCGAATGTATTAGCCTTCTGTACTATCATTGGCCCGCTAACAGGCACGTCTTGTGCTCTGAGCTGGCTAAACCACTCAAACACAGCCTCCTCCAGGGCTTCGTGGGTTGCACATTTCAATGTTTTGGCAGTCACGTTGTGACCGTCCTGTTGTACTGCTTTTACAATGGCTTTCTTGTTGTGCAGGATTGTATTGATCGTTGACCGCGCCATTCCATGCTTTTGCGCTATCTCCGCTTGCGAGCGTGTTCCAGCGTCCATCTCTTTAATTATTTCCTATTTTTCCATAAGCGTAATAGCTTTCCTCTTGCTTCCACTCATGATGTACGAAATGTGTGTCCAAAAAGTAGCGAAGGTCTTCAAAAACCGAAGCAAAATAAATCCAAGTAATGAAACAAAAAATCTAAATCCAGGTAAAATTCGTTGCCACGTCATCAAGAAAAAGAAATCCAAAGTAATCCAACCAAAATCCAAATTGTAGCCAGTTAAGAGTAGCAATAAGACCGAGTAATTATAGCACGAGACAATCTAAAATGCACGAGGGAAAAATGTAAACTCACCAATGTATAAACGTAACGGGAATACTACGTGGCTGCTTGTAAGTTCTGATAACTTAGCCGAAATACTGGTACGTATGAGACATAATCTTCACAAAATAAAATGAGCGGAGTCTTGTAACTGTTTTATACGTATTTTATAATTTAAGAAGTAGTACACAGTTGACACATATTTTTTAACTAACCTTTTATTTGCGGATTGTAAATAATTAATCATTGGTATCAAAACATCAAGATGAATGTAAATTTGAACATGTCACAGCAGCGAGAAAACTGGTGCGTGTACCAATAAACTGGTATTAGAACTGGACAAAACTGGAACACGGGCGGTGGAGCTTTTGTTTTTTTCAGTTACGCTCGCTTCTATTGGCTAGCTCCTGATGGAAGGTCATGAGTCTGGGCGGAGCATAGAGTGAGTTATACTGCGCATGCGCAGCTCAGAGAACAAAGAGAGCCAGCCGGCAACTACGCCGCGCCGTAATAGCAGCTGACCGAGTACAATGACCTTTCTCCGCGTACGGCGCGCTATTGACGGTAAATTTCCATCAATTTGCGGCCTTTTATTTTTAAATTTTTTACTGTGAAGCAATGTGTATGTAGCCCGTATTTGTTATAAAGGCTGCTGGTTGCAACTGTATTTTAATAAATGTTAACGTATTTCTTACACTTTTCATATATATTTTTTTTTATTTTTTGCCTCATTTTTCACGGTTTCTGAATATCTGTACATACGACCGAGGTGTGCGTACGATCCGGGGGCCGTACAAGCGAGGTTTTACTGCATTTACATTCTAAATATTTGTAAACTAAATATTAATATATACAATGCCTACATATATTTCAGTTCTGTACAAAACTATTTTTATTACGTCTTTCTAGATCAAAATATATATAAAAAAAATGAACTGCTTATTTTACTCAAAAAATTGGTAGTGCAATATGCTTGCAAACATTAAGTCACAGGTTTAATTCATAGAATAATACCCAAATAAACTGGACTAATTGTTTCGGATGCATGTAACATGGCAATATGATGACTCATGCTGGTCATGAAAATTGTAGAGAAACAAACTTCCACAAGGTTAAAAAGTAACATATGGAAGAACATCAAGTACTTGTACTATTGCTGTGATCCTGCACTGGTTTACTTCACACTTACGTTAGAGCAACTGCCAGTGTGTGCAGCCTGTTTTGTTTTCATCTTATTTTCTGTGAGATGAGACGATCGGCAGCAAAGATGGTGGACAAGTTCCAATTTTATATTAACTGAAGTGCTGATAACAAGTCTTAAGTGACACACATTAATTAAAATAGTTAATTTAATTATACATCCAGATTCTGCAAAATAGGGGTTTTCCCTTTTAAAAGGAATATATTTTCAGAGGTTTCCTGGTAAGTGATGTGACTGATGGAGAAATCAGTCCTGCACCAGAAGCTAAGAGACCTTGCGATGTCAATCCCAGTGACAATTCAATGAAGACAATTGGAGGTGAAAATTCTGTATAAAATGGAGGCTGGTCCTAAGAGGTAAAAAGGAAAATCTTTTATACTGACCAACACACCTCAAAAGAACAAACTTGCTTTTCAGTCAACAGAAAAGAAACTGCAAGAAAGTTCTGTTCAAGCAGAAAAAGTCTGAGCTTACATCACAGTGATTCATTAGGATTTCAAAGGAAGACCAAACATTGTCTGAATCAGGAATTTTATCAGACAACGAAGAAATAGAACTTCTGTCATACGACCAACTTGCTAGGAAACCCAAAGGAAATGACTTCGTCCTGGTTGAGCTTTCACGAAAATGCACCAGATGTTACATTGGGGAGGTGCTACGATCTATGACATTGGAGACTATGAAGTAAAGTTCATGAGAAAGAGTAAATATATGGGGGAGAAGTTTTTTCACCCAGATGTTCCAGACGTTGCATGATTTTCTGCAAAAGACGTTAGACATTATTGCCTCTTCTGAACATGGTAAAACCAAACAACAGAAGTCATATTTCAAATTTTGTGTAGATTTTGGACAACTGAATGTTGTGTAATTTTTTTCTGATATTTGTTCAAATGTTTATACTTTTCAAAAACCTGTTCTTTAAATTTTCGGCTTTTTTTGTCACTGTCAAACATTATCTGTCTCCCTGTGGAACATGTATGGAGTACAGTGAAACATTTGTTGCATAATGAAAAATTTAATTTTCTGAAAATTAGTACACAGCAAACAGGAATTTATATTTTTCAATAGTAAAGAGCATTGATGAAGCAATATTTTGATACATAAAAATGTCTTTAAAAGCAGAAAATTAAACAGGGATTTCAAATAAGATATTTTGTGTCTCACTCTGGCCTGCTTTCTTCTATCTACGAATAAACACTATGAATTGACCCTTTTAAAAAGTAAAACGAGTAAACACAAATTGGAAACAAATCTATATCGTCAAGTTGCATGTCTAGGACATGAACTATGAGCAAAGAAAGCTACCCTTATTCAATAACAGCAAGTTTACAGACAACCTTAAACACACAGAATATATTAATGGTAGGGTACCACAATTAGATTTATTCCTTGTTAATACAAAAGTTTAAATGCTATTATGAATAAAAATGTATGTTACATAAACAAAAGAAACTTTACCAAACCATCAATTTTTAGCAGACAAACAAAAAGTAATATGGACTAATGTTATATAAGAGTTACAACAAAAATTTTGTTCAATATTTTTCCAACATGAATAAATGCACTAAGTGTCACACTTAAATAATTTACATCACATAAAAATATCTATAAACTATTTTTTTGTACAATTTCAAATAACAACCTAATAAATTCAAAGACATATTTACACGGTTACTTTACATGTAAAGGTGGGAAGTTTTTTTAAGGGTGTTCCATAGGGTCAACATTTTTTATTTTCAAATTTTGAAACTGTTTTTTTTTATGCTTGATACCATCATGAACATAATAAATTTTGGGTAATTTTTAAAATTTTTTTTAATGAATCTATTAATGTTTTATTTACTTATCGCTGATTCGTACTGAATTCCAAAAATATACTGAATTTAATTTTAAAAATATCTATATAAGTACAACACCTATAAGCCAATCTGAAATGCTAGACCACAGCCATGCTTTTGGTTTTTGAAGGGCTAAGAAACTCATCCTTTGAAACGGACTTGCTGATTGAAAGCTATTTTCAGTCATCTGTGCTTATTTTGTTAGTTCTGAAATGATTTCTTCCTTACTGTTTTGCTTCTGCTGCTCAAGTCTCAAACTGCACTCTTTCAAGATTGTCTAAAGTATCAATAAAACCAATAAAGTCCTCTTTAACCCATCCTTGCATGTGTACTGCAACACCATACTTGATGGGAGGCCAGTGAATCAATAGCCACTTCTAACTCTGCTTTAGTTACATACTTTATGCATTCTGATATTATGCCGCAAGTAATAACTGCGAGGGGGGGGGGGGGGGGGGGGATTTATTTTATATTTTTTCAGTACCGCAGAAACGCTCTCAAAAATGAAATAAAACAGTCACGAGAACCAGAGCAGTATATAGTCATATACCGGAGCAGCACTGACTGCAGTTCTTGGTGGACAGTGCTTTTGCCTAACACTTCACAGGTGGCTCTAGTGGCCTACTTTCTTGCAGTAAATATAATTTGCGTGTGCGTTAGTTAGTAGTTTGCATTTTATTCATTGTTCAACAACATCGTATTATCTACAGCACTGTGGTGAAATTATACAGTAGTTTAGTATGGAAATACGATTCAGATATTGGGGAAGGCGGAGGATACGCAGCCGTGGGTCACTCCTCTGATCCACCAGTGAATTTGACCACAACTTTAAGATACCACTAATGAAATGACTATTTGAATAGTATCAATCTTCCAAAATTCTTTCTTCAAATATTATTTACATATTCATATATTTTTTCAATTTTAAATACCAACAAAGTTTGTAACCTCTTTTCAAAATTTCCCCAAATTTATATTTCTGTGGGTAAAATGGTGATATTTAAAAATGTCTGAGCACCAAAACACTTTAAATATATAAAATCAAAATGACTATATCGACAAAAAATAATTCTTTATGGGTGAACCTCTAGATACCATTTTCCATTTAAGGGGTTCGCTTACCTCACATGAAATTGTGATATGGGTGTACGTAATACCTACATGTTTCTATAGGAAACCACTGAAAAAATTCAAAACCTGTTTTCGCGTAAAAAAAAAAACTCCATACTATGTGGGTTGCCTATTTTTAAGAGATTTTGCACTTAGTTAAATATTAATTTGACCCCCTTTTAAGTAGCCAAAACCTGGTCTGCAACACAATGGCCTTTTGAATATTCCTAATTAAAACTAAGTTCTAGAGGTAAAAGGGTTTACTCTCGAGAGAGAGTCTGCAAGTACATTTTTAAAGTGAAATTAAATTCAGGGCAAGACAGGACTGAACTCTTGATGTGTGCTGATGTTACCTTAGCACTTCCCTGTTCATGTCCAAATTACTAAAGATATCCTAAAACTAAAAAATTTGAGACTAGTCGAGCGAGTAGCTTCAGCTCCATTGTACTCCATGGAATATGAACTAAAGTATTTTTTTTTAAATCCGAAAAAATCTTTAGCATGCGCAACAAGCATAAAATTACCTACTATTTATTTTTAAAAACATTATAAGACCAAAATTAATTTGTTATAGCATTATATGAACATTTAAATAGTTATGCACACTGAAAAAGAGAAAAACTTTCACTCATTTCACCCTGTTGTTCATCAGTGCCACACAGAGGTTTGAATATCAATAAAATGCCATTAGTGTTTTGAACCCTATCTGTAGGGGTCGGATGCTCTATTTGCGCGCTCCTGCATCGGTAGCAATAAAAATTGGTATTCAATATATAAAGTGATATAATTAACGCCTCACTAAAAAAAATTCACGAATTTATTGGGTTTTCGAAGCCCCACGAGAAAGAAGTATTAACTATTTAACTTTTGACAGACGAAGATATTAACAATAGCACGTACTTTTGTTTAAAGTACTTTGCAAAGGGTAAAAAATTCATTAAGGACATTTCTGTGCCTGTTACCGTGGACTCAAGTACAGTAAATGATACGACTGATCTCATGAAATTATTGAGCAATAAAGTAGATGATTTTTAAAAATGAATTAATTCAAATTAAACAAGAATTGACTATTCAAAAAGAAAATAAATATCCTTTAGTGAAGTTGTCATGAAAGGTAAGACGAATGGTAAGGCTGAACAGGCAGCAAGGAATGTTGCCACATCTGTCGCCTCCCAGGTTGAACGGACAGCTGACCCACTTACGACTCAGCGAGAATTCCGAGAAGTCAACAACAGTACGAATACCCGTAACAACCAGCAAACTGATGAACAAGGGTTCACCATTGTCCAATATTCTTGCAAGCCCAAGACCAAATTGAATCAGATCTGGAAACATAGTTGAATGAAAGGAAAAAAAATCCAATACAAATTGGAATCAGAAATATTTACTCTTTAAAAACTGTTGCTAAACCGATCCATCGAAAAATAAAAGCTCTCTTTTTCATTCTGCAACATTGCAAGAACCAGCCTTTCCCAGATTTCAAAATAATTTTTGAGGAATTAATATGAGGTTTTATTCTTTCAGAGGAATCAGCTGATTATATGGTTTCATGGTTATAGTGGATGAGTTTTTATACTTGCATTTTATTATTAGTAATATTCTTGTGAATAATTTTTGTGTCAGGATGTTTCATTTAGAAAAGCAGTTTAACTGTATTTGTACGGTTCTCATTTTTCTTATTAAGTTATTATAAGTGGAAATACATTTTTCTGGTATGTTATTTACTCAAAATTTGGTTTTAAGGCCTATATCCCGCCAGTTCTCTGCTCAATGTTGCCTGTATAAGTCACATTTGGCAGGGGCTGAAACTATTAATTAAAAAGTACCAAGGAAAAAATTTTATGGCTGTGGTCTGGGCTGCGCCGGTAACCAAACTCATTTCATACATTTATTCTGAACTTTCATTGACCACAGTTGTCGGCAATCAGCCCATGATGGGGCTTTAGTGATTTAGCCGCCATCCCAAAGACACCTTTGTCCTTGGCCTGTACTGTCGATGCTAAGCAACTTCGGGACTTATCTGGGAGATGTAAAATGTGTAATTGTACTTAAGAACTTTTGGACAACATCAAAATTAATAAACATTCACACTTTCAAGCAGTGAAATTTTGTTTGTGTGTTATGAAAACTGTGAGGGCATGTTTTCAACATTGTGTAATGGCAGACTATGTTTTTCTTTGTGGAGATCTAAAAAATAAATCTAAGTAAAAGTTCTGCTAACTATTTTTCTTCAGTAAACACTGCATTACCAAGTACATACTTAACCATTATTCAATGAACATATTCATTTATTATTTTTGAAGTGTTTATGAATGTTGCAAGTCAGGTCATCTTTTATCTGGGCCGATCTGAGTTGTGATAATTTGCTTTGACATGTCTGTGCAAGAGAGAGAAATAGTGGATTATATTACCTATGAGCTGAATCTTTCTCAAGTAAAAGTGGTAAAACTTCACTCAAGTATAATAAGTAGAACCCCGATTATCCGTGTTAATGAAGGGGGCGAGTGAGTCGGATAATCGAAAATCGCGGTTAGCCGAGTCATGCTTGCCTCAAAGGTCATTAGCCCACAGACAGCCATCTGTGGACATTCTGAGATTACATATATACACATTCTTTGTGTGCGTGTGCGTTGTTGACATAGAAGCGGACTGCTTAGTGCTGGGCAGTAGTGGTTTTTAAGTCTTTCGTGTGCGGAGACGTGGGCATGCGAGTCGTTGCACCGAGGTGTGTGACTAGCCGCCCGCCAGTCAGAGGGCCCAAGACAGCTGATAGCTGCCAAGGTCATGCATTCTTTTCATCGCCCGTAAGCAACGCTGCCACACTTAGCTCATTGCTCTGTTGTCAGTAACACCATCGGGCTGGTTATTGTTTTACAGAACGACTGCCTTCAAAATTCTTTTCGAGATAAGATTTTTCATACCAGTGCATTGAGACTTGATTTGATGGTTTTGAAACGGTGTCTCTGTCTCGTATAATTCACGGTGTTTTTATCCCCCTTTATTTATATGAATTTTAAATGTTAGATTTTTTATTTTTAGCTTGCTGAACGTGGAATTAGTGCAAAAACGGCCTATTATGACTTAGTGTTGCAGATGGGTCGGAAATCTTATAACGACCACCTCTCTATAACGACCCTAATCTCGGGAACCGTGAGGGGTCGTTGTATCTATTCTCCGTTCACTCTTAGCTGAGTTTTGAAATAAACAAACACCGTTGTATCACTGCGCCGCGTCAGCAAGTGATAGGCTGAATTTATCTTGCGTGCCAAGCACTAGTTGCAACACACACACTTCCGTACAGTCGGTGCTCATAAAATAACGGAGAAGTAATATAACAGGAAAATGGTTCTTCTGTCAAGCCTAGTTTTTTTAAAATATTTACATCTGCTGTGATAAAATTACGCCACTCAATGCTATACCCTCCGACCTTTTCTGTTGAAACCATTCAAACAAACAAGTGTCCAAGCTGCTAAATGTGGATTCGTTCATCGTCTTGCGTTTATTTAATCCACTTGAAGTGTCAGCCTGTGAAGCAAACTGAAGGATTTTTTCGCGATTTTTTATGATGTCGCGCACTGTTGTGTTACCGACATTAAACTCAGTCGCAAGTTTGCAATCGTTTTTCCACTCTGAAATCTTTCTATAATTTTTGTTTTGCTGTCGATGGACAGTACCACTCGCTTTCTTTTCTGTTCATTTGATGACATGATGAAATGTTGCGCTCAACACTTCCGCACAACACAACGGTATAATCCGTCGGAATGCAGATCACTGTTACAATACATAAAATTATCACCACCTTCAAGCTTCAACAACGTACACTAATGGACTGTCTCCATGCGCCGGGTAATCTCTGAGGCACGGCGCCGTGCTGCGCGCGGGAGTGTACAGTCCGGTCATGCGGACGTGGAATCGCGCACCAGTGTATAATCTATTCACGTAACATGGAACACAAAAATATTATGTACATACGTATGTATGTACTAGTATTTTTTTTTAAACTTTCTGTGTATATAAACATAACTGAGTCAAAGTACTTTGACCAACATACATTTTGCAAAGTATTTTAACATTTACATACATTTTGAATCATTGGTTATATGTAACTAAAAAATTGGACTTGATGGACATAAATCGCGGTTAATCCGCGAATCGGATGATCAAGTCGCGGATAATCGGGGTTCGACTGTAGTTACATCTTGGTATTAGAAAAAGACTTGGACAGAATTCACAGTACCATTTTACGGCCAAGCGGCTGCCTAGTAAGTCCTTTTTATGGAAAACTACATCAAGATCAAATGTTTGACAACACGGACAACAGTCACGTAGTTCAAGAATCAACCAGCAATTCTGCATCTCTCATAATGAAATGCCTCCTTAAACAAAGGTGCCAGGAGGACTACCTTAACCCACGTCTCACATGCCTGTGTCTCGTTTTTGCTAGTGGGATATATTTGACCAAAACGTAACAGGATTAAGTAACAAAGTCATTTAATCTTTTGAGAATCTATCAAATCAAGATAATGACATCATATGTTTCATAAAGAAATGGTTTACAAACGATAGTATAAGATCTGACTACTTTAATGACAACTATTATATATTTAAAACAGACAGAGACCCTCACTTACTTTAATCAAATGAGGTGGAGGTGTTTTGATCACAGTAAATAATCATAAATTTAAAAATGTTTTCCCAACTAATAAATTCGACCACCTGGGATTTGAAGCTGTTTGGATTAAATAAAAACCTCTATAACTAATCACATAATTATTGGTAACATATATATTCCCCCACAAACACCACCCTCATCATATACTTCCTATTTTGAAGATTTTAAAGAAATAAAATGCCATAAAAAGACTAATGTGACCTTTAACTGTGACCAATATAAAAAAAATAAGGAATGATGCACACCTTTCAAGAAATGGCCAGTGCGAAACACATTTCTAGTAGCACATTGCAAGAAGATAAAAAGTTTTAATATCAAAATATAAAATAATTTTGCTAGTGACAAAATTTTTAGAACACTGGTTACTAGAATATGGGATATTTAATGTCTCATTTTTGCTAAAAGTCTCACGTTCATCACTGAGTAAAGTGATACACATGCTAAGTTTATTTTCCAGGGATTTTTACAATAAAGTTTCTAAAGTATCAAAAATCAGCATAAACTGAACTGTGCTCTACAAACTTTGCGTGTGCAAAGTATCTGAGTATGCACTAAGCAGTTATGTTCATTACATGATTCATGCAATGGGAAATATTGATTTAAAACAATTTCTTGGACTTACGCCACTACAGTTTTGCACTGCTTGTCATGGCAAAAATGCATAAATTCAAAATAAGAAATAAAAATGAAAACATAAACCTACAGAAAACAAACCTAATCAGCAGATGTCAAACAGATAAACCTAACGATGAACTTAAACAGGTATTATGGAAAACACAACGACAACAGCACAGACAAACACATTCAAACTTATATATCAGACAGCACAAGAATTCTGTGGAAGGAATTATTTCATGAAAAAAATAACAGCACAGATGAACACAGTGGACTAACGACAAGACAGTTTAAAAAATAACAGTAAATGCAGTCAGACAACAAAACCTAGACAGCGCAACAAATATACAAACACAAAGATGAAGATAAACAGATATTGTGGACAGCATAACGATGAAAACACTGACGAACACAGTAGGTTTCCTATGACAAAACAACGTTTCGGAAACTGACTTCTATTCCCGTCATCCGGCACAAACAGACTGAGCAGTTACCTGCAACTCGAATAGCCTTACAAGTGGGATTGGAAGGAATAGATAAGCGAGTACGACTGCCAACAGCTAATGTGGAAAAGAAAGGAGTAAGTGTTGAACAAAGGAGCGCATTGTGCGGTAATGCCGCATGCACCTGCCTTCCAAGCAAGTGGCAGTATGAGTAGTGTGGCTCGATCAGTGCCAGATTACAAAATGTACTGAACCAAAGAATACTGAATTAATAAGTTTCCACTGCACCTTGTTTACTATATTTACACTGTCAATTTTAATTGGTCTTAGTGTTATGGATTTTTTTAAATTCATAACTTTATATTTTAGTGTGAACTTAAAATATAAAATATATTTTTAAATTATTTTCCATTATGTACATAAAATGTTATCTGTATTAATAAGTTTATGCATGCATTATTTAATATAACTATTAGTATAGTCCAGGGGTCAGCAGACTATCGAGTGAGATGAGCAAATATTAAGTAAACAGATTCTCCAAGTTTTTAGAGAGCCGCAACACGTCTGTTCTCTGTATCTACATGGAATTTTTAAAACGATAACAAAACCAGATAAAATCAAAATAATTTTATCACAAATTCATCACAAAGTCTATAAAATAAAGAATACTTAAGAAAAAGAAACTTAAATGTAAAAATTATGGTAGTCATTAGTATAGCTGTATTGATAATACAAAAAATTTGAATTATTTTAATTAATAATTAATACTAATATAAAAACGCCCCTAGGTGGTGCAAAGGTAGGTGTGAGCGCGCAGGTTGAGGACATGCGTTGTGGTTGTGTCGTTTGATTTTGTTGAGCTTTTTTTTTTGTGCTGTGGCAGCACAGTGAGTTTACAGCCGTAACATCCTATGAAAAGAGCCGCATGCAGCTCGCTAGCCGTGGCCTGCCGACCCCTGACGTAGTAGTATAGTAATCCATTTTAATACTCCTTTTAGTTACACCTAAATAAATAACTTCTGCAACCACTCACGCTGGACTCGACTCAATCTGTGGACACGTTCAGCTCTACAGCAGCAAGAGGTCCAGGCAGGTGCACAAGGTTGGAAGGGAGGGAGGGAGGGAGGCCGGGCCCACTAGGCCAGCAGCACCTTCCAGTCGAAGCGTGTGTTGTTGGAGTGAGTGACGGGCGGGAAGGGAGGCTCCCGCAGCTCCCACTTGTGATCGGGTGTCTCCCGCACGGCTGCCAGGCTGCAGTAGGGGATCCTCTGGATGAGGCGAGTCATGTCCTGGCCGGAGCGCGGCGCCGAGCCCACCAGCTGCCTCGTGCACACCTCCAGCGTGGCGGCATGCCCCACCAACAGCACGTTGCCCCCTGCGGCACCAGCACGCTCCCTCACCACTGCAGCATTTACTGTACTTACATCCATTCCAACACACACTCCTCTTTTGATCTGCAGCTTCTCTCAAGGAGAATAATATAAGATACACTTTAATTTAAGTTACTGGAAGAAATCTGCAAAGACAGCCGTCCACCTGGTGCAGGAAGGCCTCAAATGTTGGGTTCAGTGACGCAAGCGAGAGTTATGTGATGCGAAGAGATGACTGTTCAACTTGTAAGAGAGGCTTCGTGGCTGATGAAATAAAAACCGTGGTAGCGTTAGCAACCCAACATGTAAGAAGGTAGTGGTGAACGAGTGATATGCAGACAAGGACGATCAAACGAGTAGGTTAGCATGAAGCCAGACTCCAGTGACATATGGAAATTGGAGCATAATTAGGTAAACATTTCCAATTGAAGCAATTAAGACTTTCGACTTTCCATAACTCAAAATTTAGTGTGCAATCACGCATGATAATGAAGGAGACTTGTGTGTAAATTTTGAAAAATAGACAAAAATTAAAATGATTGGGCCTCTCTTCAAACCAGTTATCTCCCAACTGTATAGACATTATATGTGAAATGTGAATGGAAATACTGCTGCATTAAGTTGTTTACTAACTCTACGGTGCCGCCCAGCAGGTTTTATGCACCGGCCAACCTCGCAACTATTTGGCTGCTTCAAGCTCAAATAGGGAGAAGTTGTTCTCTAACATGTAAAGTGCTTTGTCTCTTTATAAAATAAACAGGACTTATACTTACACAGTGCTGGGCCTTGTGTTTGTCAGCATTTTACTTTAAACGTGACAGTTGACTGGCGGTTGCTGTTTAATGTGCCTGATATACTACCTTACTAAATCACTAGTCAAAAAACAGGCGCATCAAACAATCAATCCATTTTCTTCTAGTATTCCACCATAAATGTGCTTTTCCTGAACATACTATTCAACTAAAATTAAAATTTAAACATGACCCAGTGAATGGTTTACAGTATTTTTCATAAGCTATCATTCAACAACATTTATAGTGAACCACAGACACACATTTTCTACAAATTTTCATTACCTTAACCACGAGCCAACTACCTAATTTATGATGAATGTCTTCAGAGATGATTTGGCCAACAAGCCTTTTGAACACAGAACCAAAAAATTGTTTGCGCTACTGGTTAAATAATTCTAGTAGTGCAGCAGTAGCCATGTCAAGTTCAATCTCACTATTATCCAAATAATTTTATATCTGTAGTAATCACCTAACATCACCATTTCCTACCAGCATATAATGCTGATCGTAACTACAAGGAGTCTCATTCCCTAGCCAGTATTATAACCCCAGAGAGTACCTCAAATATACCCCTTAAAAAAAAATTTAGGGGTCAAGGGTCAAAAATCAAATAATGTATTATAAATTTAAAATATAACTTACCACTGAAACATTCTACCCTTTAAATTGTTGGTTCACAAATTAAGTTTTCAGAATCAATATAGTATATATTGTAATTTAATTTATATAATTACATGTTAAAAGTACAGTATCTTGAAGAATCTTAACAGAATAGGTATGAAAAAAAATAGTTGACCTAGTAAAATTCAGAGGTCATCACTCATCAGTGTTGAATTTTTTAATAAACTTTATTTCCTTTAATATTTTTCTTCATATCTTTTACCCTGAATATTGAATCCTATGAATACTAAGAATTTGATGATAAATGAGGATTTGAAAATTTGATGGTCCACCCCTAGTTATTACTAATGTGCAGCCCTCCAGGAATATGGCACACGAGACTAACCAATGCCTCCACTGAAGCTATTGGTCAACTATTTCACACAGCAGAAATACATTTTACACCCAAAAATAAATTTCATGCATTTTTTAGGATATTTGAATTAAAACTAACTCATCATTAATCATCAGAGGTCATCGAATGATTTCACACAATAAACCAACAGTACTTGACTTGATATGCAAATAAAGATGTTTCTCTTAAAAATTGTTTCCCCCTTTCTTTCAAAAACTACAACTATATATTCACAGAGCTGTTTTGTGAATTAATAAAGGCGTTAGAGACTAAATATTGGAATACACCAGTCACACGTCAATTGAGCACACAACTTGTAGGCAATTACAGTATACCTGCAGACTGCCACACTTTCAAGTTAAACCACGAGAGTGTAGGCTAATATCAGTTAGGCAATGCAGTGCTCATTTAAACCCGCTTTGCCACAGACACTTATTTTTGGGGAGTCTTATACTTTCAGTATCCTTTCTCTCTATGCCTAAACAGCATTGTGAAGAGCAAGTCTCTATTATTTCATTGTTGATGATATAAAAATGTTGCAATCATTCTAAATATTGCTGCATTAATGCAAATAAATCATGCACACTCGTTCGAAAATTGTGTGCTGAAAAACACTTTACAATAGCATATGGCAACCCTGCATACAAGTTTTGTTAAGTTCGTGGTTTGTATTTACCCATGAGAAGAAAGATGCAATGATTTCCAATGGTTTGCAGCTGTGATCATTTACAGTTACTAAATAAATTACAATTATTAAAAAATTTGAATAGTGGGAAATCATATTGCGAGAAGAAACTATGTTGTAGCAAAAACAAATATTTTTTTTGATTGTTAGACCCCTCATACTCTAAAATTAAATTAACCTGGTTAATCAAAGAAGCTTGGAAGACGTGCTGAGGAAAACAACCACTTATGTAAATATGCCAGAGGTGAGCACAAGAAGAGAACATGCAATTTAGTATGTGCCAAAGAAAAGGTGAGCACTGGGAGGATCATGAAGTTACTTTACTAAATAACAAACAAGACCCATGTTTGGGTTGCTGAAAAGTAAATTTTAATAACAGACGATTATCCCTTAAACGTCATATAGGCATCACCATCATAGATAGCAAGATCCTTAGGAAACAACAGTTTTAAATAAATTAATGACTTTTTTTTAATTATCAAATAGATGGTTCTGGCCAGAGCAAGAGAAATTTATTTATACAACAAACATCCTTATATCATACCAATTTAACATATTGAGGTCTAGGGCTTTTGTATATAATTTCTCGGGTTAACAAACAAATTTTCCCTTTTGGTAGTCCAGTGTAAAGTCCAGAGCAATTTAATTGGGTACTTTCATTCATTCACTTATCCATCACCTGCTGGCGGCAAAAAAATGACAAGTGAGCTCATCACTCAAAAATCAGAATAGAGCTTCGGGCGAAGAGAGATTCAGCAATAACGGAGGACCTTGGGTCAAAATCTGAAGGTGACACACAGATGTTACGAGCGTTATGCCAAGAGCAGGTGTTATGTGCAGGTGTCACGAGCACCCCACTGCAAACAGAAGGTCCACAGAGTAAATTAATAAGATGGAAATTACAAAATCAATAATTTACTAGTGAGAAGATGAAGAAGGGGGGGGGGGGGGAGGGGGTGTATTTAAAAGCCAGTTAGAGTCTCACTCACCCTTCGGTGGGTTAATCCAGAGATCACAGATTCTTGCGACATCCAACACTCGCGAAACCCACAGATGAGACATGAGCTGCCTGAACTACTTTAAACAATACCCTTTTGTGAGAGTTCTAACAGTAAAGGAAACTCTCCCCGAGACACTGGGACTAAATGTAAATATGTACATGTTAGTTGTCTGCTCTTAATCAAAAGTCGTTACGGAATTATTCGCGGCAGAGCTGTGTGGGCAGATGATGACCGATATTAAAGCAGAATAGCGACTCCTCTAAGGACCAGAGGTCCATGTAATTCAAAGGCGCGATAGGTGTCGAGAGACAACAAGAAGGGGAAACAGCCTTCTAATTGGCTGGGAGAATCGGACGGGAGTGCGCTCAAACAGCATTAAAAATACTCCATTTGTGTTGTACAGTAGTCCTACATTTAGGGGCAAATGTGTTGGGCGTGTGGCGCACTCAGGCACGAGGCAGAGAAATTATCAAATATGTCGCGCTAGGTTCTCGAGATGGCCGTGGGAGGGTGCGTAGAGGCGTAAGCGCTAAGCATCGTGCCAATGGTGGACTGGGCCAAAAAGTGTCGCCCTCTGGCGGGCAGGACGGGAATTACTTTGGCATTAGTTATGGAGTTCGCCAGGGGATGACGTGGCCCGAGGCATATGGCATAGGGTTCACTAAAGGTCATTGATAACGATCTCATTTCTCAAAAACTCAGCACAAACATAGGAGGACTAGGGGAAGAGGGGCTGGATGCTGCAGTGGTGAGAACGGTGGGAACAGAGCCCTTGGGGTGTGATCTAGATGCTGAAATTGGGATGCGAGGCCTGATGAAACATGCCGATCTCACAGGTGGCTAAAGATGCGGGTGTGCCAAGGAGGGTTGACTCGAACCAGTGCTCAGGTCTGTGGTCGTGCCTGTGGCACAGCCAGGATTCGTAATTTCAATCTTTGTGCATGCAGGGTGGTGGGAAAATGTGAACAGAGGCCTTACAATGCATAGGGCTAAAATCTCAGCCTGGGAAGACGGTGGTAAGCCGACAAGCAAAGATATATTAAGGAGGGTACAGTAAGGGAAAGAAAATTAAAATTGGGGCCTGAAAATCTTGGTAATATTTACCTATGTAAACTAAAGTAAAAAAAAAATAATGCCGAGAGAATATCTAATTTGTGGCACATGATTAATGAATAAATTGCAATAAATATTTTATTTGTAGGTGAGAACTTGTTGCTTGTGTTTCTTCAGCAATTTTTCAATTTATTTAGATTATAATATTTGCAACATAGTAATGATTTTTATATATTTTGATCATTCTTGGCCGATATGTTAATGGCGCTTCACTGCAGTAAAACAAAACAGCTGTGGTCGGAAGCCATTTTACATTAATTTCTTGTTTCCTCGCATCATCATGGTAAACAAGCTTTATCCATTAATAAAATATATACTGTCTGATACATATGTGTAATCACAAAAAGATTGTTTCTGGAAATACTGATACATATAAATGTACTATTTTTTCAAGAAGAAAAGAGTTCCAGAGAAAAAAACTGGCAGACAGCAGCGGTATTGATAATGCTATAAGTTTATAGTTCTAAAAAAATCTTAAAAGAGAATTTATAATTTTATATTATCACTTAAGTAAAGAAAATAGTTTTCATATAAACTTAAAAATATGGTCACAAATTCTGTTTTGAAAAGTTTTGTGTGAGGCTATTCAAACACAATTTTTTTGGTTAAAATCTAAATATTTAAGGTGCAGGACTTGATGGAAAATATAAAATATTTTTATATCCATTATCCAAAAAAATAATAATAAGTCTGAAAATTTGTCTTTTTTCACACATTATGCAGTTAGCACAGGTCTTTTGAAACTGCCAACTTGGTTTTACACAACTGGTACTGGTCATAAGAACATGTCTAAAATTGTAGTTATTTACAGAAATATTAGGAACAATTACTCTGAGGAATTGGTTTTGTTCATGTGCTGTCAATCTAATTATTTATATACAGTGGAACCTCATTATTACGAGTACGGGATACTACAAAACCTTCGAAGGTACGAGAGTTTTATAATACACCGTCAGTTTGACTACGTAAACCATACTTAATTTGTCTGGTAATTACGAGTGTTTCCTTGTTGGCCCTTCCGTAAGTACAAGTGATTTAAATGGCATCTAGAAAAAATGTTCACGCAGTTACCTTAAAGACCGCTAAAAGAGTGACTGGTGACCAGCAATGTGCCTCGTCTCTCGTTCCACTACTCTCCGTAGTAGAGTTGAAGGGGAAAGAGGAGAGGCTGTGGGTGGGATTGTGGTGACTAAAAACATGCTCTCTCTCTCTCTCTCTCTCTCTCTCTCTCTCTCTCTCTCTCTCCAGTGGCTCTCTTGCTTGAGGCGACGGCTACTTCCCCTCCTTTCGTACACTTCCCCTCCTTTCGTACACTTCCCCTCTTTTCGTACTCTTCCTCTCCTTTTCTTTTCCTCATCCCGTTATTCCCCAGTATTGTCCTCTCTCTTCGCTGTCTTTTTCTCTCTCTACCCTAGCATGAAGGTTGACATTAAACACAGGTGCTTGAAAAGGCACATCCGGCAGGGGGTAAAGGAATTTTTCAGCAGCACGCGAAGGCTCACATAAAAGGGGGGAAAAAAGAGGAAAATACGTTAGAGTTGCCACGCTTATAGTGAGACTGGCCACAAATATAACCTACCAGAAAGTATAAACTGATTACCGTTCACCGCTGCGCATAAAGCACCGTAGAGTGCGTCTGTGTTGATACATCAGCCAAGGTTCTTCCATAGTAGCTAGCTGCTGTGCTGGCTTTCGACTATATGGGGAAATCTAAAAATAAACCAGCCTACACAGGAAGAGAAGTCTTCACCCCTCCCTTCGAGCAGCCTTCTCCCACTTCTTTTATTTTCCTTTCTCTGCTTCATTTACCCCCCACCCCCCCACCCATCATGAGGCAACTGTGAATTTATTCCTGATTAAAACAAAAACCATTGCAGACACAAAAAAATTATAGAGACCTTTTCGATATATAATTTAATTTGCTACAACTTTTATTCAATGCGTTCTTCACTAAAGTGCACCGTTTTCGAGTTACGGTGTGAAATTAAGACATTTTTAAAAGGTTCAGGGATCTTAACTTTAACTTCAATTTTCTGTGTTTGGTTATTACGAGCATTCGTAGTTACGAGGATTTTTCCCGCCATTGTCAGCTCTCGTAGTAACGAGGTTCCACTGTACTAGAGTGTGCACATATCCTCCTGTTCCCAGTCCACGGGCAGTGATTCGTATTAAAGAGTTGCATTTCTTAGTGTTGCGATAGGCATGGAAGGACTGTACTTGCCCACATCATTGGAGCTTTTGACGACGCCCTGTGCCACGTAGTAGCTCCTGGCATAGAACTGCTCGGAGCTCTCTCGCCGGTCCAGCAGCTCCTCTGCACGAACGAGCGGCTCATAGTCGGCCAGAACGTTGTAACCCGCCCGCTGCAGCTCATCCAGCGTCATCCAGTCGGGCAGCGAGTCCGGGTACCACGCCAGCCACTCGAACAGCCCCGGCTCGATCGCGATGGGCACCCCTTCCAGCTGGCCCAGGCCTGCGCTCAGCGACAATCCTTGCACTTGAACCCGCTCTGTACGAGCCACTATGCACACAACTCACCGTTTAATGGTTACATTGTTAGCTACGTTTAGTTAACTTATTTCTTCCAACTACCGTGTTCTCTCACATAATCGTCACACATTTTATTCCGAAATCAAGTTTGAAAAGTAGGGGTGCGACGATTATGTGGAAATTTTTTTTTTGTTAGATAAAGTTATTTATAAAAACAAAACCCATTCATGGAAAGGACGTTTATTTAAAAAGTAAAGTATAAAAGTGCACGCCAAACAATTTAAATTAATAAGTCCTGCAACAAAAACCTTTCAACTTTAAACAGAAAACTAAAATTTGTGATCCAAATGCAAGCCGAACGAACGCGTAACTATCGCCGTATACACACCACGAAAGAGTGCGGGCCATCAGATGTAGTTAACTCGGCACTCGACAGAGAGCGCGCGCTGCATGCACTCGGCGAGATATCGATATTCGGCTATGTGTGCGCGCTCTATACAGGAAGCAACATAACCAAACAGAGAGCGCGCGTTGCATGCATCGGCGAGATACTGATATTTGGCTACGTGCAGGCGTTCTATATGGTAAGAAACATAACCAAACATTAATAATTGCAACGATCGCTGGCTACAATTCCGTAAGCGGTACACCGCGGCGACACAGACGAATAGATGAAGGTCATAACGTTGAAAAAGTCTTTAAAAAAAAATTTACACATCAGACAACTTCGTATTTCCGTTAATTAAATAAGCAAGATGTAATATCTGAATAAATATTAGATTTATATTTTAAAATACATTGTTCTATATGGAAAAAATATCCTCACAAAGCACTCTGATTCTAATAACGGGACCAAAAACATCATGCGACGTTTACGCGAGAGGTTTTTTGATGTGACAACGTCTAATAAATCAATGAACGCTGGCTGCACACACAAAATTGTCCCACTGGATGTCCCACTACGGATGTGTTTACGCATGCGTGGCATCTCTCTGGTATGTTGCGGACGGTACAGAGAACTCGGCCGGCACGTGGCGGTGTACTGGTTCGAGGTATTGTTGTGCACCGCGCCACGGGAGTAACTATATTTGCAAGGAAATGGCGTACTTACAAGTACGTATTATTTTAATTACTAGAGTAAATCAGTATATTTAAACAGTGTTGTATGAGTATTGTTTTAGCTGTGTAGCTAAATATTTATTGCTGGTATGATACTTTTCACGCTTTAATTTGACATTGGTAATTATTTGTCATGAGTTATTATTTGATCAACTAAATCACATACTATATTATAGTTATGAGCATACGAGCGTGTAAATATTTCGAGTCCAACAAAGAAAATGCTAGGTAAAAGAAATTCAAACAAATATCGTGCGTGGAATATTAATAATTTATACCATCTGAAACAATTATTCTTAATATGGTCTCGTGGCCATGTGGTTAGCATAGATGTCCAAAGGTTATCGGTTCGAATCTCGGCAACTGCAAATTTTTTTTTGTACTTGTAAAAATAAATACGGCGCACGCAATATTCAAAAGTAATAAATATTTTGAATTAATGAATGCAAATATAAGTAAATTTATTAATTAAATTGTACATTTCATTTCACTCCTTTGTATCCATACAAAATAGTGATAATTCAATAAAATTGATTCAATTTTATTCATAAAAGTATGCTGAGGTAGATTTTATCATACAAAAGATAGAAAAATTAAAAAAAATTTCTTCCTCAAAGAATATAATATTTTTAATGCCTAAATGGTTTGGTTGCAAAAACCTATTACGGCTCAGTCTCAGGCCGAATATGATATTTCCTTTTCTTCTGGATCAATCATTTCATCAATGTTTTGTTATGACGTCACGTTAAACTATCGTCCGTAAACCGACTTTACAGACAACCAATTTTTTTATCCAAATTTTGACGCCCTAAAATATGGGTTTCGATGATTATGCGATAAAAGAGGGTAAATTAATTTCTCTTTCTGACCGACGGGACTGTCTGTACTCACTCTTTGTAAAAAACTGATATAGTTTCAAAATTAATTTTACATATGTTTTGGAAAACACTGGTGTAAGAGTTGGCCAGTTTCTTAGTCGTCTAAAATGTACACTAAAAAAAAAAAAATGATAGAATTTATACAGAAAATTTGATCAACTTGTAAATAAAACTAATAAGTAATTTAATTCTGTTTTCAATAACCAATTCAAAAAATACCAATAATTTTTTTACCAAATATATAAATAACCATACTTTATTACTTCCAATAAATAGTATATACATATTTTATTGATATGATGAACCAATTTATATATTATAAAAGGTATAAATGTATGCCTTTCATAAATCAACTTTTCCTGTAAAATTTGATTTTGTTTATTAGATTGTTTATTTGTGTCCGTGTCCACTGTTGTTTTCGTTCTTTGTGTTTTTGATTGCATTCTTATATGGTGTTGTTACTGTTTAAGGGGTGTTGTGCATATCACAAATGTGTATATCTATCTCTATCTATCTATCTCTATCTCTCTCTCTATCTCTCTATCTATCTCTATCTATCTATCTATCTCTATCTATCTATCTCTATCTATCTCTATCTATCTATCTCTATCTATCTATCTCTATCTATCTATCTATCTCTATCTATCTATCTCTATCTATATATCTATCTCTATCTATCTATCTCTATCTATCTATTTATCTCTATCTATCTATCTATCTCTATCTATCTATCTCTATCTCTATCTCTATCTATCTCTATCTATCTATCTATCTATCTCTATCTATCTCTATCTATCTATCTCTCTCTATCTATCTCTATCTATCTATATCTATCTATCTATCTATCTCTATCCATCTATATATCTCTATCTATCTATCTCTATCTATCTATCTCTATCTATCTATCTCTATCTATCTATCTCTATCTATCTCTATCTATCTCTATCTATCTATATCTATCTATCTCTATCTATATATCTATCTCTATCTATCTATCTCTATCTATCTATCTCTATCTATCTATCTCTATCTATGTATCTCTCTCTCTCTGTGTGTATAATGTAAGGTTATGTTGTTATTGCTATTATTTTTGTAAAATCTGTAACATAATGCTTATTCCACCAAAATAATAAAATGTTGACATGCAATTTTATGATAAAATAATGAGTAACAAGTTTGTCTAAAACAAATACATTCAGAACAATAAAAATGTCAGTGAGCATGTTTTAGTTTAAAAATAATTCCAGAAGAGATGCACTATGAAACAAATTCAATTTATTTTCCTGAGGTACGTTTTAAGAGAAAATTTGTATGGAAATAATGACATGTCTTAAATTTCAAACATTCATAGTTAATTTTTTTCTCGTGATTTCGATTTCAATTAAATTTTGGGTAAAACCTGAGTCCCATGTTTTAACTTGCATTTTGGTCATATATTGTTTATTAACTTGAAGGTTAAGTTGAATTTAGTTATAGTCAGTAGCAACCAATGTGCATGTGGACACCCAAATTTTGAAACAAATATGTTTTAAAATGATCATATATGTGTGATTGCAATTTGTGATTCCTTTTAAGTTCCATTTGCAGTTATATTCAATATATGGAATACATATCTACTGTATGACTTAAATCTGCAATTTTAAAGCACTGCAATGTAAACAATGATTTGTGTACATACTAAGGGATGTCTATGCAAGTGAACGATTTAGTGATGTCATCTCTAATGGAAGTTTCAATAATCAGGAAGAGCACAGCTTTAGCATGTCACTGAACTCTTACAACTAAATTTGTGGATCAATATTTATGTGGGTAGCAGTGCAGCCACAGATGAAACCTAGTAAGTAAGAACCCTTTTGTCAAGGACAATTATCTATCTTTTATGTTTTGCATGCATTAGCCCAGATAACTTTGCCCCAGTATTTGTGTGTGTCCACATGATCAAATGCATTTAACAGGCTAACAGCTGTTTAGGGGATCACAATATCTAAGCACTTGGCTTGCTGCGTATGCAGAATAACATACGTACTATGATATTTTTTTCATTCTGCTATGTGATTTTAAACCTGTCCTAGATACTTAAATTCAATAGGTGGTACTTCAATGCTTTCTGCACAATTCAAATTTTTTATTATTCTGATTGTCCCATGGTGTATTTACCTTTTTATGTAGTCTAAATATGAGATTGGAAGCAGTAAAAGAAACTTTACCAAGTTTGGCTAAGAAAGCAGAAAGAATATGATTATACTAACAAAATAAAAGTCTATAAACTACATGTTGCATTTAATTTATATATTGAAATATTTATCTTTGGAAGCATACCAACATTTAAAGTATAGCTGGGCGGGATAATAAATTTTAGTTCTGGATAATTTTGTGCAGGAAATGGGATCGGATTGGGAATTATTAGAGGTTACCATATATATAAATAAAAATTGCCAGACTATTTCAAAGGAAAAATGTTGTTCTTTTTATTGTGCAGGCCCAAATATAGTAATTAAACATTGAAAGAGTAATGTTATTTTCAAGGACAGCAAAATAAAACAAAATAAGGCTAAACATATCTACAGTGAATTTCCACTTGATTCTGGCCATTTATTAACTTTTACGTGCGTTTATGTTGTTTTCAAGGCATAACTCGCAATGTCTATCTCTATAATGCCATAAATAAATGTAATAATTAAGTTACTACTATGTGAACATGGCAGTAAATCTACTGTGAATATAGATTTAAATATTGTTTCAACCATGGAATTAAGAAGTTTGGGACTGGTTGTCTGGTGTAGACTCTGAAGTCAGTTTACCTTTAGGGACACGTCCACTCAAAAGACCAAAACAAAGGGTGGTTACAATCTTCATTTAATGGCTCTAAAGGAATTAATGCATGAGAATTGTAGAAAATGTATTTAAGAATGTTTAATAATGTTTCTCTCCTTGAGAATCCCATCGATACAGAAATATACTAATTGTAAGTAGGTTAGTGTTCCGTAAGTAAGTTAAAGTAACAGCACATGAGAAATATGTATGATGAAAAATAAGTCATGTGGAATGTTTATGTAAAATACAAAAAAGAACTGAAACTATGTAATATGTATACAACAATAATCAAAAAATATAAATCAATTTTAAAAACTTGTTGCTACAAAGTGCAGTAGAAGAAAGGAAATATATTTTATGTAGGCAAGTGGATTCCTGAAAACTAATATAACCACTGATCTCAACATACACATTAACAAAGGTTAGTGATATTTAAAACATCAGGTATTTTGCCAAATTTGATTATAATATTGTGTAATAACCCAATAAATGCATGATATAGTCTGACAAATATAGGGTATGATGTTTCGAAATTCATTACTTATTACGACAAATTGACAAAAAATTATGTTCTTAAAGCATAAATAATGTGTACATGAAGGAAATAATATTATAGTGTAACGTATGCTGGGCTGCAGGTAAACACTCAAAAAATGAACAAGTAATAAATAAGGCCTTGGAAGTGTCAGCCCAGAAAACAAAAAAAACAACAATAATTATCACAGAGGTGCCCAGACGTCGTACAAAGGAATTTACTTATAACCTACTAGGAACTCTAGGAGGCTATGTGGATTGAGGATGAATAATAATGAAATAACAAGAATGCTGGTTTGATTTATATAACTGCCCTTTTACTAAAATAATAACTTAGCTTTTTCTTTTCTTTTATCTTTAACTTTTAAGTACACATGTATTAAAATATATTAATTACAAACAGGAGGGAGCCCGGGGCAACAAAATACATATAAAAGTAAAACAACCTTATCTCTTAAACTTAACCCAGGTTTTACGTGAGCTCGCAGGCTCAAAAGAAAGACAATTACATTTTGTTTTAAGTTTGCTTTCGAAATTAATTTAACCAAATCCTATGTCCTGAAAACTGGCGGTTCTGGCACCGGAGGTTTCGGTAGATTGAAGTCCAGAAGAAATTGTTTTCTGTAGAAACTTGTATGTCGACCGGAGTGGGGAGAAAACTTCTGACTGCATGAGCCCAATCACGGACTGCTAATTTGGCAATGAAGTTCCATTCTAATTTGGTGTCCAAATCTTGAACGTTATTCTTGCACCCCGCCTGTAACTAAAGTCCCAAATTGCTTAGACTGGTTAACAGGCGGCTAAGTCTGGGCAAGACTGCGCCCAGGGAAAGGCAAAAACAAGGGGTGGGGGGAGGTACGACGATCACTTACCCAAAACAGCGGGGTGAAGTCACTTTAGCTGGCCCCAGGAGTAGAGTTGGCAACTCCCGGCGCGGAAGTCCGCGGAATCCATGACGAGAGAAGAAGAAATAAATTTAGATTAAAAAAACTAGCATGGGCAGCCAAATTTAAAAACAAGAAAATTAAGGCATCTATGCCTCGACATTGGAGACTACATGACGTACCTAGTGTCAAGTCTTGGCAGTACAACTGAGATGGACTCTCGCGAATCGCAAATCATGGTCCGTACTGACCAGATGCTGCCCGCCGAATGTTTAAAAATGGCGTCGTGGCGCCTAATTAAAGAAAGTTACTGCCGCCCATCCAAAGAAAGGGGGAGGTGGTGATGGACTGAAAGTGTCCGGAGATGCCCGAAGGGGCGAAGCAGACGGCAAAACGCTCGCAGCGCTCTCACCCGAGTCGCAGGTAGACTAAGGTCGCAATCGCAGCGCGACTGCTGCCAAAGTCGATTGTGACAAGCTGTCTCTTATGGGAGGGATGAGTAGTGCGCTCTGGCGGCTAAGATGAGAAACTGGCTGGAGGGTCACAGAAACGTCCGCTAGAGTGCACTGGTCGCACTCGCAACCAGCAGACAGAGCAAGGCTAGAGATTTTTGCGGCAACTAGGCATCGCTGAGGGCTCTGTTGGACAAGGGCGAATGTCCTTGAAGAGACCATGTACCCTGCACGGGTTCACTGGAGGTCGATGCTCCGGGTTGAAGTTCTTGTGAAGCCACAGGTGGGTGATGAGGGGAGGGGGGTCTAAACTTGCTAAGTCGCCTGGGAAAGGCGTCGTGTGGACCGTCCCGAGAAGTCGCCGAGGACTGTAATATGCTCTTGGACGTGTTGGCAAACAGCTTACCTATGCTTGCCTCCGAGAAATTGCCAACTTCCAATACTCTTGTTAATTTTCGGCCGATATTACTGAAAAACGAAAGAGAGACTGCCATAACCTAAAAATCCACGAGTACCCTTTTCACTTTTCGTAGTAGTACTGCATTCTTTCAGATCACATTATTTCTTAGCAACATGTGCCAACCGTACATATCAAGATTTAACATCCTTTTTTTTTCAATAATGTTCTTTAATTTTAATATGTCCTAAATAAATACATTACCATCACGGTAAATACACATCTCGGTTATTACGGCAACTATAGTGCAAATGTGGTAACTATCATGCTTCTGCAGTAGTTATGGTATCTACAACGAATCTTTAGTTCTTTTTATGGTAATTATCTTAAGATAACTATTGGAATTGTACTGTAGTTATGGTACATCATCCATATTTCTTCGTAAGTTGTTGTTCATTTGTCTTTTCTTCATATTTATATTTACGTGCGCCATTACTGGCAGGAACTTTCATAAAAATTTTAAACGGGACTTTATATCACACATTTAATGGCGTAAATGATGAGACCCCGGACAATTTAAACGCTTTTTACAGTAAAATGCGGGAAATGTTTCCGCATAAAGCGGGAAATACTTCCGCATAAAGCAGGAAAGTGATACATTAGTGCTATGCGGAAAATTATAGAAGTAAAAAAAATTAATCACGGAAATTCGTAAATCCCGGGTACGTAAAAATGATGTGTTCATGTATACGGTCGATCATGTTACATTATAAAGTAAAGGATAATAGTGTTGTAAGACTTTTATTCCGATATAATGAGAGTTTTTTTTTCTATAGGTAGAGTGCAAGAAAAGCTCGCTCGAATTTCGAGTTGTTGAAAAGCCACGAGCTCGAGTTCGAGTATTACTAAAAAACTCGACTCGAAACTCGAATTTCGAGTACTCGCAGGTGTCTACAGAGTATCCACACAAATCTGTAGGAAAATTTCCTTGACTTTTCTATTACTTTCAATGACTAAAATGACAAATTTTCATGATGAAAATTTTTAAATAATTTACATTTTTTGCAGTTTTCTGAAAGAAACCAAAACAATCCAGCCTCCACCTCCTTATACTGTACTAGTTCAAGCCGAACCTTGCATATGCCATTTTCCAGTTTGCATGATTATACACTAAAACTTGAAACTTTATGATAGTGAAACTACTCTGGAATGTACTTGGTAAAATAAAATAGTCATAGTAAAAAGTAACAAGTTTTAAAAAAATGTAGGAAAACTTAGCATTACAATGACAATATTATATATTCTCCTTTAATTTCCAAAGAAAGGCTTGGTATAACAGTGATAGTGAGTGCACTTGTTAACCTCAAGGGACATGGTTCACAGCACATCAATGTAAATTTTTTTTTAAAATAATGTTGTATCAGCTCAATGAGGTAAGGTTTGTTTGTAGGAAATATTAACAGACTGATTTCAATCATTTAAGAAAAGCAAATATACAAACATATACTTAGTATTATAGTATTTTTTTTTTTTAATGTTTCAGGTTAATATTTTAATGATGCCATGGATGAATAAATTCTAAAATGTGTAGAAACTTCAAAGAATTAACTGTTTGGTGAATTTTAATAACATTCCTTGTTGAAAATCAGGTATAAAAGCGGGTTTCCTTGTAGCAGTTCTGCTATCTGCGTTTGATGGTGGCAAGCAACGTTTACAATTCAGGCAGAAAATTCTAGCGGCAGGCACAGAAAGTACATGCATGATTCGCATCCATAAATTTTGATATTTGAAAAGCAAATATTTTATTCATCAGTTTATTTATCACGCTCTGCATTATTTTAAAGAATACTATGTTAAATTTTGTGTCCAAGTTTCATATTATAAGTTTATTTGCAACATGAAAAACATGAGAACAAATGAATTTGCTCGTTACTGAGGTTACATGTTTACACATTGCTGGTGAGTACTGAAAGACTATCTTATATATTTTTTCCTCTTTAGTTTTCGGACGTTATTTAACTCGAAAATCGATGCCAGGTATTGGCGACAGCTCAGGGCGAAAGGAATCGCCCATCGAGACGTGTCTCGGAAATACTTTGTACTTCAGTTAAATATATAACTGAAAGATTTAATAGACATGTGTTTTTTTTTCTGGGGATTGAACATCGAGTGACTGTTGATATGAGTGGAAAATAATCTAGATTTGGAACGTAAGTTGGCTACCCTGTTATTATTTCTTTGTTTTTCGTAAAGAAAAATAAAAAATGCATAATTTAAAAAACTTTGTTTACATAAATAAATACTTTTCCTATATCTTGGGTGAAATAAACTTCAAAAAATAAAAATAACTGACTAACTGTGCTAACAAAATCTACATCAAAATATCACTACAGATAAAAATCATGACAATGAAGGCAAAGGCTTATCCTTCCACCCCCTGACAGCATCACCATGATTTCTAACACAAGCTGCCACAATGTAAGCAGGTACCACACCTACAAAAACTATACTAAAATTGAGAACATTTTGGTTTTAATGACTAAATTCACAGTTTGACTTATAAATTTTCTAATTATGTCTCCTGCCAATATAACAACCTTAAAAATGTTTATTTATTTAAACATTAACATTTTTTACTTCTATGAACTAAGAGCTCACTTGTTTTTCCACATTAAATATAAAAATTAATACTCATTTGCTCACACAGAAATATTTTAATATCAGTATATTTCTAAGAACATTAGACAATTTCATTTACTATTTTTTAAAAACTTCACTAATACGAATTACTTTATTTTATTAGTGATGGTTCAAATCCCATTTTTCTCGAATCCGAATCTCGAATCCGAATCCCAAACAGTACCTCGAATCCACCCCTTGAATCCGAATCCAGTTCTCAAGGGTTATATATAAAATAATTTATAAGTTAAGAGAAAAATTTAAACATTATGCAGAATTATTTAACCCTTTAAATTTTTATTTAAAAAAACACGGATTTTGACATGGTCTGGATCAAGACGATTCCGTTTGCAGTGCTGAACAAACGTTCAGAGAACACTGTCGCAGGTGGTGAACACGCAGACTGAGTTTTCCAGTATTCGAGAATGTTTATTTCTGGGTTAACTGTAGGATCACGTAAGAATCTGGTCACTTCATCAATTGCTGTAGAATCCGACTTGGTGGATTTAAGGCATTCAGGCATTATCTGTGAGTACAGTGATTCATGTATCCACGGAAATCGGAAAACGAAATTCAACATCCGATGGAACAATATTTTGTAGTTACCAACTTGACATTTGTTTAAAGTCCCAAATGAAGGTAAACACTTTCCTGAAATATTTAATGGAAACTGAAAGGCGCTATCTTGGCTTCAATGGTTTTAGGCCATAAGAAATATTGTCTTTTTTTTTTTAAATTAAGCCTCACTAAAGCATAGTGATTAATATGCCCAAAGTTAAAAGTAATGGGGTGTTTACTCTAGTTTACCCATTAAAATTTTTTATATTAATATTAGTTATTTTTTATGTTGCTCAAAATGATTGGCTAACAAATTCATTGGTTGGCCATCATGGAATTCTCAGATCATACATATTTTAACGTTGGTAGTCTACACAAACCAAACTTGGTCCTAAAAAAATTCATAAATAAAATGTGTATCAGAATATTTAAAATTGAAGTGCGATTAAAATAATAATTGTATAATGTATTAATTTTTGTCATTCATTATTTCATTTTTATTACTACAATGCGACCGTAACTTGTGATGAAAGTCGGCATTATTGTTGTATTACTAAGTGACAGATTTCTCGGTAAAGTTATTTAAAAAAAAAAAAAAACAAGATTAATATTTAGTCTAGATCATAAATTTGCTTTATTTTATTTTTTAGCATATTCTGAGAATACATATGTGATTTATGCCTTATTTAATGTAGTGATGGCTCGATATCCAAAAACCCGATACCGATACCGATTCCGATATTTCAAAATTTACCGATCCGAAAACCGATACCCGATATTCCGATATTCTGATAATAGGCCTATCTCATTTCTAACACTGATTCTATAAAATTGTGGTTCTGGAGTATTGTTAGAGACAATAATGAAAAATGTTAAATATTAATAAAACATATATATGTGAATGTATATTATTTTTATTAAATGTAAAATATAGTAAATTCACATTAAATTAAAGCTAATAATGAATTTATCATAATGGCCTACATATAAGCTCTCTAAATTCAAGGTCTTAAAAATTTAAATTGTTTTTCAAGGCCAGATAAAGCAATATACTGGTGTAGGTATTACCTACAGTATGCAAAAAACATATTGTAACTACAAGGAAACAAATTTCAGATTTTTGTGGAGAAATGTTGAGAAATATTGTAGCTGTCCGGTATTAGTCTCTAGTGTATTTGCTTATAATGTATGAATTACAAGCCACTGCATGTACTGAGTCCAGTGTCTCAACTGTAATCTACGAAAAATACCGTCCGAAAAACGGGAAGCCCACAACTCACGTAGTTTCGGTTCCCTGCAAGAATTTCCGAAGATTTCCGAAGTTTATTAACGCCACTTCAGCCGCTAAATCAGAGGTTCAAGCATGTTGTGACTGACATAACCTAACCTAACACTTCGATTTTAATTTCAATTTTTGAGAGAAATCCGAAGTTGCACGAACGTGGTAGGGAACCTAAACTACGTGAGTTGTAGGTTACCGCCGAAAAACATCAAACTTTTGTACCCTTTGTAAAATTTCATCACGGTAAACGACACGCTAGAAAGGAAGGTCTTCAAGTAGTAAATTTTGTGACCATTGTTCAAGTGTATCACTCCATTTATTGGTGCGAAAACACGTTAAAAATAGGTACGTGAAAAGTAATTTCAATACAACTTTGAAACATACTGCAGAGTTTATAAAACCACACATCTTTATTTATGTTGTTTTCAATGCACTCAATATAGCCAACATAATACCTTTGCTGCAACTTGCCCTACGTAAACACGTTTCATATTTTAGCTTTTGTAAAAACTTACGTAATGTTTTTGTATAGAACAGCAGTTGGCGACCATGAAACGACACGGAAAGAAAATGTCTGTTATATCAAGCAGCAACTTTATTCTTCTTCATGTTTACTTACGGCTACACCACTTATTAAATTAAATATCGTAATTATTTTTGTTTATGTTTTCAATTTATGTACACATAGTGAACTTCGAAAATTCGTCAAGCGAAAACATTTTGCGAATATCTGAAACGAATAAATATGCACTAATGACTGGGATTTGTGTACACATGGAAGAATTGTACCGTCGGGATGCATTGCAGTATCAGAAAGAAGAAATAGGCTTGAAATCTTGAAATTGTTTCTGTGAAAAATATGCTTGAAATTACTAGGTAATATGGTGACGTGAAGATAGATAAATTACGCCCGCGGAAAATAAGCTTGGAATTACGGTTAAGGTTATGTGAGAAGTATTATTGGCGAGAGCAAACATTGGTTATCAAAATATCGCAAGTATTTACCGATGTCCGATATTGAAAAATGTGCCGATATTACCGATCTCCGATATCGGATATCGAATATCGGGCCATCACTAATTTAATGCCAATGTAGCGACAATGCATCGATGTTCATGAATATAAAGTAAGTTTCCCAAATCAGTACATGCTTCATAATTTTTTTTATATAATAACGAATTAAAAGTACAATACAGTAGAACCTCGTTAATCCGTGATGCGCTAATTCGGGAATCGGATAATTCGGGACGATTTAAAAGAGAAGAAAAAAAAGTAAAAATTGTCAGCGCTTAAAATTAACGTCACCCGGGCCGGTGGCCGACAAACACTACAAGCCATCACGTGGGCCGCCGCTTTTTGTACCGACCCTTTGTGTCGCCCCCCTTTCAGCTGTCACATTTGTCACTCTTTAAACTTGAGGGGGATGTCCTGACTTCTGCTTCCCGTCTCCCTTTGTTTGTTTCCACCCGCCAACGCACTGCAGGCGCCTGGCGAGTGACGTGTTTGGCTGGCATTCGGCTGTTCGAGGGGGAGGGTGGAGGGGGGAGGGTGCAAGGTCAGCACGATCTTATCTTTCTCTCTTTGGCTGTTGTAAATGACCGTGAACTAATGGCTAGGCAGTGCTGTGTTTTTTTAAGCCGAGACACTAATTCGAAGACGGCCGGCCCTTACCGTGAACGGCCTTAACCCAGCTGCACGCCGGTGTCTGAGAAGCTTGACAAGACCTTCCGGGCTTTTAATCGCTAGTCCGTGAAATTCAGTAATCCGTGATTATCTCGGTCCTGACCATCACGTATTAACGAGGTTCTACTGTACCTCAATAGGATGTGTTCCAAGGAAAACGTAAACAGGCCAAGTAAATTGTAAGCATTTAAGTTTTTAAAGTACTACATTTACATCAATATTTTTCCTCGAATCCCGAATCTTTTCCCTCGAATTTCGAATACTAGAGATTCGGTGGGATTCGAGGATTCGACCGGTCCATCCCTATATTTTATGGTTGACATGATAGTTGTGCAAGTCAAATATGGGCGAATCTGGAATAGCCTGACATTCAGGACAGTCTGTCCCATGTTATATTCAAGTCTAGTATTTAGCAATTGCAAGAGTACCTTCCTTCCTTCTAGTAACAAAGCTAGGTGCACAGAGTTATGTGGCGATCAAGGCCACGCTACCTGCAAGCACGCCTGCGCAGGTCTGCACACAGCGCAGCGACGGGGAACTGAAGGCATGGTGGATCACGATTCCCGCCTCCCGCATGGCCTCGCCGGTGAGCGTCGCCTGCAGGACGCCCACGTTCGTCAGCGGGCAGTCCTTGAAGAACCCTTGAGGCCCGGTGCTCCTCTTCGGCACCGTGCGTGGCATGTTCAGGTCCTTCCGCACGTACTGGGCTGCGAGCACACACACGTGACACACACATCCCCACACCATTCAGAGTGCTGTATCAACAACCACGGATTAAAGACTGCTTATAACATTGCGCAGTGGTCAGATAGGATGTCCAATAAAACTAACAAAAACATTTTTGAAGTTATACTTCTTTAGGCGGATTATGATAAAATGATGAATGCGAATTTTTACGATGATACGTACCATGCAATGAAATTTTCACAGGCTGAAAAAAAAAGCTACATACAAAATAATTATATATGTATGTGTTTTTCAATCTTATACTTTAGTGATTGATATTGTATACTGGTTCATATCATTAAAAACAACTGTGAATATTATTGATAGAAATGGTGTTTATAAAATTTTTCAAGTGTGTTATATAAGTGAGGTTAGGTTACACTTCTTTAAGTGTGTTATGAAAAATTTTGTTTATGAACTGTTTCAAGTCTATTGTAATGTTTCAAGTCTATAGTAACGTTCCCATATGTATATGATGTCATATTGCTTGAAAGCTTCCATTGGCGTTGGCAGAGAGCAGCTGTGGAAGGGTTGGAAGTCTCCTGGCCGTTTTCATGGGAATGTTTGTGAGGTTATGTTTGTGTAGGTATAATTTATTGGCATTATATTTTTTTAAATTATTACATTATTATTTAATAAATAATTAAAATTAATAAATATTAATTATTTTAATTATTAAAAAATTGTTATTTTACTAAATTAATAATTAATTTTATACATGCATTTGTATTAATATTGAATACTGAGTATTTATTTTAACTTGAATGAATATATACTTTACAACTGTGTTTAAAACATCACTCCAGTTTTTTTGAATTTTTATATTTATTAATTATTTAAATGCAAAATTAAAGTACGTTTTTTATTATGCCAAGAAAGTATAACTTCTAATGTATATAAGTACATGAATCCATTTTTTTGGGTAATTTAAAAAAATATTCCCGTGTACATCACAACACTTTTTCACAAAGGTTTTGATGGAAGAAAATACAAAATATAAGTGCATTGAAACATAAACTATTTCAAAAACCTGAATCACGAATATAATATTACAAAGCAAACTGTCCATTGTTTATTTTTATTGTAATTTCGGCAAGTTTCATTTCCTTGTCGTTGATCAACTTCTCTCAATTTCAATAATATTTATTAATTTTTTTCCAGCAATCTCCTGTTTGTATGTCACTTTTCTTGTCGTTAACTTATACTACTTATTTGTACTTTTCATTGGCATTCCTCACAGCAAAGACACAGATATTGCTAAAACAGATTGTCTAGGACACCTCTAGAAGTCATATAATCGTACATGACTCATTGTGCGCTGTAAGTAACAGTTCTTTCAAGTTTTTTCCAAAGACATTCCTGAGTTACAGAAAAACCTATTAAGAGATTTAAACTGCCATCCAAAATTTATCTAAGCCCTTCATACTTAAATCTTACATTAGACTGCCAATTTTATATACAGTAGAACCCCGATTTTGCGAACACGGATTTAACGAAAACAGCGATTTAACGTAAAGGTTTTCAGGAACCATCAAAATCACCAATTTATTAAAATAATAATATAGATTTCCAAAAAATGAAAGTAAATAGTAATGGAATCTTATTAAAAATTACACTTTGTGGTGTCAATAATAGAATGGAGGTACTATATATTAATATGTGCCTTTGCATCATCTGTCCAAATACGAAAAAATTAAAAAAATTGTTCAAATTGCTTAAAAACTGCGGGCGCTGTAACTGAATTGCGTAGGTGCGTGCCATTGTGCGCGCCTGGATAGATAGACTGTCCGCGACACATGAAGTCATGAAGGGTTTCTTTGTCCGCATCCCCCTCCCCCTCTTCTATGCCTGGCTTGACTCACCACGTTATCTTCCAAACACGCCCGCATAGTAACAGTGCTAGCCAATAATCACACGTTTCCAAATATTCCCTTTCCCATCCTCCAGGTTTTTTCAACTTGTGACCACGTCACACCAATACGCCATTATCATTATTCTCTAGAGGTGTAAAAGTAACGAAAAAAAGCGTCCCAGTATGTATTCGTTACTATAACAATTAGTACTCGTTACTATCGTATCAGGTTACATAACTCGTTACTTCTGATACCGCATAACATGCTATGTTATGTTGCAGCAACGAATCGAGTCGTATTGCGTACGTGTACTGTATGACGTCGCGTAAATAATAATAAATAGAATATAAACAATTAACAATATTTTATAATTAACAGTTTTTGTTAACCAAGAAACAAATCTCATTAGAGCGGCTTTTTTATACTATCTCTTTTAAGATAAGAACAAAAAAACGTGAAAATACGTGATAATAAAAATATATTTCTAATTTGTAAACAATACTTTCTTACGTTATTTCTGTTCCAATCTCAAACTTTGTCTACACACACAATACCTTTAATAAACAGTAAAAAACTTTGACGACGAATTTCCAAATTATACTTTACTTAATAAACAAACATCGTTCTTTGTAACGCAGATTCATCGAATATGCGCGCGCATGCGTAAAACATACGAAAAATGCGAGTAACGAGATGCAGCCGTGTGTAACGTTTTGTTACTCGTAACTAGATGGCGCACCTGTTACTCACTACCGAATACATACGGTTTGCTATAGCTTTATTATTCTCAGTAAGAGCTTTGTGCGCGGTGTTTAGTTTTTGGAATACGTTTTTTTATAAGTGCTGCGCAGCTCAGCAAACAAAGAGAGTCAGCCAGCGGCTACGCCGCGCCGTAATAGCAGCTGACCGAGTACAATGACCTTTCTCCGCGTACGGCGCGCTATTGACGGAAATTTTCCATCAATTTGCGGCCAATTTTTTAATTTTTTACTGTGACGCAATGTGTATGTAGCTCGTATTTGTTATAAACGCTGCAGGTTGCGACTGTATTTTAATAAACTTTAACGTAATTCTTACACTTTACATATTTTTAAACTTTTATTTTATGCCTCATTTTTCACGGTTTCTGAAAATCTGTATGTACGACCGAGGTGTACGTACGATCCGGGGGCCGTACGAGCGAGATTAAAAGACGTTGAAGATGTAAAGTTGACGAAGTTTGAGATAGCACGGCAGCACAAGATATCAGCGTCGACCCTGTCTACGATATGGAAACGTAGGGACGCGATTATGAGTGCGGGGGTCATTGAAAATCGGTAAATCGGATTTAACGAAACATCGATTTAGAGTAAACATTTTCGGTAACCATAGCACTTCGTTAAATCGGGGTTCTACTGTACTCTCATCAAAAATTTGCTCAGCCTTTGTTTTCCATTACATTATTTATGATTAATGTTTCAAGAGCCATTCCTAACCGATTACTAATTGATTTTACACTTAGCTTGATAGACATCATTAGCATCTTGTTTTACCCAGATGAACTTTTTTTCCCATATACATGGCTTTTTCATAATTAAAAATAGCCTGTTTACTGACACTTGCATTTCATTCTAATGCTTGCATAAAACATTGCCCAAAGCACTGGTGCTTTGTTGCTACTAACAATATATTGTTTTTATGATTCAAGTCAAAAAGTAATTGACATTCAACATCATCCTGACCAGTTTAACATTTTGGAAACAGAAATTACCATAAAATATGTTGCATTTGGTTACCGGTGGATAAAACATTCAATAAAAAGTGTGAACAAATAAACAACTAGATCTATTATATGTTTCTGTTGGGTATATGCAGTTTAGATAATGCGTTTGTCAATAAGTACTGATTGTCTTTTACTACACATGATAAACATCACACAAACTGCAATGGCCACGACATACATACACTAACCGGATACCGGAAAAAAAACAGGAGTGGGGATACACCACTAGTGTCAAGTTAAGGTTTAAATAATTTACAAACAAACACTTCCCCTTAAATTGTTTGAAACTAAGAACCAAAAAAAAAAAAAACTTTCAATTTATGACATTAAAAAACAATAAACACAAGACATCATTTAAGACCTAACACATTGATGAAGTGGTTATGTATTTCCATGGTTACGGGCTTTGTCAAGATGTCTATCATGTCATCTGTTGATAAATAATGAACATCAATAGTTTTGTCTTGAACATACTCCCTAAAAAAATGATGCCTGATATACATATCTAATGTTTGGATCTTTGGCTGGTTACATTGTTTTTTTAGCTAGATGTATTGCCCATTTGTTATCACAATATACAATGGATGACTTGCGTTCATGTTCGGTTGCAGTTCACCACACAATGTTCTAAACATCTAAACCACAAGACTTCCTGAACAGTGAAGCTGAGTGCCATGTATTCAACTTTGACTGTGCTCAAGACAACCGTTCTTTGCTTCTTAATAGCCCATGAAATCAGTCCATCCATGAACTTGATGCTGCAGCCGGTAACTGAGTGTGTGTTATTATTGTCACTCCCCCAATCTGCATCGCTGTTGCTAAGTAACTCATGGTTCCCTTTTTTATGAAACACTCATTTCAAGTCTCAAGTCTCTTTCAGGTATCTGAAGACCCTCTTGACATCAAGCTAATGGCATTTTTGTGAGTGGTTGTTAAATTGACTTAAGCAGTGACGTCAACCGGGCCTGTGCCCCAGAAGCCTGGTCAGCCTCCGCCACCTTTCCCCTCACCCCCCGTCCCACTTTCCTCACTGGCAGTCTCACTGTCACAAGTACGTAGTCGTGTGTTCAAATAGCGCGCCACGAACTACCTGAACAGGGCGCTGTAGCGGCAGTGCGATGTCCCCCTAATTTCATAATAATTACATTGTAAACCTTTTTATTTTTTCCCTGTTTACTTGTGTCACCAGTGACGGGCAGGAGGTTTTTGATTTTTTTTAATATGTAATTTTAATTGTGCAATATAAAGACGTTGCCGGGCGGACCCGAGCGGACCCGAACATGACCAAAGTCGGCATTTGTTTAAATATAATAAGTTAATAAATGTGAATTTAATAATAATAGAACCGTGGGAGAGCGTGCTATAATTTGAAAGTGTTTTTGTATTTCCTTATGTAAGATTTCCATATGTAAGATTTGCGGCCACGTGCGTGAGCCTTACTCCCATAAACCAATTAAGTGCCTTGGATATTGGAATCGTATCCTCGTGAAGCCGTGTATGGGAGCACGTGTACGCATTAAACACCTTAAGTATAACTATCTTACTTCTTTTATTTTTCACCGACCACGTGGCGACCTATCCACTGTGAGCAGGCATGTGGGACGCCTGGAGAGCCCACTGTTAATTAATATAGCATAAGCGTGCCCGACGCTGAGAGCGGGCCAGGTCTGAGCATATTACGGGAGATAACCGAGGGTCTAGTCTTGCCTCACACGGGTGACGTCACGCCCTGAGATGGATCTCAGCCGGGTCCACGTGCCCTTCCACGTGGTGGCGTCCATTATCTATCAGCACCGCAACGACCCTCACGAAACCCGAACCGCAACAGCAGTTAACAGCACCAGGTATGTCTGGGCGAGAAACTTAGGACAGGTACAGGAGACTCCCAATAGTTTGCTGGTCATAGTGACACACTTTTTTTGTTTTTTTTTGTTTCTCTGCTATTGCTGGTTTTAATCAGTTCACGTGAAAGCCATTGTTTGACTACTGTTTATTTTCCGTGATATAGTGGTTTATCCCAATTTCATCCATTGTCACAAAATGGCACAAAAACGAAAAACTCAACTGGATTCTTCTCAAACACTTGCAAATTATCAGCAGATGTTCACATATGAATTCACATTTGGTCTAGAGTGAGTAAACACAGCACCCATCTTGCAGAAATTATTTTCATGTGTAATTTATTATGCAATATGAAGTAAACCCACTCAGTGGAGATGCCTGTGACCTCTGCTAACTCACACATTTTCACTTGTCTGTCAGATAAAACCAAATTATAAAGTTCATTGATGATTTTGTGCATCACAGCTGATTTTGATGCTTGTTCCACCGCACTTAAATTAATTTATCCGAAGTCAAACAGATTCATAAGGACACGACTCACCCCATGTAGGCAAAATCCTTTCAAGAATTTTCTTAACAGTTTTCCCTTCTAGAAAAAAGAGTTCAATCACACCGTATATTCCATTATTCAATGTTACTCGAAATACTTCTGTGTAAACAACTGTTTAAAATGAACTACTGTCAGAATGTCTTGAGACCACATATTATTTATTCACAGGACGTAAAGTTCATGACTATGTATACAGACGATGCAACCACTTTCTATTAGTACAGTACACTCCCTATTTAACGCGGTTGTCGGGGGACATAACTTTTACCCGCGTTGTTGCATAACCGCGATGTTTCGATGTGATTAAGGTCAAAAGGCATAAAACACCGCCTGTGTTCTAATAGGTCGGCAAGCACGCACAGTATAGACGGCCCGCCGTTGTGCGGACTTTGCATCCGCAGTTTTCACTAAACGCGGGTGAAAAAATAAAAATAATAAATTTTAAAGATAAATATTAAATGTTGAATTGTTTTTATTTTTCCGCGTGCCGCGCAGTTTGTCGCACGGCCTACGAGCGCGCCACACGCCGCCATACACACGTGCGGCACACAAGCTGCTGCCAGTCTCGTGGTGTCAGCCACAGTATCTGCTTCGTCAGTGTCCGTAACAAAGTAAGTGCAGTGTGTGCGGTTACACACGATTCTGTGGTCGAAGTCTTCTAAAAAGAAAGGCCGTAGTGATAATTCAAACTGAATATGAATCGCAAAGTACCGAGTTTGATTGACAAAATAAAAATTCTATATTTACTTACAGATAGCTTGTCTTTTGCAGAAGTAGGCCGCAGATACAGGAAAAAACTATTCTAGCATTCGTGCAATAAAAAATAAAGAATCGTCTATCGTGTCAAGTGGTTAAACTTTATTATCCATGCTTACAGTAAATTATAAATGGTCACGTGTGGGAAACAAAAATTGTGCCAATTTAATTTTAGCGCAATCAGTGACGCCGTATTAAAAACCGTGTTAAACTATGTCTTTACTTATTTCACCAAACACTGTGTCGAGTTGCTGAGTGTGTGTGGCTCGGATCGGCAAGTGTTATATTCCCCAGCCTCTGGTTAAAGGTCGGGAGACCGCTACACATAAACATTTCCGGGAATTGTTTACTACCTCACGGCAAAAGTGGTACAGTATGGTTCACGTAAGTATTGGACCACTGGGAATTCCTGGGCAAAGATTAAAAATACGCTAGCTGATTTACTTTACCATTTAATGTTAAAACATTATACCAAAGTAAAAAGATGAACGTGTATAATACAATGAATTACCCAATAATATTACGTCTGTAGGTTTAAGTTGTAACAAAACATTTATATACAGATGTCCAGTAAAGTACCAATTAAGATTCTGGAGTGGAATTTGAAACACCGGACTACCTGATTTTGCCTTGTACGCAGGGACGCTGCTCAGTCAAGTGACTCATGCTCTGCCTGTGTGCTGCGTGAACACATTCCCTCCCCCACTCCCCCTCGTGTTTCTGCCCGCTCTAATCTCTACCTCTCTCCATATTCTCGGCTCGCCTCTCCCTATCCAGCGCTTGCCGACAACCAAGCCTATCCAACATCAATCCCCAGCCGAGTCACGCTGGATAATGTCGCTGGACGGTGGGCTTTATCAGGTCCCCTGCTTCATTTGTGAGATAAAGCGACGTTAAGAGCTAGTCTTTCAGAAAATATCACTAGGCTGGATTGGACAATAATTTGAAAACCCTACAAGATAAAGGAATAATGTACGGAGATATCTTGTTTAGAATTTCACTGCGGACATTTTCTACGCCTAGGCTTTTTTCTGCCCGATGCTTAGTTTGTTAGTTACAACGCAAAATTATCCTAATCGGCTATCAACCATTTATTCCATTATTATTCATTTCTGACTGGGGGACATGGTTTGACCCGCGATATACCCGATTCCGCGATCAATCGAGGCGCGATATACCGGGAGTTTACTGTATGTGAACCATATTATTTATGAAACCACACTCGTGAGTACAAATAAAGAAAAGTGACACGACTCAACTATTACCTGCTTCGTCGAAGCAATATGGGATCCAAGTCCCGAACGTGAAGTCGACTCGCTCTCCATGCCGGATGACGAAGATGTGGCGGGGACCACGAACTGGGGCGGGTGCCGCCAGGTCCTCGCCCTTACCTACTGCCTGAAAGAACCACAGACGCCTTCTCAGCCATTCCAGCTGTGCCACCTTTAGACCAACAAACCCTCAAATAAATATTTATCTGTATGTGAATACAAGGTTTTTTCCTCTGAGTTAATTGCAGGTAAAGTAGCTTAATGCTCTACATAGTACCCAGTTTTTAAACTCAAATTTGTTTTATTTTCTTAATTTTTCATGCTCTTCCTATTATTCCCAGTAATCAATTCACCACTATGGAGGGAAGCCTAAATACAGCCTATTCCACATCAAAAACTCTCACAATACTGAATGTTCAAACACCCAGTCTAAGAGAGAATTGAGAGGGAACCATGCAGAAATTTATGTCAAAAAAAGCTGTAGCATTTATCCACTGATAAGACCCCCTGATTTTATATTCTGTTACTTTCCTGGAACCATTTTTCTGTGATCTCATGAAATGCTCATAGTTATATGTGAAGTATAAATGTATGTAAGTGATAGAGGAATAAAAATGTCTAAGAATCTGTGCAAGTATGCAAGTGCACAAGTATACAAGTGAGCAGGTGTGCAAATATACAAGTGCATAAGTATTCAAGTAAGCAAATGGGCCATAATGCAAACATGTTATCAAGCACCTCACTCCTCAGCCCAATTCCCCTATCTGCTGTGCTGCCAATTAGTATTTTTAGCACTATTCTAAATTTAAATTTTTGAAATATTTTGTCACCAGTCATTTTATTTTCTTGCTGCAAGAACTTAAACTTGTTCCTCCTCATGTACACTACAGTTTAATCTTTTTCAGACCTGTCTCCCCAATTTTTCCCAGACCTAGATCTGTTTTTGCCGAGTATTTAATGACCCAGCATTGGCTATCATTTTATTCCTGCCTTGGCGCATGAACGTCGCCTGTAATTCGCCTGCTATGTCCTGCAAGCTCTCAGGGCAGGTGGTTTCTAAGACCTCCCCTGACGGGAGCACTTCTGGACATGATCTCGAATAATTTTCCACAACGTACAGTCACGCCTCCGGGCTCAGTAGAGCCCCTTTCCTACTGTCATCAGCAGTTCCCACACACCCCATCTCTCCAAGTTTTCCTGGGAACTCTGACCAGAGCTTTGACTGGCCACTGACCCCAGCCAGGGTCGGCCTGTCCCCAAGGTCACAACTCCAGTCCCAAAAAGTACTGCTCATGCACCCTAGCGGTAGTTTTGCGAATCACTTCCCCTGGGTGTTTGAACGCCCGCTAAATGCCTGCCCTCTGGCGTCTCCCGCAGTAACCAGTACCCCTTAGTTCCTTCCCAGGCCACCAGAGCGCTGGCCTAGCCCGCTCCATAAGCCCCATGCTGCTAGCAGTCGCCTCGTGTGAGTCGACCTCTACTTGGTTCAGACACACCTCAGTAGGTCACGCTGACATCGGGCAGTACCACCAACTTTGAGATATCAAAGTCAGTATTTCTCGACAAGCCCCTCGGTAATCTTCGGAACCTTTCGGTCCGGAAGCCGAAGCCTCCCTTTCTTTTCTTATCTTCGCCTTTTAATTACATGTCGTTGCCGCCCCAAATTTACTGCCACCGCAATTCTGGACTGACCGCTTCGTATCTACGTTAACAGGACGCTTTTCCGTTTTTCTTTTAAGATGTAATCAGTTAGACAAGGGATATGATTCCCACAACTGTAGTGATAAGCCTTTAGTCAGTCCATGTAGCTCTACCTCGTAGGAGTAGTCATGTTTTATTCATCATCAGTTATTAATTAATTTTTTTAAATCATGGAAACATCCACGACAACCGCGAGTCCGCGAATGCCGCGACTCCGGGCTGATCCTGGAAGCCATCTCCCTGTTTGGTGAGTTTCGGAAACTTTTACTCCCTGACCATCATCGTGATTAGAAGGAATTTGGAGCCTATTTTGCCAACTGTCTGTGAATCAGTCCTGAACATATGTGTTTCGGATCTGTTCCCAGACAGGGTCCAAGTACCGGACAGTTTACAAGAACCAGACAGATTACAAGAACCAGACCCATTCCAAGGACCAGATCAGTTTCCAAGGGCCGGATGACTAAGGCCTTCTGATGTCCAGTCAGCTGTTCCACTTCGTCCAGCAATCGTCAAACCGCCAGCCCTTAAGTTTTTTTTTTTAACCTTTACGGACTAACATTGAACCACGACGTTGATCCAACGTTTCTGGGACTGCGACTCCTTAAGAAGATGATTGTTACGAATTTTATTTAAATTTTGTTAATGAACCATATAATTGTCTAATATGGGCCGGCCCATTCTTTTAAAAATGTGATTATAAATCCATGTTATATATATATTTTTGTTAATCAACTTATAAAATATCCAATGTGAAAATAATCAAAAGTAAAATAAAAACAGAGGTACTAATATCTAGACGAAATCATTATTTTGCCTTCTGAAACCAAAAGATCCACTTGTTCCCCCCAGTCATCAGGAGAGTGAATTGTAACAAAGTTGTAACATAACTTGGGTTTACTCTGTTATGACTGAGGAGTGTAAGAATATCACCAGCATGCAGTACAGCCTATACATCAGGTGCTGCCAAAATAAACATTTTAAAAATTATTAGTTTCTGCTTGTATATTAAAAATAATACAATGTTGTTACCACTTACTTTTCTTAAGATTAAGTCATGACCAAGGTTGCTACATGATGTTTTAGGTGGTAGAACATACTGCCTGAAAACTGTGACGAAACAAAAAATAAAATTTGCATTATAAAAAAAAAGTTTGTTCACAAAGTAACCTGTGTTGTTACAATATCTACAATTTTACTTTTACTTGAAAGTTCTATAATAAAAACTAATTTAAATGTGTGCATTTGAGTTTATCATGTATTGTAAATCCCTATCCAGCAATTTAGCTGGCACGGGTGTGAACAAAGCCCTTAACTTTGATATTCAAAGCTACACACACTCCTAGTGTTTATGTAATTTATGTTATGTAGTTAATCTGTTTTTACTATTTCACTGATTATGTTGAGAAAAATAAAAATACCAGTTTCTAGTGACATGCTAAATGGTAAAGAAAAATGCTTGTTACATTGTATGTTTTTGCCCGGCTAAGCAGAAAGAGAAACGTAACAAAACAAAACAAACAATGTTCCTGAGGTTCTGCGTTATTTGGAAATAAAATAGTTTATTAAATTATCTTTGTTTATTTCTTTAAAAAAAATGTTTTTTCTCATTGTTACATGGCCTAATTTTACAAATGAATTTTGTTAGAAAAACTTCGTTACTTGCACAGTTTTTGTCTTTTCTTATACAAATTTTAACTATGTCTTTGAATTTTGATAGGATGAGGTCCAAATACATACCACAGCACCATACATCTTGCCGTTGATGGTCGAGGAGTCTTGTCACTCGCCAAAGAAAAAAAAAACTTAGTAATGTCCCTTGGTTAATTACATAACTCAAGGTACCGTCGATCGCGGACCGAAATCACACGAAGTTGGGCCGATGCCGATGCCTAGGGCCTAAATTTCTAGTTAATTTGTCCGAAAAAAAAATGAACTTAGGTTGAAAAATTACGGCCTGGCCCCAGCCCCTAGGCGTTAAATTATCTCTTAGTAATTCTCCATTTGTCTTGCGAATTGCCGACGACGCGACCGAGTTCGGCGACGATCGAGCAACAAGTGACCTGGTCGACGAGATTACCTTCCCTTGTAAAAGTGAAAACAAGGGAGGCAACCCCGTGGGCCAACTGACCAATCAGCGCACATAATTCCAAAACATGACCATATAAGGAAATTCGTACGGGCACATCACTTGACGCCAGGGCTCGCCCTGATTGGCTGGCTAGTGGTAGCCTCCAGAGACCCTTCCAGACAGTCGCTACAGCTGTGCGTACAACGTGACGCGTAAATCCCCAACACGCATTTACAAAGTGAAAAATAGCTTTCTGGCGCCAGAGTGTCGCGCCTGTTCGCTCTTCCTTCTGTACCTTCCAGACTATTCTCAAAATATTACACTAGCAATATCCAATAGAATATAAAATTACCCAAAAAATTCAAATACAATGTTAAAAATTTAGTAAACAAAGTTGAAATTCATACCATATTAGAAACTTTTGTTTAAAAATGATGTCCTGTAAAATTATAATCTATACTGCTTTAACCAAAACAATTACTGAAATTAATTATCAAATATCAAAATTAATTATTACAAACTGGAATTAACCCTCAAATTAATAATTAAGTATCCCAAGGAAATAAGTATTTTAAGGCTTTCCATGAAATTTAACCAAAGTAATTAATAACAATTCTTAACTTTGAACTATCCTTATCTACATATTAAATAATTACTATCTTTCATATCAAAATTATTCTTAATCAATATTCTTATGACCCAAAAAAATATATATGTATATAACAAATCCTCATTGTGCAATGCTACATAACCCCCCCTACTTTTTGATTGAATTTATACAAAATTAAATCAAAAAGTACACAAGTGTCAATTGAATACAAAAGAAATACCATAACAAATCAACAATGTGCAAACAATTGCAACAAATTAACCTGAATATGAGTATTACAATATCTTTTTAACACTATAACATACCATTACTTTTGATATTATTATAACTCCTTAAAATAAATTTACAAAATTATAACCCAAACATTGAAAAATTACATACACAAAATTGTTTCAATTCTCCATACCAAATTAAAAAGTAACAAATCAATCTTGCACAAAGAACACAATTAACACTTGATTATAGAGCAAATATAACCTTCAACAGGTTATACCGACACTACCAAACATTTCATTGGAATTTCATGTTCATTTATCATTTAAAAAATATGCTAAATGTTCACTATAGTTAAGTGTCTTTAGTCCAACATGGTAAAATTCTTGATCACCTTAATTTGTTTACAAAATCAACATAAACATACTTTACACAATAATCAAACCTTGTACAGTTGATTGTCCATAAAAATGTTGTTATTGAATTATACAAAAAAAAATAAAAAAAAGTACATACACAACCTGCTTAAATTTATTAATTTTTTTAATTTTTTTTATTTTTTCCATTCATTCTTCTTATGCATCGCCCACTGCATTGCAACCCCATCCAATTTAGTGATAAACAATTCTACCTGTTGCTCATCCGAACCCTTCTCACATTTGGTAACAAATTGTATCGGAGTGACCCCTCGATCATCTCCAAAAAATTTAATCACTGTCCCTGCAAAAGTGTTCACTTCATCTACAGTCAAAACTGAACCTCCAATGCTACCCAGTCCATCCCCTCCAATCTTACTCAGCCCTTCCTCGATTTCCTGTAAACATTCTCTACCCACATCATACCTAAAATTCTCCAACTGGCCACACACCTTTGAACTTCCTGTAAACGTCCTTTCAACATTAGCTTCAAAATTCTCTTTGACTTCCTGAATTTTCTTTTCATTGTAATAGATGTTTTGGGAATTCTCATTTACTTTTGACTGCAAATTTGTGATATCCCCTTGATTTTTGGTGATTTTGTTTTGTACACCTTCATTATGTTGTACAAGTTCGGAAATTTTATTACTATGTTCCTGAACGGTTTTACCTGTTTGTGTTAAATTTATCTGAACTTGATTCACTGTTTTTTCACATGTGTTTAACCTAGACTGTACCTCCTCAATCTGCACTTCACAATCATTTACTTTGCAGACACAGGAAGATATTTGTTCATTAAGATCATTCTTAAGTGCATTAAATCGGCTCTCAACTGTATTTGTTAGTTCTTGTCTTACTTGTATAATTTCTTGTGTAAGTTCCTGTTTAGTGGCATCTAATTTTTGTTCCATTATATACCTGAATTCAGTCTGACCTTGTGACATGTTATGCATCCCTTGTGACACGTTATGCATCATTATCATTAATTTTTCTAACATTTGATTAGACATACCTGAACCCCCATAACCTCTACTGTACTACCATTTGCTGGCTGTTCCATGTTTTCTAACTGCCCCTGTATCAATTCAATATTCAAATTCGGGTCGGAATTTCCTGAAGTTTCAGGAAAACCCATAAGGTCATCCTGACTGTCTGTACTCATTTTTTTTATTATTATTATAAATTACCAAAAAACGTAAACAACCCTTGAAAAACACATTAACAAAAAAAATCTTTAAAACAATGACAACTACAAATACAAAAATTTAGACTATAAGAATGTAAGTTTTTGTCCAATTTAGACTTGCTGTTTCCGGCGATTCATCCCTCGTCCCGCGAAGTACCGAGATGATTTATGTTGCTGGAATTATGTCCCACGATGTTCTGCGAAGCGCTGTTCTACGATGTTCTACAATGTAGTTCTCGTCGCATTCCTTTCCCACGATGTCCCGCTATGTTCTTATACGGTGAATGCTGGCTTCTCACGCTCGTTTTTGTTTGTTGATGTTTACAAGTACGACGCGAAGATCACACGATCCACTCTCGAATCACTCGTTCACAAGTTATAATTTTGCCGATGTTCCATAAGGTATTACCACTGTTAATTTAGACATGATTGGCTTTTACTTTATAAGTTTTTACTGTTTTTCCTGTTTTTCCGAATGTTTACTTTATTATCATCAGGCAGTGTCTAAATTCGTGCCCCACGTTGGGCGCCATGTTGTTACGTTGTATGTTTTTGCCCGGCTAAGCACACAGAGAAACGTAACAAAACAAAACAAACAATGTTCCTGAGGTTCTGCGTTATTTGGAAATAAAATAGTTTATTAAATTATCTTTGTTTATTTCTTTAAAAAAAATGTTTTTTCTCATTGTTACATGGCCTAATTTTACAAATGAATTTTGTTAGAAAAACTTCGTTACTTGCACAGTTTTTGTCTTTTCTTATACAAATTTTAACTATGTCTTTGAATTTTGATAGGATGAGGTCCAAATACATACCACAGCACCATACATCTTGCCGTTGATGGTCGAGGAGTCTTGTCACTCGCCAAAGAAAAAAAAAACTTAGTAATGTCCCTTGGTTAATTACATAACTCAAGGTACCGTCGATCGCGGACCGAAATCACACGAAGTCGGGCCGATGCCGACGCCTAGGGCCTAAATTTCTAGTTAATTTGTCCGAAAAAAAATGAACTTAGGTTGAAAAATTACGGCCTGGCCCCAGCCCCTAGGCGTTAAATTATCTCTTAGTAATTCTCCATTTGTCTTGCGAATTGCCGACGACGCGACCGAGTTCGGCGACGATCGAGCAACAAGTGACCTGGTCGACGAGATTACCTTCCCTTGTAAAGGTGAAAACAAGGGAGGCAACCCCGTGGGCCAACTGACCAATCAGCGCACATAATTCCAAAACATGACCATATAAGGAAATTTATACGGGCACATCACTTGACGCCAGGGCTCGCCCTGATTGGCTGGCTAGTGGTAGCCTCCAGAGACCCTTCCAGACGGTCACTACAGCTGTGCGTACAACGTGACGCGTAAATCCCCAACACGCATTTACAAAGTGAAAAATAGCTTTCTGGCGCCAGAGTGTCGCGCCTGTTCGCTCTTCCTTCTGTACCTTCCAGACTATTCTCAAAATATTACACTAGCAATATCCAATAGAATATAAAATTACCCAAAAAATTCAAAAACAATGTTAAAAATTTAGTAAACAAAGTTGAAATTCATACCATATTAGAAACTTTTGTTTAAAAATGATGTCCTGTAAAATTATAATCTATACTGCTTTAACCAAAACAATTACTGAAATTAATTATCAAATATCAAAATTAATTATTACGAACTGGAATTAACCCTCAAATTAATAATTAAGTATCTCAAGGAAATAAGTATTTTAAGGCTTTCCATGAAATTTAACCAAAGTAATTAATAACAATTCTTAACAACTCTGAACTATCCTTATCTACATATTAAATAATTACTATCTTTCATATCAAAATTATTCTTAATCAATATTCTTATGACCCAAAAAAATATATATGTATATAACAAATCATCATTTCGCAATGCTACATATTTTTGATTAATGAAAAAGTGAATTTATTAAAAAAATAACTGGACATACATAGTCTGTGAAGCATATAATTGTTAACAGTCTATGAAAAAAAAAAAGGGCAAATTAAAATTAATTGCAATTGGGTATATTTAAATAGATGGATAGTGTCTCCAAAGTGGAAGTGAAGAATAATAAACACTTCACTCAAGTAAATGTTGCAAACTTAATGCAGCTTTAATGAAATGGTTCCAACTTAGGAGAAACAAAAGACTTAGGATTTCTGGAACCATACTAAATGAACTGATTATTCAGCGAGTGCAACATTTTACATATGTGTAGTACCGTAAATCCTCGAGACATGGACAGGTTACGTTCCCGTAAATTGTTCATGATGCAAAAGTCCAATAATTAAATCACGTTTCCCCATAAGGAACAATGTTAGTTTCCCAGAAATGCCTGCTTTCATTATTCGACTATCTATCAATTCATAATAAACATATGATTATATATTGACATTTAAGAAATTCAAACCAGCATATAATAAATGGTAGGAAACCTTATGTGACGTAACACCTTAACGGCCAGCTCTTGATTGGCTGGGCTACGTGGTGGGATGGCGAGTCACAGCACAGCCAAAAAATCGAAACCTTGTCAGCGTGGATAAAGCAAGCGTGAAGTTCGTAAACAGATTAGTTCGGTGACCTAGTCAAGAGCGCGGGTGAGAGAAAGACGAACATGAGGAAGTGAGAGTGCACGTGAAAAGTGGCTGTTTCCCATCACGTGTCCCTGATGCATGGCATCAGGGCCAGCCTGTTGCGTAGCCATTATCACACAACATATTTAAGCCTAACTCTGACAAACAGTAAGTTACGTAGAATTAAAGGCATGCATAATAAGATTTCACTGAACGCAACAAACTATAAAAAATTAATCTGTATATTTTGGGTAAAAACACCACAAACACACAGTGCCTGTACAACGAAGGGCTAATAGCCGGGTACAAAACTGTTTGGAACCGAATGGCTTTTTTACCCTCCTTTCTTACAGGCACAGGAGAAAAGATAATGCTGACACTCTTTTAAAACAGTTGTGTCATTCTTCGATAACAATAAATTATGCATGTATGCAAGAACTATTCACATGTGTATGCAGTGCAGCGCTTGGATATGAGTGTATATACAGAATATTCAAAAAGTAGCAACCCTGCCAGTTCGTAAGTTGCGATACGGAACTGTCCGAAGTAACGAGTTTGGTTAAGGGCCACAAAATATAGAGTCCGTTATAAAAAAGTTCGCTAAACAAGTGTCTATTAAACGAGGACATACTGTATTTTATTATTGGATATGTTGATACATTGCTGGATCTGGTTTACAAAAAAACTAACAAATTAACATACATGCCAAGTATACAAACTACCTATATTACGAGTTTATAGCACCATTTATCATACCACTCAACCCTTATTTCACAAAACCCGAATTTTCTCACAACCGGAGGCCATCCCTTACCTTTTCGGTTGAGGAGTGCTCTATATTCTGCATTACAGTGATGAAAAGTGTCATTTTATTACAAAGAAAATACACAAATTCTAAAGAGAATCCTTCTTTATAACATTTTCTAAGACACATTAACAAACATTTTGTTAAGTGCACTTTAATTTGGTTTTTGTAATCTTTGTTCAGGTGGCAGCTTGGTAGGAGAGAAATACAACCCTGAGAGCATGTTACTTAACACCTGCTTTACATCATGGTTTTAATCCATGCAAAGGCCTCACCACTTACATTTATGTTTCATTTTTGCTATTACCATCAGTGCACTACATAAGCTCGACATACATAAGATGTACACAGATATAAAACTGCTGTTCTGTCATACCAAGAGACTAATAAACTTGGAACGCCTGACCATGCAGTGCATCCCAGTGATGGCACAGCTCCTCAGTGCGAAGCAACTCAGCGGCCCCGGTGCGTCGAGCGAGGGCTGGAAGAACAACTGAACTGGCTCGTGGAAAAGTTACCATGCAGCAACCTCGTCTGAGTCATGGCACGCCACCTTCTCATCGCTGGAGTCGCTGGTGGCATCGGAGGGCTTGCAACTGTCGAGCACGTCGCCCAAACCCACGGACGGCTGGTTCTGCTGACCCGACACGGGAGACGCGGCTTCCTCACAGCCCTCCAGCTCGGTTAGCTTCACCGTGCTGCAACAAAACACACACTACACTACCTAGACATAAGAACCACACACATAGCACATGCTTATCCTAAATTTAGTATTTACCAGCTAATGCCCAGCATGCAATGCAATGCCTCAATCAATTTTTTTTTTTGTAATTTTTTGAAGACACATATACAAAGCATCTATATCTCTATCTATATCTATATCTCTATCTCTATACACACATCTCTATCTATTTCTCTCTCTTCTACTCTTCTCTATATACCTATATCTATATCTCTCTCTATAACTCTATAAATATCCCCCATTAAAATTAAAAATATTAAAAATCTATGTTTTTACCTATCTGTATTTTTATCTAGCTTTTTACTTGTCACAGGCGTGACACAGGTATATAAAAAATGTGCATACTCAAATGCTATGTTCTGTAAAAAATGTCAAAGCAATTGGTGAATAACTTTCGGAGATTTAAGATTATGAATAAACAAACATTTATTTATTTATTATATTTTTATTTATTAATAAGTAAAGACCAAAGGTGAAAGAGCAAGGACACCGAATATTTACAAGCAACCTCTTACATTAAAAGTTCATCATAGAGGCATTGCAAGCATATGAGTGGATTGTAAAGCAGGGTGGTTTAGTAAAACATAACATATCATGGAAAACCTACTTTTAAGTTTTCATAAAAATGTATTTTTAAACACAAAAATTTATTGTGATAATATTTTCCATTCTAATATCAAGATAGACATTTTAGTACAAGGAAATAGACTTTTGTATCAAAAGGAAAACTTGAAAATGATTTATTATTTATTTGTAACATGCACACCAACAGTTGTGGAACTTAGGTGATGTGCACTAAATACAACTATAGACAATGCATATAAACAATACACACAAACCGGAAACAAATATACATAAACACAAGTAGAAAAAAAAACTGCAGGCAACAATAATGATGGACATAAAGAAAGATCAACATACAAGACAAACTACAGTATAAAGCAAATGGAAGACATACTGAACCAATGATAAATTATTAATTTATTAATTACAAAATAAAATTATAGATGTATTCAAATGCAAAATGTTCCAAATTGAATAAAGGAAATTCATCTAAGATCCATGAAGAATTTAACTCATTGTTAATTTTTCTTTATTAAAAATAATTATTTCAAACATAATAACAAAAACAATTGAAAAATATATTTATTTATTAAAATTGATATTCAACTGTATCATTAATTTTACTGTATAAGAATATTAACATGTTTATCAAGGTTGTTAAAGTTTGTCATTAATCTATAAAGAATGTTGTTATTCAAAGTAAAAAACATGGACTGTAAACTGCTTTAAATTGTGGTACTCTTAAATAAGTATTATCGAATAAGAATATGCAATTTGTTTTTGATGTATAAAAACTATGTACAAAGAATACATCTAATAAATTCATACACTCATTAAGCGGAAATAGATTAGGTTTTGTAAAGTTTATTTTGCATATCTTCTAGTTTATCACTGTCAGATTTAATAATGTTGTTTCAGAGTACAGATCCATACTCCAAATTTGTTTCAACTAAGAAAAATAAAGAGTTAGTATTGAATCAATGCTTGAAGCATAATGGGTTATGAATTTAACTAAAGCTAAATAAAGTACAGTTTGATTTAGAAACTATGGAATTAACACGTTGGTGAAAACATAATTTACTATCAAGTATGATACCAATTTTCTTTAATAAACAGAGTATAGGCAATTTGAGAATTATTTAGTTGATGATCATAATGTGAGGATACCCCACACTTTCCTATGTGTAGATATGTATGTATATAGAGGGCCCCACTTTGAGGCGATAGATAACTATGTGGGGATACACAGCTATACTTAGCTACTACTATTTAGTTAAACTTGAAGTGTGTAATACTCTGGGTGGTCCCACGTTTGTGTAACATAAATATGTGGGTATACTTGTGTGCTAAAGGGCTTAACTTTGGGTTAGACAATTAATTAATTATGTATGTTAACCTCTATGTAAAAGGCCTGTGCTTAGATAAAAATCAATTTGTATATGTGTTATTCCTACTAGGCCACTGTTTAGGTATTTACATAAAACACACAGTTGTGATGGGTAAATTGTATTAACATATAAAACACACTAGTAACTTTAATTATTTATTAATGAAAAATATATCTCAGGTTTATCATAAGAAAAAAATATTAAATTATTTATTACTTTCAAAAATTCCTAACCATTTGTTGGCACTGCAGAACACATATAAATTAAAAATGTCTGGAGTGACGATGCGCACATTTATATACTAATAAAATGTATTTTTGGTTCGGGTTCGAAGATCTCTTACACAGGTTCAGTTTATACTTAGGGTTCATATAAGTTTTACCTCGGCTAGATAAAATGACTTAGGTCGGTAGAGCTCTGAGACTCTCTCATCAGACCACTGGGTGATGACAGTTGTGTGGAAAATAAAGTATCAAATTATATTCTCGTAGTTAATATTTACAATAGTTCAGTTCCTCAATGTTTATTTTATAAATAGGCCGCAAAATAACGATGTGTGGATGAGATACATGATTACTAGCGAAATGGAGTAACTGACTAACATTTCTTACTCATGTATATTTTTCACTCCTATTAACTTTATCTTTTAGATAAAGCCCTATTAATACTTATTTACGTCCTAACAATACAATTTATTTTATCATCCTTTCATGCGGATGCCTATATTTTTCTAGCTATATTTCAGGATTATTATTTGTCGACGTCTTGTAGGAGTTCATTCATAAGCAGGCCATTTCATTCTCTCTAAAACTTCTTAAATTAAGTCCTCTTAACAATGCGTGACAGATTTTAAACTACGGCTCCTGATTGGTCGAGAACTAAGGACAGTTACATTATTTAAAGTCAAAAACATTAAATCCGCACGGAACAATAGCGCGGAACACAAAATCTTTCATTAAATTAAAATAAGTAAATATTGGATTAACATTTTTCATTAAATAACAACGGTGTCAAATTAACCATTTACCATTAAATTGTCAATAGCTCCTTAGAGGGGCCCTTGCAATTGTTTGTTTCAAACGTGCGTTTCTGTCCATAGAGTACCAATTACATAGATATACACATTAAAAATATAAATACTTTTCAAGTAATAAAATTATTTACATAGAACAAATAAATATCAATTAAAATAAATAACTTCGTAATCTGGATGGGAAACATATAATGTTACGGTACAATATAGAATTGGTGATTGTTTCCTGGTAAAGGAAATTATATTTGTTTTTTTTTCTTGTTTAGAGTTACCAAATTCAAATCGCACTAACTGGCAATGCTAGTAATATCACACTGGAGTAAATAACAATTGTTTAGAGAAGTAATTTTTTGTAGAATTTTAGATCATCAGCAAATAAAAGACTTGAGGAACATTTTAAAACCTGGCTACGTCATCAATAAAAATGTTAAAAAATAAAGGAGATAAAGTACTCCAGACGTAACTGAGGTACTCCAGATATTTCAAAATGATTAAGGATTTACAGTTGTTTAATGAAACAAAGTAACATTGATTACTTAAATAGCTGGAGAACTAATATAAAGAGTTATCATATGAACCAATGTTTGAAAGTTTATCAAGTAATAATGAATGATTTGTCTAAAAAATAATAGTGTTAAAAAATAACAGTGGTAATTTTGGTAAAAAATGTTCTTCATTCTGTCTTTAACATATGCAAAACACAATATTTTACTCTCTTCTCACCATCTTGTAAAAATTAAATAGGTATTTAAAAAGAACAGACGTCTGTCAGCTGGAGAGTAACACAGCCAACCTAACCTGTCAGAATGACGCATGGGTGAAAGTCAAATACTGCTGCTCAAGGGTGACAGCTTTTTTGAAATGCCATTAACTCAAATTGAAGCCCAAAATTGGAAGGTAGAACCCACTAAGTACATAGAGTCGAGCAGCTATAGTAAAATATAAAAAAATAAAAATAAAAAAACTGCTACAGGAGAAATATTAGGTTACTTGTGCTGATAATTTAGTTTGGTTTATTTTACTTACTGCTCACAGTAGATTGATCGAAGAAATAATACCATAAAACAACTGAATAAAGTGTAAGAAGAAACCACATCAAACTCTATCACTTCATTTTTGTCAGCAAGAAGGAAAATAATCTAGCAACCGAGGTTACTGCCCTACTTACTTTGTAAAAGACTTTATTAAATATTATAATGTTTTTATAATCAGGAATAATAATCAGTTAAGTTTTCTATGATTAAGTAGATAACAAATTATTATGCTTTTGAAAAGTATTCATGCAATTTCAACATGTTTTATTAACATATTTTCCATTAATTTTTTGCTGTTTAGTATTTCTGATGATTTGTTTACTTCATTAGTAAAAAGTCATCAGAAGGTAGTTTTACTTAATATTTCTTACTCATTGAGTTTTTATGTGATTTCATGTACTTTTTTATATATCAATTGCAACGGATCTTTGTCTGAAAACAGGCTGATGCAATAGTTTTGCCAGTTACATCATCATTAGAGAGAGACAGATGCACTTTATGCATGGGATGTATATCATGAGCGAAATCGCAAATCATCACAGTTTTAACAGCTTAAAAGTGTTTTGTTAAAGGACAAAATTGTAAGCTAAGCTGTGATCGGTTGTTAATGTAGCCATGAGTCCAGCTCCTTCCAGCTGACAAGCTGGAGTCATAGGTCGCCTGTTAGTCGGTACTTGGGCATCTGCGATACTAAGAGCGTAAGGGGTGGCTCGCCAATTTAATATATTAATGTAGTGAAGAGAATAACTTCACACCTGTGGTCCGAGCCGTGCTGTTAATAATATTGTTTTGCCAACTTTAAGCTAGAATTTTCAATCACAGGTGGCAGTGTAGGACCAGGTGAAGTCATTTTTTGGTAAATCAGTGGCCACACCGAGTAGGCAATGGTATCTCTGCCATTTGAACTGTGAATTGCAAGTGACCGCTGGATTTTCGTCAACAAACTGTACGTAAATATTGTGCCCAACCAATGTGTTTTGAAAAATGTATGTTTATGTTTTTCTTGATGTAAATGTTACTGTTTAGTAGAATTGTAGCCATGTTCAATGTGTGATGCAGGAAAAAAAAAATTAATTTCCAAACTTTATTAGTTAATTCTTTAATTTTTGCACAACCATTTTCAAAGAAGGCAGCCTATTCTATGGAACTTAAATTTTTATCTGCACCCAACAAATTTAAGTGATTTTATGTATGTAAAATCTAGACCAATTATGAGTTAGCTGGAAGTTTGGATTGTAGCAACTCTATATATGTGACTAACATGCTACAGTTTACAAAAACTTCAAAAACTTTCAAATTCAGTAATGAAGTGATGTTAGGGATACCCTTGAACAATCAGTCCCATGAGCCAGGAGGATGTTTAGTTAAAAACATGCCAATAAGCCGGGTGGTTTGGTGGACATAAGGTGTTAACATTCGCTGGTATATAGCATAAAAAGATAGAAACATGGGGGCATATGATCTTATGCACTTTAGAGAGGAAGGAGGACAGTACAGAAGCAAAGTCAGCCAAGAGATTTCGTATGACAGCCAGGTGGAAAACACACCACAGCAGGACACCTACAGGAAAAGGAGACAAAAAAGAGGGGAAAGATGCGCAGGAATATTTCATTGTGGTGGAGAGAGGTGAAACCTACACACCCAAAACTGAAGAGTTTAAACTGTATGTTGCAAGGAAATGCTAGGCAGCATTCTTGTTCCCTACGAAACATATGTAGCATGTCTGCTACAGCTCTGGCCTGGATAAGGTTTATGTTGGCAGAAATGGTAGATTTTTTATATTTATTTTTTGGCCTCCCTGGTAATAGGAGTTATTTTGATTTACGTTTGTTATATTTGGTTTAACGTAAAAAATATATGAAACTGTAATTTTTATTTAGTCTTCTTAATTTGTTAATTTTAATGGACTTTAGTTATTATATTGGTCTGGAAGGTTCGAGAGCATCATCGATTGTATCGCTCCGCGGCGAACGCACGTGGCGGAAGAGCTGTGTGTCTGACGTCAGCGGACATATGGAGTGGGTGTGACGTCAGGGGACGAGTGATCGGGAGTCGGCCTGTGGGCCTAGCCGGTGGCGGACGTGTCGAAATAAAGCGGGTTGGGCGTGGTGATGCTTCCACTACGAAGCGATTATGAACGGCTTGCCCTTTAAACGGTTGGGGAAGCCGTATACGTAGGACGTGAGTGAGCGATGAAGAGGTTGGTGAATATCGCGAGCATGTTTTAAGGAGGAAATACGTGCGTCGACGACACCTCCGAACCAGTATGACGGGAACTCGTCGCAGCAGAAAATCGCAACTACGGCAACGTCTAATGGTGATGGTTCGCCATCATTTTACGCTCGTGAGTAACTGAGTGTACCAGGTGACCGGACTTCTCGACGTGGAACGCAAGTAAGTGCCAGCCATGCCACCGCCCCATTGACCCTTTTTAGTCGCAGCAAGAAATGATAAAGCGTGGATTTTCCAAATTTAATTAACTTACTACGCAATCTGATTGTTTCAGCAGTTGGTTACTTTCCGCGTGCAAAAAAAACTATACGCGACAGACGTTGAAGTGAAAAGACCGTCAGCGTTAGACAATGACTTAAACTGTGAAAGGCCTTTTTGTTTTAAGCCAAAATTTTGGAACTAGATAAATTTTTAAGATATTTATTGGGCTGTTAATATGTGTTAATATGTTGTTACATTACGCTTATCAGATGCAAAAGTTTATCCTTTAATATTTATAGTTGTACTATGCCTGGCGCGTCAGAGGTTGTTTTAATATGTTATATATATATATATATATATATATATATATATCTATAGTTAATATTTTTTTTGGGGTATTATATTAATTTTTCGGAGCTCCGAAGTATAAGATCAGAGTATACCGTTGGTAGTAATTGATGAAGTATTTTGTGTATAGTTTAATAGAATTTTTTTAATATAATACAGTATGTATTGGAAGTGGTTCGCGCCGATTTGTGAGAAATCCTTTTATGATATACTTATCTAACTATTAAATGGTGCCATATAAATTTCTCATTTTTTTTATAACTTGCTGTCCCCTCTCACTGTTCATAATCTTACTAGTAGTGTTGTTGTGTCTGCTATCTGTTTGGATTCAAATATTTTTTTTGGGGGTTTTCCTGCGCTCGCGGTACGAGTCATTAGAGCTTTTTTACGGTGTGGCGAGGCGCGGGAGTTGTACGTGTTGGCTAGGGTCAGGGCCAAAACGTTACACATATTTGTACTAGCCACTAACATTCAGTGAAGTAGTTCTGCACATAACGTCCTGAAAAACATGTCAAACTGTCACTGCACAACTTACCGGTGAAGCGTCCAGGCATCAGACTCGGCAGTTCTCTCTGTGTAGTTGGCTGGGAGGTAGCCATTGCAACCTGTGGTTTTAAACAGCAAAGAATTAAGTGAGGTTGTAACTTTAAAATAAAACCCACTACCTCACTTTCAACCAAGGAAGCTTTCCTCTTATAAAAGTTTAGATAAACATAAATGAATAATTAACTTACATATTATTACCGAGACAGAGGAAGTATACACATGTACATGTCAACATGAAATGTAACTTTAAATAATATGTAAAGGAGTATACAAACATTGAGCTTTTAGTAAACTGTGTATTAACTTTTAAGCTTAGTACAGCACAAAGTGACAATAGACCACCTTTGAAAGTATTAATATCTTTATACTGATATGGCTCTAAAAATTAGAGATACTTAACTTACAAGAGGAAGCTACGACGTTCGGATTACCGATTTTATTCAAAATTTGTACACTATTAGTAGCCCATTAAGACAACATAATGTGCAAGTAAATCAGGAAAATCGCAAGAGAAGTTTTACGCATCGAATATGTACCAGTGCGCTGTGACCATGCGTGTGAGATAGCAGGGGTCGAGTGGTTAGCATTCAAGCTCCATAATCGCTGAATCTCTGAATCGAGTTATAATCACATTTTTTTTTAATTCATTTTTTTTCAACCCTGGTCATATTCTTTTATATATATTACAATTAAAATGTAATAAAATAAAAAAAAAATACATGTATTTGCATAAACTTTAATTGAATTTCCAATTTTGTTTGTCTGTTCACTAATGTTTATTATTACAACAAAAGTTCATGCAAATACACATATTTTTTTACTACTTGAACATTATGTTGTCCTAATGGACTACTTAAAGTGTACAAAGTTTGAACAAAATCCATGATCTGAACATTGTAGCTTCCCCTTGTTAGTACGTTAAATTTACGGGGGAATGCTTTTTTATTTGACTATCTAGACATTAAGGAACAACGCCGTCAGCGAGACACAATGAGGAAACACGCTGTCAGCAGGAAACAGTTAACAGGGCCATCAGGAGCAGGAATCGAGGTAGGAATGTTTGCTAGTGATAGCACAAAATAAGCCGCTATGACAACAAAGATGTTTGCCAGGCGCGACCAAAGTTGGCGACCTTCAGAACAGCTGAAGTGTACAGGGTTAACAGGTCATTCAAGCAGAGAGAGGAGGGAGTAGTGACACAACAAGAGAGAGACTAGATCAGGAATGGGAGGGAGAAAACTGACAGCAAATCAGCGACGAGGTATAATTGATATTGACATACCGGCAGAATTTGCATTGTTATGGTCCACAAAAACAAACTAGGTCAGGGTGGGCTTTTTAAGCCAGGAAAATTAGTCAGGCAGGGTCAGTCAGTGAGAATCCACACTACTTCATATCCAGGAGCCAGCATCGGTGAGTTACCCATCGTAATGGTTCAGCCCTAGAAACTAAACACAAGAGCCAGTAAAACAATGTAGTCTAGAGTACAGAAAGGAGGGACTTCTCTCCTCTAAATAAACTTCCCCACCATGAAAACTCTGTCGCACTGTTATAAGTTAAGTTAAACTTTGTAATTGTTAAAGTTTGACAAAGAATTTAAAAATAAATCAATACATAATTTAAATTTATTTGCTAGTTTATATATTGACATGGCCACGGCCTAACTGTCCTTATGCTAAGCGGGGGTTCGCGTCGATACATGTACTGAGATAAGTTTGTGGGCGCCACCGTGCAAGGGGCACGGACCCGGGAGAGGCTCTCTTTCAGGGCCGTGACGTTGCGCATGTGAGGTGTGATTTTAACCCCCATAAAGCCAATCCTAGTACTCGCCACTGGTCCGCTCTCAGCGTCGGGTACGCTCTTCACCTACGCAGTGGGCTCTTACGGCGTTCCACACGCAGTCACACTCAGGATGTTGAAATAAACAAATACAAATAAAATCGAAATTGTATGTTCTGGTTTATTAGTTGCTACTTCGCCTACACCTTTGATTATATTACACAATGCCTGCAGCACGAATCGGTTCACATGGTGCGACCTGACCACGTGGTCACACTCTACAATTCGGTAATTAGCATAAAAAGGACCATAGTGGTCACTCATACAATTATTTAAACAGTCCCCCCGACCGAGAAAAGCCCCGAGGAATTACGAACGAAAAATTTAAAATGATTAAGATTTAACGGAATTACTTAGCAGTGCTGGCAAGCGGTGAGGTCCCCGGGGTGTTGATGCGTCTGCTCTCGGTCGGTGCTGGCGAAGGACTGGGCTGAGCTCAGGGCTCACATGGCGTCTAATATGGCGTCTTCACGCCGAACCAATTACCGTTATACCTATTTACGATTACGTGCCACAGGAAGCTACAGGAAAAACATAAAACACTCTTAATAATTAGATTACACCTAACGCATGATAAAAACCATGATAAAAACTATTAACTAAAACTACAACAATTTTTTATTCATGATAACCAGTCCAGCTTCGGCGGACTTCGGTTCGCCTCGTGCATGTTCGGTACGTCTTTTTGTTGTTTATGCCTTAACTAAATATTAATTACTTAAAGTACATAAAACACTCCCGGCTGATCTGCCATCACACGCCACTTGGGGAAAAATAAGCACAAAGAGAATTACAATGTTCGTCTCTAGTTAAGGGGTGTGGTGCACTGCTGGTACAGCGCCCTCTTGACGTCCGTGGCGCGCTATTCAAACACAACCACCCGACTACGTACTCAAGACGGAGCGGCTGCCAGTACGGGAAGTGGGTCGGGGGCGAGGGGAAAGGTGATGGAGGCTGACCAGGCTTCTGGGGCGCAGGCCCGGTTGACGTCAATATATACATATCTATATAACTACAGATATACATATGTTCTATCTCTCCCTATATCTCTCTACCTCTCTAATTGTCATATTTGTTGTCGATATTGATTGTATGACTTATATTCACATTTCATTAAATTATTCATTATTATTACATCATTCATATTTGCTTTTTTCATATATATTTCACCAAACTTCCTTCTTTTTTAATCCATTGCTAATTTAATCATGCCTTCATTATTCATCTTTATAAATAAAAATATGTTTGTTTGCACAAAATAGCTAAACTCCAAAAGTTCTTCACCGATAGCTTTCAAATTTTGATACAACGTTGCATTTGTATACACATGTGGTTTTATATAGTAAAAAATTAAATTTTTTTTAAAACATCTTAACTCCTGATTGCTTTTCACTGATTGCTTTGAAATTTTGACACAACATTGTTTTCATATACACCCGTGTTTTTATATAATTTAAAAAAAAATTAATAAAAAAGTGCATATGTAAGGCAGTACAAGTGATAAGAAGTGAAATTTCTTTAGAAATTCAAAACTCAACTCATAAGTGCTCTCTGTATATCTCTTTAGCGTCAGAAACATTTCCAAACAATGCTTCACGAAAACGTAGCATTAAAATTTGACCTTGAATTTGTAATTAAAATTGTACTCTCATTGTGCCCAAAGACGTTTCACTTCAAAAATTGTGAAATTAAACATATTAGAAATGTAAGCTTACTCTTTTCTTTCTTCTTCATTCAACCGGACTGAGCCACAGCAATGCGTTGCCGGCACAGCTAGTCATTAACAGGTAAATGATTGTACGAGCGGGGGCAGCGAACCTGTGAGCCAGGAGGTTCCCTCCACCCAGCCGTCGAGGGAGTCGACCAGGGCATCTGCGCTGATGTAGATGTAGTCGCCCGTCCGCAGCTCCAGCTCGTCCGACTCCCGAGGCGTGTACGCGTACAGCACCTTGTGCACCTGCGTGGAAACCAGGCGGTTACAACCCCCTGCTGCAGGGGTGGCCAACCTTTACATAACCAGGGCCAGCTATCAACATTTGAAATTACAGCACACCCATTTTATTTTATCAATAAACTTTAAAGACAATGGTGATGTGAACACTCTTCAAAATACGATGAAACTGTTTTAAAGGAACATTCATACTCTGATATAAATCATGTGATGTAAATAACCAAATTTGAACAAAATCATGCAACACCACAATAATTAATCACTTATCAACACATAATTATTTTATAAATTTAAAATAATAATCATCTGTCACTGTTATGAACTGTGTGTTGCTGCTGAAACAATATTAACTAACATTTTCATTGATTGACATGAATTACAAGAATCACATACAACAGACCAATATAATTAATAAAAAATTGCAAAGGACAAAAAAACAAATCAACGTAGACCTAGGAATTTAGAGAATAATACCCTAGCATCCAATAATCAAAAAACAATGACAAAGTTGAACAAAAAAACCATAAAATTCATATATAGTCACAATTAATTTAGAATTAAGATAAAAAATTAATTTTGTTGTACTTTCTGTGATTTTTGTTGACTCACTTTATGTGGAAAACATCCAAAAAACAAATTTAGCAATTACCTTATGTGATTTTTTCATCACCAATAAGAATCATGCAAATATCTTTTTTGATTGATTTTAAAATGCCATTATAGTTTGTAATAGAACAAGAGTACAAGCAAGTTATAATCATTACAGTAAAATCACAGTTCTCATCTATGATAACTGGAAAATATTTAAGAAAATGAAATTTAAAGACTGCAATATCTCATTTGCTTTATATTCATGTAGCTATCGAGTTGTGTTCTCCTGGCTGTGTGGCACTGCCCAAACCTTCACGGGCCAAATCCATGGGGTTGGTCGCACTGTAATACAGAATCATTCAGAACACAGTGGTGTACCTACAAGGAAAAGACTTACACAAGTAGTTCACCTTTTTTTCTGCACTGCACTTAACTGATACCATATTGTACACTGAACACCAGTGTTGACTTTCATTTGTAATTCTTTCTGTGTAACAGCAAAATTGCAAAGCACGTTGTAATATCACCGTATTACAGCGTACTGAAACTGTGCTGATTACGTTTGTTAACGTTTTGCATTACCATCACCTAGCGACAACGTCTTAAGTGCTCTATTTACATTCTCCGGCTGTTTGTTTACAAACTGTGTAATGTTTTTGAACTGTATTTAATGACTTTTGAGAAACATTAACACTATAAATTTTATTTAAAATATTATTTTATGAAAATTTTTAGTTGTTAAATTAAGTTTCTTTTTGATTTCTCGGACGGTGCTTCGTGATTGGCTGAGGATTGCCGGCCCTTTAACGAAGCGCCTGGCGCCACGGATGATGGGAAATCGAACTTTTCTACCGCTTGGTCCAGTGAGACTGCCCGTCAGGAGGTTCTGGAGGCAGTGATAATTTAAAGTGTAATTCGCGTGTGCGGGCGTGATTGCGGTATTGTGTTGAAGCGTGACACTCCCACAAACATTTTGTGGTAAAAATTGTAGCAAAATTCTACAGCAAACGCCTAGAGTGAACTGATCTGTAACTGGTCCAGAGACAGCACCAGGTAAGACATGTGGGAAAGGTCCGTTGTCGCAAACCCTAGTGACGCCAATGCATTTTAGACCCTTTTGCACTACAGTAACAGTGTGATATGTTGTTCATTGCACGGCCAATAGTGCAAGTTAGTAAATGGAAACTTTGTTTTATGCCCCATGGTTTATTATTAATGATATCAACATACATACATACACAGACAACCTGAACATAGAAGGCCAGTAGTCCAGAGTGTACTGTTTTGAGTAATACCCATTTCGAACTAGTCTGAAACTTTAAAAAATACCCTGAAATACTTATTTATTTGAAAACTGTGAGATTTAAAGTGAAACATAAATGTTTGGTAGATAACTATGCCCAAAATATTTAGAGATTTTTAGATTTTTGCCTATGTTTTTTATTTGTTTTAACCATTTTATTTTCTGAAAGAAATAAGATGGTGGTATTTGTCATAACTAAGTGTTATTTTATTATTTTTGAATTAACAGTAATTAAAATCTGGCATCCAACATAATAATTGTTGAAATTGTGTTCTCCACACACCCTTACAGAGTCACAGTGTTATTGTTTTACTATCCACAGTTTATTGCATTTTTTTTTATTACACATATTATAGTTTCTCAGATTGATGAAAAGAGATCACATTAAAGCCACACACATGTCACTTTTTCAGAGTGGCACTGCGGACTCTACACACACACACACTATAGCCTATCTTTTCAACGCACGGCAGCAATGCTAAGCTGTTACCAGTGCCTTCAACTACATTCACGACTGTCTCACATGCCATGTTCATGTTTTTTTACATTTAATATCATTACTATTACTTAAGGACAATTTCTGAAATCCTAAAATGATAACCTTTCTTGTATTTGTTGTTCTGTCACAAATATTTTCAACAGATACTAAGTGTAATATCATGGGTGTAAAATGTTGTGCACATGATAGTAATAAAGAACACCTGCGAGACTCTTTACACTTGTATTACCTACATTAGTGATTATCTATAGACAATATCAGCGACAGAACAACAAATGCAAGGGAGGTATCATGTTAAAATTGCAGAAAAAGCTCTTTATTATAATTAAAAAAAGGTATGTCGAGAAAACTAAAAAATAACATGGTGAGACTGAGCCCAAGGAAGACTGGTTTTTGGTAACAATGCATGCTGATGCTTAAGTGCTAAGGAGATCATCACCAAGATGGTTCATGCTTAAACTCTGCAATGACTATTAATAAATTGTTTATTCATTGACTAATTTTTTATGATTTAAGTCTTGCGGACAACCAGGTCATTGCTGATGAACAAACATCACACACTGAAGGGGTATTGGGGAAGGAATACGCCACTGCATTTGGCTTGAGTGATTTGGGAAACCACGGGAAACTGATATCTGGGTGGATGGACCATGCACTATTACACTTATGAGCACAAAACTGGCTCCCATATGACTTTGGAACCATTACAAGTTTATGGGTTCAATCATTCAAAATCTTTCCATTCAAAGCATTTTCAACCTTTCCTTGGCCCTCTTTACCACTCATGAGTCTTTCTCAGGCTGGAAACAGTGAAATCAAACACACTGTTTATTCTCAACATTCACGAAAAGGTGGTTGCGGAAGTGCCACCACCTTTTTCGTTTTTAAAACATTCACTTGGGCAAGAGCAGTCAGCAGCAGGTGCTCAGTGGACAATCTGTCTGAGCCGGTGTGGAAAGAGTTAGCCACCAAGCATCCACGCGGCACGAATTATGGTGATGGACAGGTCCAAAGCTGGCCAAGTCAGTTTGTTGTCATCTTAGTTGATGCTATTCCATGGCAAGCCTGAAGGATGGTCTGCGATAGGTAGTGAGAAAAGCTGTCCTTGAGCAGCATTCCGTATCTGGCTATGTCTTGGTATGCTTGCTTCTAGAAGCATGGACACTGAAGACAGCCTCAATTATCTTATCCTCTCCCTCCCTCCCTTCAGTCCGTCTCTTGCAAAGCATGCAAGAAGTCGCGTGAGGAGTACAGGAGCACAAACAGTGTTGGGGTGTTGTCAGGAGAAAGAAGGCCATCAAAACAAAACCCTTCTCCTCTCCTTTCCATAAACATAACTACCTATTTCAAAATTCTATGGGATAGAGATGTTGCTTGCTTTTGCACTCACATTCCAAGTACTACGTAATGAAAAATTAAGTTTAAACAAAACTATTCTCCCCTTCCTCAAAATATAATTCTGGCTACACTCCAGTGTAACAGGATGGTGTAAAGAGCCGTGGATAACTGCTGCCAACATGCGGCTGGCTGTTGTGTGCTCCCTTGTTCATATTTTAGCTTAGTCTGGCTTCTTTTTTCATCCCCAGCCCCAGTGTATTTCCTGAGTTCAAATTCAACCCCTTTCTTCATGACTGCCTGCAAGGCCAGATATCAGCACTACAGTTCACATGCCAGTAGCAACAAAAATACCTCTTTTACCATGCAGAGTTACTACAACAGAGAAATATAGCTATGTGCCAGTGTATAAAACATAAATGTCCCGACAGATATTCAAGCCTGCATCAACTTATCACATTAATATTACATATAACAGTGGTAGTTAGACAATGAGAAGAGGCTTGAGCACATCATTCATTAGCTCTGTAAACTGGGTTACCACGTGATAACCTATGCAAGGTGTGATGTTAGTTTCCCTCTCTTTTGTTCTCAGTTTCTCAGCTATAAGCAAAAATCATGTAGGTTGGTTAATAAAAATTTGTTACTTTCTCTCTAATCTCTAAATAGTATAAAACAAAGTCACTATCCACGTTTCTGTTTGTTCGCATACTTCTTCTAAACAACACAATGGATTTTGATGTGGTTTTCACCATCATTTATAAAATTTATTTTGGAAGGTCTTTAAAAGGAATTGATTTGAGCATTGAATGCTTTTCACATGGACTGCTATATATAGCTCTTTTGCTTGTGACTTCTAACAAAATATGTTTGTATTGTTTCATGAGAAAATAGCTGTCAACATCGTTTAGATAGACATTATTTAGTTATGGACAATACATGTTAGTAGGTACATAGTTTTTGAAAACACTGGACACTTACAAGAACTTGATACTTATAAGCACTTACTTATTAAATCTAAATGACTCCACATTAGTAGTTTGCATCCGTGCAAAGCCAGGGCTGGTTGCTACTAACAAATAAACTGAATCAAGCACAACAAATGTCAGCACTAATTTTGTATTTAATACTCAGCAAAATAACTTTATATATTTCATAAGCTTTTTTAAAGCACTGTGCATGAAGCAAAATAATAACTTTACTCAAGCATCACATTTATAACATCAAACCATGGGACATAAAGCCAACTGGAAAGTCTGAATTTCATAGTACATATTTCAGTGACTCTCCTGATATTCTGGGGACTTGAAACGACTTGTGTCTCAGGTGACACCCAGGTAAAAGTTCTAAATGTCTCGCAGACATCAGGGTCATTAGAGACAGTGAGAAGTAATGGGATGACGATCAGAATGGAACACTGACGGAATATACAGTATGTCCATGAAAGAATATCCCAATTAAAATTTTAATAGTATCAACTGAAAGCACTCTAGAGTGTTAGTTCAAGGTCACAATTAAAGAGTAACTCCAACAGCATGCACCAATATTGATTTGTTGTTTTCTCGCTTACAGTGCCAACTACGCAAAATGGTGACTCCTGAGCATAATTAGTAGAAGGTGAACAGGATGGAGCCCTTCTCCCTGGAATCTCTTTGTACTAGAGTGGTTGGGGTTGAACGTCAAAGTCTTTGACTGTTGGATTGGTGGTAATGGTCGAGATGACAGAGCTCTTTTTTGCTGGCCACCACGTTCACCTGACATAACACCATGCATTTTTTTTTCCTTTGGAGCTTCATAGAAGATTGTGTCTATGTTCCACTGCTACCTAATGATTTGCGAGAGTTGTGACAAAATTGAAGAGACTACTGCTTCCATTACTCCGGACGTGTTAACCAAAGTGTGGAAAATAGGACTTTAGGTTGGATGTATGCCATATCGATATAACTAAAGGTGCACATGCTGAACATTTGTAAGAAAAACTATGTTGGTTTACCTTCAATTTGACGTGTAAGTTGTTGTAAATAGTCTAAATAAAACTGTTATTCAGAATGGGACAATCTTTTATGAGCACCTGTATAAGTGGTGGAAACAAAAACCAACTGTTCACTGCGACCCCCGCCAGGGAATGGAACCCAGCGCGAGATGGCTCGAGACCAGCGCTGGGAGCGTCACCTGTTTGTTGGCGAGGCGTACGTCACGCGAGTACAGCCTCAGCTCCCACGCGCCAGGCGCGTCCAGTCGCAGCTGCTCCGCCAGGGCCTTGAGCGCAGGGAAGTGCGCACTCGGGAACTGGTAGGCCAGCGTTACGTGCAGCGATTTGACGTGTGGCTCCAGGCTGATTGCTGCACGCACACACACACACACACACACAGGTGACGCACATGCTGCAACCCCCCAACCCTCCCGCCCTCGAGCTCTGTCCAACAGGGTGCTAGCAAACCTGTGATAAAACAATTCCTTGAGTTTTCAAGGTATGACAAAAATTTTCCCTCTCCGCTGATATTAGTTTGTCACCAATAACCATCAAAAATTCAAATTAATAATTGTGACTTGTAGACAGACAAACAATACTTCACCAAAACAACTCTATTATAATAATTTGAACGCTCTACTGCCGATAGCATTGCAGTCAATGTGCAAAAAGGAATGGAAGGAAAACATTTGTTGGAGTGGAGGAAGAAAGGTATCAGTTCAAATATTTCTCTGCTATTACTTCAATTTTTCAGTAACCTCATCATTGAAAAAATTGACTACTCAAGAATTCCCTGCATGTTCCCTGTTGCTGAAAATCCCCTCAAATTTTTCCAGGTTTTCTTGTGTTATTCCTGAGTCTAGCCAACCTGGGCCAAGCACCTTCCCAAGTCACACCCGACACAGAGACCAGAAGCACTGTACTAGTGTGGCCTGATCACGGGTTCACTCCCACCAGCCTGACATGGCTCCTTACGTCTCTGTGCAGAACTGTACCACCCTCCCAGCTGTTACCACTCAGCCCAGCCAGAGGAAATAGTTTAACGAACCTGTTCAGTGATATTTGCGTCCATTCAAACTTTTAGAAATCTTCCTCCCTACTCTCTGTCTCTTGCAAAGCATGCAAGAAGTCATGTGAGGAGTGTAGGAACATGAACAGTGCTGGGACGTCATCAGGAGAAGGAAGGCCATAAGAACAACCTTCTCCCCTCTCTTGAACAAACCAAACTATTCCAGAATTCAATGGGATGAAGATGATGTTTGCTTTTACACTCACATTTTAAATACTACGTACTGAAAAGTTAAGTTTAAACAAAATATTCTCCCTTTTCACTAAATAAAATCCTAGCTACATTTCTGAGTAACAGGATGGTGTCAAGCTGTGGCTAACTACTGCCAACATGCCACTGCCTGTAGTGTGCTTCCTTGTTCTTATTTCAGCTTTGTCTGAAGAAAAAATATCACTGCCTGTAAACTTCATCTGGTTCACAACCATCATGATGGCAAGACATCAGGAAAATAATTTTCATGATTTGAAGTTTCATAACAAGTGATGCATTTCAAATTGGAGCCCACCAAATTTTTTTTATTTCAAGCCACAAAAATTAGAAAAAGATTTGGCATGACAGAACTAGGTTTATGTTTCTAAACATGTACATAATAGTTTTACGTTACTCATTCACATAAAATACTACACACTACCCCATTGGTACTGCTAATCAGATGTGTGAAAGACGAATGATAAAAATATATTTTATGTCGGGCTTCTTAAATATTTATATAAACATGAAACAACTGTAAGTGGAATATACAAATAATTAATCCCTAATATGTAGTAGAATGTTCTGGTCATAAACCTTAAACATATTTGATACTAAATAATTTAGTATTGAAAAAGTTAATCTTCTGATAATATGAGTGTTAAACCAGAGGGTCAGGTTTCCAGATAGGCCTACCCCAAAACTTTAAAAACAAAAAAAAAAATGTATTATGTGTGTAAATCCTTATGCATTCAGTTCTAATTTTTTATAGTTTCAACAAAAATGCTTTGTTATGCAAGTCATGAATGGCTATACACCTATCCCTCACTTAGCACATCTTCAGATTGCGCGGATTCATTTAGCACGATGTGAATTTTACTGCCCCAGTCTTGAATAGCACGTCTGTAAATTTTAGTTAGCACAAAATCTCGGCAGGAAAAAAAAACACGATGCCACGAAATCTTTTTCATCTTCTGTAAACAACAGAATGGTGCCGTGGGATACAGTAAGCCAAATAAGGGGATGGGGGGGGGGGGGGAATGATGTGCGCACAGGTCTGTCTACGCTATCGGCTGTTGTACAAACATCAGGTATGGCAAGTTAAATTGCTGCTATGGAGTGTAAAGGACCAAATATTTTTTTAGTCCGCGCGTATGCCGCCATGCCGTACGATTGTCGCCAGGCTACAAACCGGGCCGTGAACTCAGTCTAGCCAATAGCAGGTAATTCACTCAAACAAAAGCAACATCTGCCCATTCAGCTGCCGGTAACTGTACGTGCTTTATCACTCATAATGCATCGTGTCCAAGTATTTGAGAAAAAACTAGAAGTATTACGGCGCGCAGATTGTCAAGAAGGCCACGCTTATGTTAGTCACACTTCAGTTTTAAGCAAGTTAACTGTGTGCATAATTGTACGAAATAAGGACTCTTACCAAAAGTTTATATACATATGTCTGATGCTGTTGGTTGTACTAGCGCGAATATATTTGACATTAGATACCGGAACAGAAATGAACAGAAATGAACAGATTATTCACATGGAAAAGGTTGTTAAATGAATGTTGCAATGAAAAAAATAATTATTATTGGCCTGACATGATTGGTGTGAACCAGGTGGTGATACGCGAATAAGCACCTTAATTTTTGAAAAATTAAAATGTAATTATCAGGAGAGTAATATCGGTTTCACTGTCAGTAAAGGATGGTTTGGAAAGGTACACAATGTGAGTTGGAGGTCACGCCCGAGCGGGCAAGTCAGCCAGCTGACTGACGATAAAGTACATAACATATCTCCAGTTACGCAGTGTCATATTTGTCATACAAAGTGCGATGGGAAGCATATAAAGATAAATGGAGTAACATATTTATAGTTTAGTGTTATTCAACACATTAATAATACGTAAAGGATATTTCCTTACAGAATTTCGGAACACATTAATTAAATTAGACTTGCTGTTTATGGAAAATAATGCTTCAGAATACGCGATTTCGAATAACACGAGCATTTTTAGGAACGAATTAGTCGTGCTAAGTGAGGGATAGGTGTATTTAGTAAGATTAAAGATGATGATTATAGGTATATTGTGAAGAAATTCTACCTATTGTAGCCATTACCATGGTGCAACTTACGGAAAAATTTTATATAGCTTTTTGTTTCATGGTCCATAGACTCCAAAACCATCATCAACTCAGACGTGTGTGTGTGCGCGCGCAGTGTGTGTGCGTATGCGCATCACAATTTTGTGTACACAATAACTGCTGCAATTTTTCAAAAATCTCTTCCAAACTGATACATAAAATCTAAGTATGGAAAATTTCGGTCGAGTTTGTTGTTGGGCAATTTCCGATCAAAATGGTAGAAATGGAGGTTTTTTGAAAAACAGAAAAATTACTGTAACTCGCATAATATGGAAAATATCACATCAGTTTGAACGTATTATAACTCGTAGGAGTAACACCAAAAACTTATGTCTAATAACATTTTTGATATGAGCAACCATAACTGCAAGGGTTGGAAAAAACAAGGATTGGAAGAAAAAAAAAATTCATAACTCCCTTAGTAAGGACACAATTGAATCAATTTTTATTGTTTATGAATCTTATAATTTTTTACTAAAACTTTTGTCTGTAACAATTATTGTTAAAAAAAAAAATTAATCCAAGGGTTGAAAAAATTTGGGGTTGGAAAAAGAAAATAAATAAAACTTCCCTACCAGGTACACTACCGAATCCATTATTATATTTGTTTAAATATCTAAATATTGACTGAAACTATCATTAAAATTACTTTTTATCTAACCAACCATTACTGCAAGGGGTGGAAATAACAAAGTTTGAAAGTAAAAAAAATATGTATTACTTTTTAATAGATATATTATTAAATAAGTTATAAATTATTATATGAATCCTAAACTTTATCTAAAACTTTGGCGGAAACAATTTTTTATGAAATGAATTATTACCCTAAAACAAGAGGTTGAAATAAATTTTTTTTAAAATTTCTTAAAATGAAATTCATTCAAATTTATTTTAAACCATCTTAATAGTATCTTAAACCTTGGTGAAAAGCAAATTTTTATATGACCATGCTTTTAGTGTAAGGGATGAACAATTGTGGTTGAATGTTAAAAACAATAAATAATGATACCTTATTTGGCTAATAATATGAAATTTGTTCTAAGTTAATTAATGGTTATTACATTGAGTTAAAAACAGTCTAATATTTTCGCTGCATGGAAAATGAGCAAATATTTAATCAATCATTTTGTAATATTGGAGAACATAAATATGTTATGTACATTAAGTTCTTAAAATTTTCCAGAAGTTTATAGAAGTTTCCAAAATATTTCCAGAAGCAATATGTACTTTAAAATCTACCTAAGTCTGTAGGTTGTGCCAAAAGGGAACTTTTTTTATTTCAAAGAAGAGAATAAAAGTTTTTCTTGTGCACTATTTCTTATCAATACTTTAGCATCTTAGAGTAAGAACAATAACATTGCAACAAAAGCTTGTTTTAGCCACTGAATTAAGCATAAAACACATAATGTTTAATCAGACAAAATTAATTGACAGACCAAATTCTATTCTCCAATTATAATTCCCCCAAGAAATAACAGTTCTAACTTACTGCTGAAAAAACACACTAAATAACAGATTGTAGTTTGGATCTGTTTTCAAATATAGAATGCATACCTGAACTAACTATTAAGTTAATCCCACTGCACACGGGGACTATATTGCCTATGTTTTTACTTACTACAGTCAAAGAAGAGCTCTGTAGTGGGCTACGTGACGTTGTAGCTTACCTGGTTCACAACTGATTCCACTGAACACGAGAGCAGTTTTCTTATTGGTCTGTCACTTTGTGAAAGAAGGAAGCCCTGACATGGCCATGATGCATGATAAATTGCTCAGAACCTCATATATGTTAATATGAATATGTAATATTTTAAAACAGGATACCACATAACAGTGACATGTCATCTATTCTGAGAGTGGGAGAGAGGGACAGAGAGAAGGGAAGATAACAAAAAGAGATTTTACTATCCTTGAACAATGTTTATAGAGAAGTGAAATTTTGAATGAGAAATTATGAACATCGCTAAACCAAAAGTTTGCAATTATGTAAAAATATACCAGCTCATCACGATCAAAAACACTAAGTGTTATTGAAAAACATTCTCATGTCATTGAAAAACATTTCTTATAGAAAATCATTTATTTAATATAAAGGTGAACGTAATTATTGTATGGGAATAGGGTAAATGGGGTGGGGGCAGAGGCAAATTTTATTGCCTACAGGTTTACTTATTAAGTAGGGGGGGGAGGAGAATGTAATTTTAGCATGATAAAATATATTCTTGAAAACACTAAAATGGGAGTTTAAACAAATTGGTGTACTTATTCTATAGTAAAAGTTAAACTTGATTATGTGCTACTTTTTTTTTAATTTCAACTCCTTAATGGTTTTATTATAAATGAAATATTATATACAACTGACATCTTATTGTGTACATATGTTTCTTTGGTAAAAACATTTGGACACACGTACTTTTTTTACAATGATAAGAATTCAGCAATATCCTACAATTTTGACAATATATATAAGGGAATGCTCAAGGCAACACTAGTTTATTTAATACAGCAAAAATATTTAATTTTTTGATTTATTTTATAAATTATCTGTAGTTATTATATTTATTACTATTCCTTTTTCGTTATAAAAAAATTGTAATGAAGTGAGAAAAAAAAAAAATGAACTCAGCACAAAAATATTTCACTGTAATTTACCAACTTATATATTATATACATTAGGGGTGTTGGATTCATAACTCTTACGATTTATTGCTTCTTTTTCTATACTTGATGTTTTAAATTATTAACACAAATGTTTGGCACATCATTTAATTTTTTTTGGCAGCCACCCTTACAAGCTGGGCACTGCTATTGTCACTGCGTGGAGGGGTGGGAGCGTTCTACAAGTATTTACCAACGAGCATACTGAAATGTAAGAGTGGAAACTGTTAAATAAGCCTCCATGGAGCTACAGCAACGACACCCACAGTCCCACGGCTAAAATCCAAAATAATAAGAATGCACAGCCACTACGTGACATTTTTTAAAACCACACTCACTCCATCTTTTCTTCTGCTCTAGACCAGCAATTGTGGCCACCAAGGAAAGAAAGGGAGTTAAACCATTCAGCAACCCAAACTCAACCTCTACTACGCACTCACTATAGTTGTGCCCACAGCTCATGGTTATGGGAATACTATGCAGGCATACTGCTGTTTTACATCTAAAGTGTGATTTAAAAATGGAAGGTGACTTTTAAATGTGTTTAGTAAAGCATCGATTTCATTCATACAGTTTAAATGAAAAGCATAGTCTCATTACATAGAAACATGCTTGAAAAAATCTAACATCTATCTTTATAATTGCTACAACCCTAAATACATTAGTATCATGAATAGTGAAACATAATTTACTTTGATGTTTACTAACTGTTGGATGTCTGGATGTCACATTTGTGAAAAATTGAAATCACTTGAAATAAAAATGCCACAGAATGCAACACACTCTACCAGATTTTCTGTCAAATTAATTCAGACTATTTGAAGTAGTTTTATTGTTTTTTGAAGATGTCTCTATCATTATCAAAGCTCTTTGTATATATAAACAGTCAGATTCCAATAAATATCACCACACACTGTCCAAAATAATCTTAGCAAATATTAACATGTTTTTAAAACATTATTAATACCTAATAATACTACAAAAATAAAAGTTTGGGATGTTACACAAGCATTATTTCCATTGAAAAATGGTTCAAGTATTTAGATACACATTTATTTATATATATATATATATATATATATATATATATATATATATATATATATATATATATATATATATATATATAAAACAAACCCTATGTGAGTTATATGGTTTGATAGCCCTTCATCCCCCATTGGTGAAGAAGGTTTTAGTTTAGTACGAAAGCTACGCAATTTTACAACAAAAAAAAAATCTTAAAGTTGCCCCTAGACCGGACCAGACTTGGCATCGAATGAATATAGGCAGGCTGACTCCTGTTTCTATTTTGATGGACCATCGCTGCGCTATCTCTACATTTCAGTGTTAACTAATGATTATCAATTTGCAAAGCCAATATTTTAACGTATTTTATAAGCATTATGCGCTGTGAGTTTTCAGTAACAAAGAATAAAAACAATTAAAACTAGTAAATATTTTTGAGAGAGTTTATTTCCTTCATGAATCATAGAGAACAACTTTTAATGGAACTGAACAGTTTTCTGGCACCCAGTAGAATAAAAGTTTTTAAATGTAACAGTCGGGCCATTAAGCTATTAAGCTATTAAGCTATTAAGATATGGGTTGTTACAATTGGCACCTCACTGGCACACTGGGTTCCTTCTTTCTGTCTCACTCTAACACAGATGTGACTGACCAAATTATTGCATCACTTTGGTCAAGATGAAGAACAATGGCAAATATTATCCAAAAAATACGTGAACACACATTAACACTTAACCAATAGGCAAAATATAAGTATAAAAAAATTAAGCAGCTTTAACAAATAATAGTAAGCAAATACTCAGAAATATTTAAAAACAAGAACTGATATAAAACAGGATAAAAAAAAAACACATTGCTAAAACACGAATGCCTCCAAAGCAGGAAAATAAGTTTTTATTTACAATTAACCAAAAAAAACTTAATCTAAGTATAAAGTATAATAAATATTTTTTTATAAATGATTTGAAAGTGGGAAAGGCATGTGCCTGCGGTGCTACAATGTCACGCCAGGTACGCGCTCAAACTTCCCCGTAGTGCCACTGCAAACACAGTCGACAATGCCCCAGCAGTGAAGCAGAAGCCCTGGTGGGCCACAGCACGGTGCAGTTCATGCAAGCACGCACGGGCAGGCAAGCACAAAGCACATTTCGCCAAGGCAATGAACGTGAGTGGGATCTCAGCTTACATTTCACTCCCTGGGGGACGTAGCGCTCCGTGGCCGTGGTGCACCATGGAAAGCACGCGGTTAGTGCGTCCAAGTGCTCGTAATTGTCATTAATAACTGCAAAAACCAACCAACACATGTGCTTGTGGAGACCGTCCGAGGAGAGAGCAAGCAACAATTTCCTGCTGACGCCAAGGAACACCATTTGGTCATCCACCCCAAGAATTTTACCACAGTGAAGTGCTAAAGTTTTATGAGATTCCCACATCACAATGCTCTTCAGCTTAACATACTCAATACTAAGCAAATTTTCTTATTATTATTACACATGTAAGTTATAATTTAAACGATTAGTCCTAAAATCAACACACGTAATTCTTTAGCTTAGCATTTTGTTGACTATGTTACCACTAATCCAAATACTGAACACTAAGGTAAATTTTCCACAGGGCACCAACAATTATCAATTAAAAATGTGTGTAACTTATTTGCGTTAGAGTTCAGATTTTATTTTACTTAAAGGTGTTGATTAATGACCAAAAAAGCTATACAGAGCTAAAATATGATATTTTGAATTAAAATATAGACAAATTAATACCCATAGTTAAAGTTAAATTTAAATGGTGTTAAAATGTGACATCCAGAATTAATAACTAAATATTAAAATAAATAACATCTTCTGAGCACATTTAGAATAGGACAGAACCAAACATGAGGGAGTGAGGGAATCCACAGAAATGTGCCATAATTTGCTAGAAAACAGAAAAATTCTATTTAGTAATTTTTATTCTCTATACATAAAAAATTTGTGAATTCTTCAGTCAATATTTCAGACGAATGCTGTTTCTATGACTGGTAGATTATCTTAAAAACCCAGTAAAAGCTATGCTTCTCCGAACTATGATCACTCTTTTCCAATAACCATTGGCACTTAAAATGTGTATGGATTTTGCAAATATTCAGTAGAGCAAACACTATCGAAACTTTCAGAACATTCATTTTTTATTTCAATAAGAAATACTATTAATGGTGAAACAAAATTTTTCTAGTTAAATGGCATTCCACTCTAAACGTCTTTGTCACGAATCGTGAAAGAATTTTACAGAAATATGGCAGGGTGTCTTTAAAGACAAATAAAATAGAACCTGGAAGCACGAAAAAGTTGAAAAATTGTTGGCTTGCTTAAGAGTGAGAGAAACGCCTGAGATGGAAGGAGGAAATGACAAAATTGAGGAGGAGCCACGGAGGTCACGGAAAAGCCTCACAAAAAGTTCAAGCATATACTCATAGAGAGCATTGTCGTAGCTGGGTAACTGTTGTCAATAAAGCAGGATTAGCTGCCGCCACTGTGTCTGGCTAGAGCGGTTGGGGTTGGGTTAGGCCATTATGAAGAGCAAAACAGTATGGGGGGAGGGGGGAGCGATCTCGTCCTGTGACGTAGCTGGGATGTGTAAGGCACAAGGAGTGTGTATGCACGTCCGCTATTTTTGATCGTCAGTTGCTAGCGCGTGCAGTACGGCATATTAACGAGGAGTGATAACGGACAAAATCTAATCTGCCATGTTCCTGGCAGTGTAGTGGCTCTAGATTGTTACGTATTCATCTGTATACCCTCACCACTGACCTACACAGTATACGTACCCACTCTTTGTACCATGGCTGTTACCCTGATGATGGAGATTACAATTTCTGGTGAAAGAGTAGCAAGATTAACAACATTAACACTGCTTTAATCTTTAAGTTGAGTAATTTCAATACATTACGTAAACATCATTGTAATAATATAACTATATCATGTCACGAAGATTAAAAAATATAAGAACTAGTGGAACACTAGCTTTTTTGAACTGAAATAACATTCGTAAGCAAGCATTTTAAGAACTTCTGTTTTTAACTTTCGTTACGTAATTTTCCATGATGCTTTTAAATGCTTGTTTCTGAAAAGTTTTAATTTACAATACAGTACTTTGCAGACTTAAATTCAGTCACACATCTCGGTCTGTTTCAATTTTAACACTACCGTTATCATATTAATGAACGGCCAGACAGAACTATGAAAGCATACTTTGCAGTCAGTGCTGCAAAAGATTTTTAAGTAGACTGTGAGTTTTGCATATGTAGTTAAATCTAATTTTGTCAACTTATTGAAGGGAGGTGAATTATTTTATTGTGACAGTGAATAAGTGCAATGTTGCAAGTATAAGTTCAAGGCAAGGAAATGGTAAACACTGCATCAAACACAATCATAATAACACGAAATGGTTAATCGGGATATGACTAAGCTTCGAGGCAGGGCTAATAGTACAATATCGATCAACTTAGCAGCTTGGTACGCTATTGATCATATGTAACATTGATAATATTTACTCAGTCACTGAACTGTTTATTAGTGCTACATTCGTTTAGTCACGAACTATTTATTGGTTGCCGCAAAAGAAAAATCTGTTCCCACAAAATGTATTTTCCTCAATATAATAACTGTAATGCAAAGGGGCCGATTTATAAAAATGCTGCTTTTCAAAAATGTTCTGTGGTTATATCATTTCTTGAAAACTCATGCCAGTTTTGCGCATCTGGCGAGACAGCTACAGGAATACGGAATTGTATGATCAATGCTATAGGACTTACTATAACCATTGAATATATATAACTTATAGAAGTCGCGAGGGGATAGGATTTATTATTCCAATTTTCGGATCCAAAACTGTGGTAGTTGTTAGCTCCGCCGCTAGAAAGCTCTTCTTTCCACAAGAGGGTGCTCGTAGTTACCAGCTTCCACGCCAGAGCGCTGTAGCGTCGCTTTTTTCAAGGTCATGCGCGTAATTCTCTGTCTCACTCTATCGAGAGGCGGTGCCTTTTGTTGAAATCCGAGCGCTTAGATACGGACGGGCGCAACTGAATTGGAGGAGTACGGCCACCGAAAAAAAAAAAGTGCGGTTAAAAGATGCCAACATCAAAATTTAAGTTTTAATTATAAGAAAACTACAGAAATTCCTTAAACGTAATAACGTAAAAAAAAAATACTGACATTCGTAGTTCAGAATTTATAAAATGTTGTGTTAACGGAGTGGCGCATTGAGTAAAATGGCAAAACATAATTTGGAATAATTCTAGACAACGTTGAATGATTTTGGTAGCTATGAAACAACTATGGCTGCGATGACTGTTTAAACGCGTGCACGTAATGTTATTAGTAACTGAAACTAATGGTATGATGTCATACTTTGTGGCTATGCAGTTTATATTTTTTTTAACATAAGATGAAGCATTTTTACATAATGTTTTGGTTGTTTCGTAATTCAAAATAAATAATCTTAAACGTTATATGGTGAATATTCCCAGTAACGAATGACCACTAAAAAAATCAATTTTGCCAACATAGATCTGAAAAGTTAACGATTTACTATGTTAAGTTGCTTATAAATAACGCACATTTCCCGGATCTCCAAAGAAAATAAGAGTTTTTGTTATAGCATTGAGTTGCCACTCTTTATATTCCTTGCTTTGAGGTTAGATACACAAGTTATGCTCGTAAAAACGATGAGCAAGTATTTTGAATACAAATATATTTTCTTTTAATAACCGAAAGGTAAATATTATTTCCATGAAATATAATACAATTATTTAAACACAGACAACATATAAGAGCTATTTTTTGTTTATTATTCCATCTGGCGTGATAAATATTATATTTTAAAAACAGTTTGTGGATTTTTATTATAAAATAAATATTTATTTATGACATCAATTTAAGTTGTTCAAAAAATTCACTTTGGTATGAATTCAACAAAATTCATGTTATTCAGGGCAGAAAATTAGAAACTACCAAAAAAGATTATCTACATTGCTGTTTTGTGTAAATCTGTGAACGGACTTAGTAAGTGATATATTTATAATTCCTCATTTTAGCAACCCATTTTAACACAAGAGAAAAAGCATTTTATACTAAAAATTATTATGTTAAACCATTAATTAGCAGGAAACATGTATGAATAATCTATTTAAATTTGCATTTGAACAGTGAATATTATTTTGCAATAATAAATATATTTTATCATCGTATATCACGGATATAAAGTTTGTATTTCCATCTAATCAGAAGAATTATGACACAGTTAATTAAATTGCTTTACAAGTTTTTATTCACATGAAAATCATTAAAAATTGGTTGGGTAGTTATATAAATATACAAAAACAAATCATTATACATACAATTTTATTATCTTAGTGGATTTAAATTAATGGTGTCCCAGTGACTACTGCGAAGAAAAAAATCTTGCGAAAGGTTTCCTCGTAATTGAAATTCGTCAAAAAAAATCTATCTCTCATTTCTGGTGACATTTCTGACAAGTGGTACGATGAAATTTGAGACTGGCAAATGAATGTTGTGAAGCAATAAACAAAATATCACATTCGTGAACTACAAATGTATAGTTGTTTTTATTTTATAGTAAAAGTATATCTAATAACCCGTGGCTTTGCTCACGTAATTTCCGGGTATTGCTGATATTCTACCATTTTAAGAAAAGTATGTATTAAATTCCAAAGATTTTTGAAGAATTATACACAAAGAACTGTCAAGTATAGAACATATTAAATAAATAAAAATATTTTTACGACTTATTTTTAATTGGTTTAGCGTAAGCCTATTTTAACTTTTATTTAAAATTAAGTACCTACCTTATTTTCTATCTCCCGGTTTAGTGACTTTGAGAATATATTTTCCCTTGATGAAATCTTAACTCTTTTCTATCTGACGAAGAAGCCAATTAAAATATAAACTAAGACTCGCGCACTTATTGTATGTTAAGACTGCCATCGTTTTAAATTACTGTAATTTTTTTAGTTATAGTCATGCTTAGGATAATGACATAATATGCCTTATTACGCATACATTTCAGTATTCATGAAACAAATGCATTTTTATTTGAAATGTAGAGCAGTTACCAAATTTCTTATCTCGCATATTGATTTTTTAGTATGGCTAGTATTACTTAAACTAAATTTTTGAATTTTCACTGATGTACTCTTTTCCCTTTTCTATGTGATTGAGAAAATATAGCAATATACGTAAACCAATTAAACCAAAATCATCCTGAATTTTTATTACCGAAAAAAGTTAAATACAAAAAAATTTAATATGCGTATTTTATTATTGAATTTATATATATCTTGCCAATACTTATTTAGTGGGTTCCATTTTTTTTTATTTTTTAAAATAATATCTACCCCTTTTATACTTAACAGATAACGTTGAATAAGAGAAGGTTGTTTTTCCTTGTCAATATCTAAAAGTAAATTTGTACAAACGCGATATATAGTTTAAATAAGTATTTTACTTTTAAAATAAAACCATATTTTGAACGGAACACTGACTATTGGCCCAATACAAAGTTTTAATAGCTAATTTTCACTTCACTCGGGTACAGAATCCCATCATTCAGTGATTTCCGTGGCTAGCTTTTTTGGGATTTCATCATTCTCAAACGACGGTAAAGGAAGCTCCTCTTCAAGGTCGCCTAAGATGCTGATAAGACCTGCCGGGTAATAGGAATCTTGGTCTTGGATTTTCGAAGGGTTGTCTGTGGGTGGGGGGGAGGGGGGGGGGTTGAAGGATAATGTTACGACTGGGCTGGTTAACCAAGTTCTGCCAAACACCACCAGGGGCGTATACGGCCGACACCCAGCGATGAAAGCGATCGCAGCGGCGGAGCTTGGAACTACAACAATTCTTCTGAGAAACCGGACAGAAAATTTAACCTTGGCTCGCGACTTCTATACATTATATATATATTCAATGCTATAACAAAGCGTGGGCGAGCCCAGCATTCAGACTAAGATTTATAATGCTTTAAACAAATCGGTTGTTCCCAGGTGTAATTATGCCATTAAAAGCTGGCTTCATTACGTGGAAGTAAAAACTACTTTACAAAAATTATGGACGTGAGCGTGATAGCAACGTTTATTAAACATCAATACGATATTAACCCATATACACTGTCTAAAACTTGGGTCCGATTGGAACAATATTTTTCAGAGCGAAAATTTGTACGAACACAGTCATAGCCTCGATTGTATACACATGGTTGTTATACATTCTTTGAATGTTTGATGCAATGGGGAATTTTGATTTAGTGAAGTAATTTGTACATATGCCAATGCAGTTTTGAACTGTTAGTCATGTAAAAAACTCCGAAAATCAAATAAATAAATAATATATTAAAAACAGAAATATAATTTCCAAAGAAAATCAAGACCAAGTCAGATGTATTCGAACACAGTCTGAACCAGCAAGGAAAATAAAAATAAATATGCACAATACAACGAAAACATCACAGACAAAATATTTAACCTCAAAAAAACTAGACAGCACAAGAATTCCGTGAAAGGAACTTAGTCAAAAAAAAAAAAGTATTAAACACAGACGAACACAGTGGACATACAGTGTGAGATTGGATGTAGGCAGACAGAAAAACTGGACAACACAGCAAACACATAAACACAAGGAAGGAAAAAAAAAACAAATACTATGGACAACACAACGACGACAGCACTAACAAACACAAGTTTTTCAATGACTGTAGTTGCGACGTTTTGGGAACTGACATCTGTTCCCGCCATCAGGCACAAACAGACTGTTTGTGCCTGATGTCATTGAAAAACTTCTATGTTCGTTAGTGCTGTCGTCGTTGTGTTGTTCATAGAATATTTATTTTCATCGTGTTTATGTGTTTGCTGCGTTGTCCAGTTTTTCTGTCTGCTTGTATCCAATCTGTCTCACTTTATGTCCACTGTGTTCGTCTGTGTTTAATACATTATTTTTCTTGACTAAGTTCCTTTCACGGAATTATTGTGCTGTCTAGTTTTTTTGTAAGTTAAATATTTGATCTGTGATGTTTTCGTTGTATTGTCCATATTTATTTTTATTTTCCTTGCTGGTTCAGACTGTGTTCGAATACATCTGACTCGGTCTTGTTTTTCTTTGGAAATTATTTTTTCTGTTTTTAATATTTTATTTATTTATTTGGTTTTTGGAGGTTTTTACAAGACTAACAGTTCAAAACCGAAATGGCGCATGTCTAAAATAATTCATTAAATCATGGTTGTTATTGTAGTATTATAACCAGGCACTATAAGACACTCACATCCGAGCTTATTCTATATTGTAATTTTTATGCTATTGTAAAAAAGCTTTTTTATTTTGTACATTTTATGCTAATTCTGTTAAAAATTTTCGTTTTGGTGCTTACTGTTCATTTGTTCTGGGGTATGTTTAGTTAGCAGTGTAAAGATTAATATAGAGAAAGTGTTTTGTGGTTCAAATCTTCATAGAGACGCGGTTTCTTTAAAGTTAACTAGGGTCTATTTTCTTTAAAATTCCATTAACATATTTTTAGTAAATAACCAGATGTATAAAAAAAGTTTTAATTGTAATTTTTTTGTAATTTAAATTGTTGTAGTGTTATTTGAAAGCAGTGTACTTCGCCAGTGTTCAGGCCATATACACTTCTTTCAGATGAAAAACAAGATAAATTTTTTTTTCCAAATAAATGAAAAACTGTCATTGAAATTAATAGTGTAGTTAGGATGATTATATAAAACAATAGAGACTTCAGTAGCACGTGCATTACAACTATGCCATAATAACAACTTCCGTGACATCATGTGTGTGGTATTAATTTTACGAATATACAGCAGTACGCATTCAGAAATGTTAATAAATTTAACTAAAATACACGTTGTACACTAAAATAGTTGCAGCAAAGTCTTAGCATCGCTAACGAAGTGCCTATTTAGTTATGAGCAGTTTTCTGGGCACAGGAGTTGTACATTTAATTTTAAGTACTTATTTATGAAACAGCTATGCAAGTAATGATTAGGCCCGTTTGACCGAGACACAAACGTATACGTATCACGAAAAGGGAAACGTAAGACACACTAAGTTCGTTCTACATTCACACATAAGTGTACACATTCGCATCCGCAAGCGTAAGAGAGATGGAGAAATGGGCAAGGCCGAACTCTTGTGCATGCGTTCTTCCATGCAGCTAATAGCAATGCACTATTTTATCACTACGTATACCATGAACATGTCCATTTTATTCTTGTTTTTGAATAGTCATGTTAGGGTCCGCGGCGGTCGAGGGGTCAGACCCCTCGCCTCCCACCAAAGCGATCTGGGTTCGATCCCAGCGGGGCAGATGCCCGGAATTTCGCATGTAGGAATCGCTCCGATTTCGTGGCTGGCGGGGTTTTTCGGGGATCTCCCGTTTCCACTGCCCCGCTCATTCAAGCGCTTCACCATTGCAGGGCTTCATTGCTTACCATCCCTTAGGGCACGCAGATGCCTACAGGCGCCCAATAACAAGTCTGCACTCGGGGTACGATACCCTACCCTCAGGTACCTTCCCCATACAATATTTATGTATTTGCTAGTTGTTTCTGCTTTATTATTTAAGACGTCATTTCTTCTGTCTGGAATATCAAAAAAGTCTAGTTTGGTGTAAACCTCTCATTCGGGAATACCAGTTTTGAACGGCCAAAAAAGGCTGGGTAACGACAATGGCTCAAGTGAAAAAAAAAAAAAAAAAAAACCATGTCAATAAACAAACAGAAGTATATTTGCGGCACACTTTTAACGAATGGAAATATTTAGTTTTAGAGCTAGATTATGCATGAAATTCCAACAAGTAATGCCTTTGGCATTTCTGTTAATCTACATACATTGTGACGTTAAAACCGGTGGATGTAGCAATGAATTTATGAAATCTAGGTTGTTTACCTTGTTTGTTATGTGCTAATTCACACAATTTTATGTTTTGATACAGTGTGATATATAAAACTTATTTCTTTAAAACCAAAAGTGACATTTCAGTACATTGATAAATTTACCGTGAAATACAGACAAGATAATTGTTTAAGTTTTATCAAAACGAAGCCAAATGTGTTGTGTATAAATGCATTCTGAGATGTACAAATTACAGTAAGTGATTATTCATAAATTAGCGTACGTATGGTACGATATTTGAAATATATTTTTTTAAGTGCCCAGACGCGCGAGAGTAACAAGCACCCAATCAGTTATGTGAATACGAGATGCAGTGATATGCAATACAACTAGTCACGAAATCTATTTGCGAAATTCAGGCGTCTCTAATCATAAGCTGTTTGACTAGTTAAATGCATAAAACAGAAGTTAACATGCACAATTCAACGTAAACTAAACATAAAAACCGATGCCTGTTTAAAATTTCACGTTTCAGCTTGTTTACAATGATGTTGCGTGACGTCAGTATTTTTTACTCTTATTGGCGCAAGTATTGTCATGTTTCCGTGAAATCCGTACACTGTAGAATGAGCTGACGGAGTACTGTAAATGGTTGTCTTGCGTTTAAGAGATGCGTTTCCGTTTGATTACATTTCCGTGTCATTACATAACGGGCCTTAATGATAACAAGGTGTACTGTCACTGGCCATGAAGGCATACTGAGAGTAGCGAGGCAGATGTGTGAGATAAACCAAATTGTAAGTGAACAGGGAAAAAGACGGTAACGTTAATAAAAATTAATGTTAATAATTCAATATGATTACTAATTACATCTTTGAACATAGAAGCTGTTGATGCAAGTTTCTTTCGGCTGGCACAAGGAACTTGAACGACAGCACTGATATACTCTGCACTTCCATGGTTCAGTGGTCAGAAGAAGGCAGGTAACAATGTATTGCCCCCTTTCCTGATCTTGAAGAGAGATAAGCGGCTTAGCACGGTCTCGCCAGTCCCCACTACGAGCAGGTAGTACCTGGTTCAGGGAAGTTCCCGCTGCTCAATCCTTAGCAGCACTCTTCAGCGCGTATTATTTTTAAACGACTGCGTGTAAAATTCCAAAAACAACGCGAAATGGGACTTTCAAAAAACCTTCGATTAGAGTTTACAGGCAGTGCACAGACATATGTTAGGTATCAAACGATGCAGTATTCTTTCTACTGTATGTAGTTTAACTTCCATTTTGATTCGTCGAATACGAACTTAGGTGGAAATAGTTTCACAGATGTCTGCACTCGCTACATGTGAAAAATTGGTAATATTAGCTTGTTGCATGTGCTCCGCTTATGCACATCTTGATGTGTCGCGCGGCGCCTAACCACGCACCGATGCAACCTGCACAAGCAAAGTATTCGCGCGCTGCGCGCATGACGTTCGGAGCCGCTCGGGAGCCCTCGGGGAAGCTCGTTTTGGCGGGCTGCCAACCGGACATCGCCGAAGGCGCCGGTTCCGGTTGCCCCGACCGAGAACAATCTGCCATGTTTGATACTAGCAGTTCGCAGAGTATAAAAGGGGGCCCATTTTGCGCTGAAGGAGGAGACTCGTCGCGACCACCAGCAAAGCCAGCCGGAGGCCCTGCTGCTCTTCCCTGCCGAAGGAAGCTACACCGTCAACACGTCTCGCCGGTCTGCCGTCACGCTACCCGTTGGAAGAAGCTACCACTTGGTAAAGTACTGTTTCGTCGTAGACACTTATAGACCGAGTGGGTAGAAAACTTAGTGAGAAGAGGGGCAGTGGTGACGGAGGCAAGGCTTGGAGACGGCGGTGTGAGCTTGCGAATCCCGATGAAAGACTTGACAACTGACTGGACATACAACACTTAGGTGCGAAACCCGGCAGTGACACGTGAAGAATAATGCCAGTGCCCACACCGACGAGCATTTCTCCCGCTATGATAGTTTTGGGGAGATAGTCAATGGTAACCCCTGCATCGACGAATAAGAACTTGCCCGCAGAAATACGTGTAAGAACTTGCCCGCAGAAATACGTGTCGACAAGAGTAACCGAAGTCGACGACCTGTTATATTAATTATTAGAGGTCTGCGTACCCTCGTAAAAACATGCTTTATGTATTAGTCATCTTGTGTATAAATAGTAGTATTTTAGTTAATTGATAGTAATGATTATGCTGATGCTAACTTGCGCATTGACAGAGGTCAATAATATTCCATAAGTCGAGGGGTTTTGTTAGTTATTTTCATTTGCACTCTGGGAATTTATGTACGTTAATTGTTTGTAACTTAGCTTTTCTTTTGACGGTGTACCCAGCGCCAAGCGGCGTGCCAAGTATGAGAGCACGGGCAAGTGTGAAGTGGATTTGTTAAGCTGCATTCACGTGTCTCATGTTGCAATAATTCTTAAACGTTTCTGTTCACAGACTTTTGACACGCTGCAAATATCAACTGTTTACTTTTTGTCATTAATGAAGTTGTAATGAATAATTTCATGTATAATCAATAATAAATGTGTTGTTACCATACAGTTGTAATAGCTTTAGATGACATTTCGCCACACTCTGTTCCATTCCTACTCCTTGTTCCCCTTGAGTGTTTTAACACGAGAGGCTACAAGCTGATCATCGTTTGGCTATCCCAGATATAGCTGTGACATATTTTAGCCTTAACAAATATCCATAGTGCTTTGTCTCTATAAGGGATTCACCCCATCTCTCTACAATATGTTAGTAACATGTAAGAGGTGATTTCATAAAAGACTCCACTTCTAGATAATACAGAGATTTATAATTTAATTATTATATGATAGAATTATTGATAATACAGAGATTTATAATTTAATTATTATATGATAGAATTATTGCACCTATTAAAATGAAATTTTATTTTAGTATACAAGAAGGTTACATGCATATACAGTTAACGCATCAGACACAAGACTTTTTAAAATTCTGTATAAAACTGCTTTAAATTATTAAAACTTAAGGTTTAATATCTCAATTAAAATGTTATGAAAAATTTCGAAACTACGTACAGACAACAACAGTAGTTAATAAAACTTTTGACAAAATTTCATTGCAATCTGCAGCAAAAAATTTAAATTGATGTACAAATGTTTTGAAGTACCACTTTCATCCATTTGTGTTAAATTCTTATAGTATTAAATCATGTAGGTACTATTAAAATGGTTAAAAACTAAAATAAGAATAGTGTAAATATTCAAAACAAAAAAGTATGGGCTACATGAAATATGTCCTTTTACTAATTAATTAGCCTTGAAATTTAACCAACAGTACCTACTTTAGGACTTTTTACGTTCGTTAAGTTTCTGTGGATTTTTTTTTCTGCGTTGCTGTCTTTGGAAAAGGTTAGCAACATTGTGTAACAAACCAAAAAATGCCTAAAAATAAACCAACAGTGGCTGCACGTGCAGCAGAATTTTCAAAAGAAGGGTTTTATGTGAGTGGTAGTAAAATATTGATGTGTAAATTTTGCGAATGTCGTTTAGAGTTTGAAAGAAAAGATACATTAAACAAACACATTCGGTCAGAGAGACACAAAAATGGGAAGCAAAGGCAACAAACTTCAAAACGGCAGCTTTCAATTGACGAGGCAGGGCCAGTGATAAAACGAGCCAAGGAACAAAAAGATGAATTTGTAATGGAAACAGTTGAAACATTTATTGCGGCTGGAATTCCTGTTGAGAAAATGGACAACTGCAAACTTAGGGAATGGCTAGCAAAACATGTCAGTGGTGCTGGTGATATATACCTAGTGCAGACTGGGTAAGAAAAAAATATATTCCTCTTTTAAGGGAAAAGAAAGAGATGAGAGAAAAAGTGGCCGACCAGAAAGTCGTAATTATGGCAGATGAAACCACAGATAAAGCTAATAACTGTGTGTTCAATATTCTTTTCCCGATATTGCAACCAGGGGCAGAACATAGCATTTTACTTGGAGCATCATGTGTACTTGAAGCTGCTAATGCTGTCAACTGCTCGAAGGCTGTGATTGACATATGCACCAAGTATGAAATCAAAGAAGAAAACATAGTTGCATATGTGTAACTCATGGTGCTAGATATATGACCAGATCTGCAAGCACTTTGAAAGGTATATTTGGTGAACATTTGTACGACGTGCAGTGCTGGGCACATAAAATCAATTTGGTAGGGCAGATCTGGCAGAACAGTTTGGAGGATTTAAACCTCTTTGTGATCAAGGTAAAAAAGTCTTTTTTGAACACACGAAAGAGACGGCATGCCTACCTCAACTTTTTGAGGGACAAGAATGGAAAATATAACGTGAAGATGTTTCCAATGCCCATTGTGACACGATGGAACACGTGGTTTCATTCTGTTTTCTACCTGGCTAATCACCTGCATAACATTGTTAACTTCTTCGAACAATTGAGTGAAGAAAATAAAGCTGGTGTGAAATTCATGAAGGGACTGCAAGAAACTGAGATACAAGCCCTTGAAGCTCAGTGTGTGTTTGTCACTGAAAATTGTGCCTGCTTTGTTGACACAAACTTTTTGGAGGGATCCTCCTACCAAACTGCCCACCACCTCTATTCAAAGCTTCAGAAGCTTCAAATTTCATTGGAAGTTCTAACAAAAGGAATTTTTCCAGAGACTGTTGAAAAGTTACTGAGAAAAATGAAAAGTGTTCAGTCTGCAGCCTTGAAAGAACAGTTCAAACAGACATCACAGCTTAGCTTACTAAAGCTACATGATTTTGCCTCAAGTGATCCTTCTCAAGCACTTTTTCGTGATACTGATGCCCTGCTGAACCCCAGAAATATTGGGAATGTCAGCATGGAAGACAAAAAGTTCTCAAATATTGTTGATACTCTACCTTTCCTACAAAATGTGCCAAGAACTGCAATAGCAGCAGGTTATATGGCCCTTCAAAAGCTTGTAAACAGTGAACTACAAAAACCACACACAGCCAGTGTAGACATAGTGAACCTCTTGTGTCAACTGAAGTGTGACTTTCCTGAGTTTGCTGCAGCTGCACTCAAATTACATAATGTGGATACCAACATCAAATGTTGACACTGAAAGGATATTTTCAAAGTATTCTGTCATTGTCAGTGACCAGAGAAGATCTCTTTTGCCTAAGAATGCTGAACTTATAACTATGGTTGCTTTCTCATAAATCATGAATAATGTTCACCAAAATAAAATACTGGCACCTGTATGTAAATGCACCTTCACCAAATATGGGAAGAATAATGCCAAAATTATGACATCCTAAGTTATGTTCATAATGTTTTATACTTTCCTCTAAAACACATATTTATTTACATTGAACAATGTTTTAATTTATTTTGAGAAAAAAATTGTAAATATTAATAAAAGGGGTTACAATTACATTTACTATTATTGATTTTAAATCACCTAAATAAATCATAAAGGCGATACCAAAAAAATCTGAATTTTTATGACGATAAAGAAGAAATCTCAAAATCTTTAGGACGAAATTTCCCAAAAAATAAAACCGTAAAATCTTGGCTCTACCTATTGTTTAATGGTTGGTTAAGTTTTATGTGTGTTCACTCTTTCTTTTTTTGGCTACGGTTTTCTGCTTGAAAGCTGGCTGATGCAATAGTTTGCTTACGAAAGCACTGGAGAGACAGGGGACTTCTGCGTGGGAAAGACTCTTAATTTGGTTGAAATGCTATTGCTGTGCACCAGTATTGGCTAATATTTTTTATGTAAATTTTTGTGATTGGTCGAAAATTACATCACATGAGCACCCTTGTCTTTCTCAAAAGAGAAGGGTGACCATGGAGTCAGTCAGCATCTGTACAAGGTACCGAGAGGTCGCTTGTGGTGCGATGGCTCACAATTAATATAATAATGTAGTGGAAGAGACTATGTTGCAATTGTGGTTCAAGCTACACCGAACTTGAAACCTCCTTGGACATTTAAAATTATAATTCGTTCAACCACAGCCGTCCGTAAAAACCATAACAGTCCTTCGGTCAGTACTGTAAGTTTCAAACAAGCAATGGATTATCTAATGAAAAGTATATAATTTTCAACTTCCAACTACCTTGAATAAGAAATTTGTGTTTGTTTGAGTCAGTGCAGATGTTTTGTAAGACCAGTTTGTAGTTTCAACAAGTAAGTTACTTATTTTTGTGGGTTGAAGATAGCAGTCATGGTGACTCGTGAATTTTCGTAATGGAAAATAAAAAACTGTGAAAATAATTTTGAGTCCGTTAGACTTTTTTTAAGCAATAAATTATGGACATTAAATTTATTCTGAAAACCTTTTTCAACATTCAATCAAACTTTTTCAAGTGTTTCTGTATGTGCACTCTAGACCAATTCTGATCTAGTTGGAGGTCTGGAGTTTAATAAATTAACCACACTTCTGTGTAAACAATGATTTTGGTTTAGAAAAATAACAACTTTAAAATGTGTTCAAATGTAAGTTAAAAAAATTATTACAGAAGCATTTTAACAACTAAACAAACTTAAAAACCTCCTTAGGAAATAATATTTTATGTGTAAAAACTTTACAGACATTTGGAGGTTAAAATTTAACACGTCCGTCCATCAAACGTATTTAAGTTACCAAACTTTTGACAGATGGATGGACAGATGAAATTTTTTGGGCCATCTTATCGTCTTCAGGTCACGTCATTAATGGATGGTTAACGGACGGAGGCGAAGGGCCATTGTAATTCCAGCTTCACCGAGGCATAGGATAGCCATGTTTGTCACTAGCTACTCACTGGCATTGGAGACCTCCTTGACGTACTGCAAGGCGACCCTCTTGAGCATCTCTGCGTGCTCCTCTGCCACGAACAGGCCCATGAAGTTCTGCGACACATACGTCTCCAGTCTGAGCGGTCCCTGCAGGTCCGCCACCCTCTGAAGCTCTGCAACACGCTTCAACGTGCGTGCGAGCTGAAGGGAGCAGTCATCCGGCGCCTGCAACAGACAAGCCAACCATCAGACATGAACGAAACGTCACTTATGCTTCATTAGTTTTATTTTATTTTATTATAAATTTATTACCATGCCCACCAACAGCTCTAGGGACTTAAGCGGTGGGCACAACAAAAAAAAAAAAAAAAACACAGGACAAATATAGTCAAGGTGCAAGCATGTGACTACTGCCTACCATTATGCACCAGGCAGGCAATACCCCTGTACAGAGAAGGGAGGGGGGGAAATCATGTAGGCACTACCGCAACTGGGCAAACAGCGCAACAGCGTAAACCACGTTTTGCAAGTTAATAAATTGGCTGACCTAGACCATAGACACAATTTAACTTACTCCATCTGGTTAGCACTAGGAGATTGGTTCGATAGATTTACTATACTTAGTCTCAATATCATTGCAGCATTAAACCTGGAACACTGTTGACATCCATCACTATATGTTTACGAAAATAATTGTGACTTTGAATGTTGTAAAAATGTTTCACATTAGTAATGAAAAAAAAAAAAATTGTTGTACACCAGTATTAGAATCAAAACAAGTTATCGCTTTTCAAAATTTACGTTAAAATATGAGTAACACAAAAAAAATTTTAACGTGTGATTAGTGTTGTATTGCTAAGTGAAATATGTATTTTAATATACAATTTTAGACATCCAAAAAAAAAAACAGCTTAATGGTATTTGGATATGCAGACTTTTAAGGAGAATTACCTGGTCTTCAAAAAGTTGTGTTTCAGTAAACATCTGGATAAAAAAACTTTTCTCTATAATATTTATCATGTAGATACCTATGCTACTAATGTTCCAAAATGGTGAATTACCTGTGTGAGGTTATATACATTACTTAATAAATATGTGCATTTAAAATACTACTTATACATTTATATCATTATTGTAAAAAAAGGTTTCATTAGGCCTATATAGCCAAAACTGTTGCACACTTTAACAGTAGCCTATGGAGGTATAAAAAGAATGTTTTGCTCTTCGCTGTATGGTTGGGAAAGTTGATGTTGAGGTTATGAAATTAATGTACTTCGGGTATTTTCACTCACTAATGCAATATGGTATAATTTCATGGGGAAATAGCTCGGAAGCTATTAAAGTCTTTATAATACAAAAAAAAGCCATAAGGATTATTTGTAATAGCAAGCAAAGAGATTCATGCAAACCACTTTTTAATAAACTATGTATTCTGCCATTGCCAAGTCAATATATCTTTTCAGTTTTAGTGTTTTTAAATAAAAATCTGAATATTTTTAAGCCAAATTCAGCAATACATCCATACGAAACTAAAAAATGTGATGACTTGCATATAACTCGGGCAAGAACTACTTTACAGCAGAAAGGCATATATAATACTGCTTTGAAGTTATTTAATAATCTTCCATTAACTTTAAAACAACTATGTAAGAGTAAAAGTAAAAATTTTAAATATAAATTAAAAGAATATCTCATCTCAAAAACATTTTATTCTGTTGATGAATTTTTAAATTGTATTGATAATCATAACTTGTGTGTTAACATCTGAATTTTGTGTGTGTGTGTGTGTGTGTGTGTGTGTGTGTGTGTGTGTGTGTGTGTGTGTGTGTGTGTGTGTGTGTGTGTGTGTGTGTGTGTGTGTGTGTGTGTGTGTGTGTGTGTGTGTGTGTGTGTGTGTGTGTGTGTGTGTGTGTGTGTGTGTGTGTGTGTGTGTGTGTGTGTGTGTGTGTGTGTGTGTGTGTGTGTGTGTGTGTGTGTGTGTGTGTGTGTGTGTGTGTGTGTGTGTGTGTGTGTGTGTGTGTGTGTGTGTGTGTGTGTGTGTGTGTGTGTGTGTGTGTGTGTGTGTGTGTGTGTGTGTGTGTGTGTGTGTGTGTGTGTGTGTGTGTGTGTGTGTGTGTGTGTGTGTGTGTGTGTGTGTGTGTGTGTGTGTGTGTGTGTGTGTGTGTGTGTGTGTGTGTGTGTGTGTGTGTGTGTGTGTGTGTGTGTGTGTGTGTGTGTGTGTGTGTGTGTGTGTGTGTGTGTGTGTGTGTGTGTGTGTGTGTGTGTGTGTGTGTGTGTGTGTGTGTGTGTGTGTGTGTGTGTGTGTGTGTGTGTGTGTGTGTGTGTGTGTGTGTGTGTGTGTGTGTGTGTGTGTGTGTGTGTGTGTGTGTGTGTGTGTGTGTGTGTGTGTGTGTGTGTGTGTGTGTGTGTGTGTGTGTGTGTGTGTGTGTGTGTGTGTGTGTGTGTGTGTGTGTGTGTGTGTGTGTGTGTGTGTGTGTGTGTGTGTGTGTGTGTGTGTGTGTGTGTGTGTGTGTGTGTGTGTGTGTGTGTGTGTGTGTGTGTGTGTGTGTGTGTGTGTGTGTGTGTGTGTGTGTGTGTGTGTGTGTGTGTGTGTGTGTGTGTGTGTGTGTGTGTGTGTGTGTGTGTGTGTGTGTGTGTGTGTGTGTGTGTGTGTGTGTGTGTGTGTGTGTGTGTGTGTGTGTGTGTGTGTGTGTGTGTGTGTGTGTGTGTGTGTGTGTGTGTGTGTGTGTGTGTGTGTGTGTGTGTGTGTGTGTGTGTGTGTGTGTGTGTGTGTGTGTGTGTGTGTGTGTGTGTGTGTGTGTGTGTGTGTGTGTGTGTGTGTGTGTGTGTGTGTGTGTGTGTGTGTGTGTGTGTGTGTGTGTGTGTGTGTGTGTGTGTGTGTGTGTGTGTGTGTGTGTGTGTGTGTGTGTGTATATATATATATACACATACATACATATATATATATATAAAATAGTTATGTTATGTGTATATTTGTGTGTTTATGTATAAAATATCTTTGTGTATGGACACCTTAATATTATATGTGTACAATACATGTATGCTCTATCCCTTTAATTGTGATATGTGTATATAATCATGATATTGTTTATAACTTTTATCTTACTATGTTATGGATTTATTTTTTATTTTGTATTGTATTGTATATACTGACATGTTCTACACCATTGAGCAATCGCTCATTCATGGTCGACGGAACGTAACTATAAATAAATAAATAAATAAAATGTCTGCAAGCACTTCAATACAATTGATTAATTTTAAAGTAGTACAATACCACCAAAGGAAAGAAAAATGATGTTGGTCGCGTGTAGAAGTCCTAATGAAACACGGAACTTGGGTCCATGATGCTCATTGGTAAGTTTCAACCCCTCTAGCAAAATTTAATTTACCAAATCATTTTACTTTTATAACTTTTTCCTTTTACTCATTATTTAAAATAATTTCATAGATAACTTTTCATATTTAATTGTTTTAACATGTTTTATAAATTTTATAAGTATTCATTTGTTTTTATAAACTTAAAGGGCAATTTATATGTCAACTAAGAGCACGTAATTGAGTTGACTAAGGTTATAAATTCATAGTTAGTATATATACTATATATAGTCTCTGACATGTTAAAGGTACCTACTTATTATTTGTATATCATTCATAAATCAATAAAATTTTGGATTTCCCAAAAGCCTGAAAAACCAATGCCAATTTCACTCACAGTATCTTATCAGGAAGTCAATCAAAACAACTAAGTAGGCAAACTCTCCTGACGTCAACCTTATCAAATAATTAAGAAGATTGAATGTCGTTTGCCGCTTTTCCAGATAAAATCTTTAGTTGAGGTGAATGCAATACCAAAGTTATTTAAGAAAAAAAAGTTTAATTCTTAAGTTATGCAATCACTATTACAAAAAAATTATTTATTATAAAAAATACTCATTCAAAATAGTGCCAATATTAATTTAAGCATTATAAATAAAGTAATTACAAGGTGCAACACTAAAATTATCTGACAGTGCCATCAAGTAGCAGTTAAGCGTGGAGCTGTGTTAGATTCTAAAGTCATGAGAACCTGGGCTGGGCAAGTAATGAATCACAATTAATCACCCTTCCATCTGGTCACGACAGTTCGACATTAGCCCTGGCTTATGTAGAAGCTGTTTTCTGTGAATGCATTGCAACACAAACTCACTCATTACTTTTAATCGTAGATACCCAAAATGTTCATTAATAAATATTTAGACCTGTTTGTCATTAACCCCAACTAAACAATATTTTAGGTGATGTGACTAAGCTGACGAGCAGCTGTACAAAATATTGATAACTAGCAACAGCAAAACATCAAAATATCTCGGTAAATGAAACCTTACTTACGTTATATGATTAAGCACATATCATCTTGGCAGTGTTTTCTAAACACATGGTCGAGTGGTCAGGTTGATGATCTGGGTTTGATACACGTTGGGGTTGACATGTAATTTATTTCAAGTTGGAAACATGGCGGACAATTCCGTGAGCCAGAAGGTTTCATCACTGTACTCCCGTTTCCCCCAACCATTTATTTAGTCAATACACCATTTTCAGCCAATCACTCATCATCACCATTGACTATAATGTTGACTAAATATTACGCCCTAATTAAATCATTCATTTCTCCAAGCAAATTGATAAATCATGAATGTGATTCAGGGTTGCATTTAGCCATGTTACATGAGCATATACTTAATTTCAGGTATGATATGAGAATGGACAAATAACTGAATAGATGACACAGTACCTTAAAGAAAGACACAAGCGTTATGTGGGGCATGAAATTGTGAGCACCGTTCCAGCCGCACTGCGCCAGCGACTGCTCCCAGAACGCCTGCAGCTGTTCCAGCAGTGGACCGACGGGGCAGGCATACAGTATGTACTCCCTCGGAGCACAGTCTTCCAGGGTGGGGTCGTTCACGTGCGCCAAAAGCCAGTCTGAAGCAAGCTGCACACTTCTATTGCCTGTTGCCGCCAGAGCCTTCTCCCTAAATTGCAAAACCATTAGTACCAATATTTGTAAAAAGCCAATTATATTTTAGGGTCAAGTTAACTCCTTGAATTTCAAAGAAAGTACGTGCATAATATATACTACTTGTAGACTGAATTAGTCTACGTACATTAGGATACATACAAATAGGATTGCACTGTGATTTGACATGCCAATTCAGTAAAACCCGGAACATCTATTGATTTACTAAAAACTACAATGTGCACTATTTCGTTTCTCAGGTGGGCTATAATAGCTATGACGTAAATCGAACAGTACCTATTAAGAATGAATTTTAAAAATTGCAGGTTAGGGATCATCAATGTAGGTATATCTAAAATTAATTACAACTTATCATTTGGAAAGACTTTAAATTTTGTAAACGCTTACGCTCTATGTTTCGGAAAACCCATCTGCAATAAAATCTGTAAAGGCGAAATATGTTGTTTTAAAATTTTCGTTGGTGTGGGATTTTTCCTGGGCGGTAACGTTGCCATGTTGAATTAGTTACTACTTAATACTATATGAGTACGTTAAGGAATAAATCATAATTTTATTTACCATAATAGCCAATTATTACTACCAAAAAAAATAATAAAAAATATAATTTTTGATGGGAAATTTTTTTTTGGTAACGTTTTGTAGTACTGTGTATCTTGAATGTACTTATTTTGTCTTTCTAAATAAAGTAAGTTCCGGTGTAAATAATGGCGGGTGTGTTATTTGAAGATATTTTCAACGTGAAAGATATAGATCCAGAAGGAAAAAAGTTCGACAGAGGTAAGAAACGCAAGATTTATATAATGTTTGCGTAGATATTTTTTTTTATCACTACAAGCAAAGATTCTGTTGAGAAATGTTTACTCTAGAAATGTTTAAACTAACCTCAATTTGAGGGAATGTTTATATGATTTTATTAATTTAAGATTTCACAGAACTTTCAGTTGTATTTTAAAGAAGATCATAGATGTCTAAAATGTCATGTTTTAACTCATTGTGTTTTCCAACAATTCGTTTGCTTCATTTGCATCAATTAATTCACCCGGTAGGCTATTCTTTCTAATTAACCTAGAACGTATTTTTCATTTCTATCCGATCCATGTCAAACATCGAACGCCTTCCAAACTATTTGCTATTTTAACACATTGTCCTGCAGTCTATTTCCTAGTTCACCCTAGCCTTTTTTTCCCTCTAATTACCTAGAATGGCTTTACCAGCCTTTCCATCCACTTTATTCTAACCAGTGTGCCACATTATTTTGTCTGTTCATCTCTTGTGGCCTGTTTGTCTTTCCCTTCCTCTATCACTACTCCACATACATGTAACTCATCTTGCTGTTTTCTTCTGCACCTGTTGCTACCCTTACATCTCTGTCAACAGCCATCCCAGTTGGGTAATCATTGCGTATCGCATATCCAAGTTTATCTCTTAATCCTGGTGGCATTGTCCTGTATGATTGATCCTGTGGTACATGATGCGTGCTGTTTTAATTTAGTATGTTGGAAAATCTTGGACATAACAAAAATATTACAATACAAATAACGTTGGGAAGTAAAACAAATAATTCAATTTTAGATTTTTATTTGATCTGATAATACAATCATTATTCATTGTTATATCACAATTTTTGTTGTAGCCAGGATCCTTCGATGTACTAAATTAAAACAACAAGCATCAAGTAGGCCTACAACAGTTATAATGTATTCAGGATCATGCCTTTAGTTTCAAGGGATAGACTTGGTTATGTGATACGAAACATCTGGGTTGTTTCACTCTTTTACATTTGTACAATCATCTCCAAACAACTTCAATCTACATTTCATACTTTTACAGTTATAATTCATCATATTTGTGACTATTTGAGGTCCTTAGACACACCCCGTTAAGGAACTCATTTTTAGATATTCCAGATACTGTCCCAAAATGCCTAGTTGAAACCGTCAGGCACCGTACTTTCACAAAGTATGTTTGTTTACAAATTTTGTTGATAGTACAGTATTGTGTATCTGTAAGCATTTAATTAATGTTGCTTTTTATATGGTAAGGGTAGTTGCCTATTACCTATGTGAGTTTTTCCTGAAAATATTTCAAATGTAAAGCTGTTAATTACGTAGGTAAAAGTGTATGTAGAATAGAGCCCAAAACAGTGAATTGTATTATTCCAGATATCAGTTAGGTAAAATAAGACTTCTTCACACAGTAATATTTTATTGATAATGTTGGAATTGTGTTGAAAATTTATTCATTGTTCAAATATAAAACAAATACTAATTGTTTACTTAATTAACATTGCTAAAATAAATTATCAGATGTTTTTAAAGGGTTAGCAGTTATGTCACTTGGTTATTGTAAGTTCAGGAAGTTTTGAGATAAAATCACAAAAAAAAAGGAAGTAGCTACAATATTTTATTTTTATTATTTTGCATTATGCCTATACACTATTTATTTAATTCTTAAAAATAAATATTTATTCCAAATCACTAAATGTAATGTTGCAGGATCTAAGTTTCTTTAAACTCAATATTTGTAAGTTTTTCTTGTATTTTTAAGTAGAGTTGCCTTTTCTCATGAAACACTTCTGAAACTTCAGTTTTAAGGGGTGTAAATTTATACATCACATAAGAGTATGCATGTGATAATTTTGCTGACCTGAACTCTGCCTATTTTAAATATATGTGTTTTTGAAGCAGTGGATCTAAAAATAATAATTTCAAGTAATTTACGTTATGTTTTTCACCAATGTTACAATATGCAAGTGTTTCAGTAATAATTTAAGCTAATTGGAAACACATCATCCAAGTGAAAGTAAGCAGGAAAATAAAATTAAACAACATACAACCTTACTGACAGCAGGGGTGCCTCCAGGAAAACTTTTCAGGAGGGTCTATCATACAAACATGACATGAAATGTACAAGATTTACAAATTCATGGTCTCAAATAATGAATCTTGAATGTTTCATACAACGTTTAATGAATGAAAATTTTAACAAATTATTTTAAGTAAGTATTTAAGTAAATACTTAAATACTTACACCCCCAAAAATATTTTTGTCTGAGGAGTGGCTATTGCTCCCCTCCCCTCCAACCCCTCTGGAGCTGTGCTATATTGACAGCGAGGTGGTGTAGTGGTAAGACACTTAAACTTACATTCCAGAAGACACTGGTTCAAATTCTGTTTCGACGATCCTGACTTTCATTATCTATGGTGTCTTCAGATCACTCTAGCCAATTGCAGGTATGGTTCTTTCCTACTGGATGTGGCAGTTTCCTTTTGGGGATGTAGCATATTCTTCCTACTTTACAAATTGTGTGTAAATTAAGATTTCATTCCCTAACAATTTTGGGGCTCGTTTAAGTAGGTTGTTAATCAAAATGGACCTGCATAAATATGCTGTTGCATCACTAGGGTCTTGGTCAAAATCGTACCAAGACTGTAGATCTAAGTACAGAGAATTTAAGTCCTTAATGGCTATGAAGGGCCATTGAGAGTGAGAGTTGCAGAAGGGGGGGGGGGGGGGATAATGGGGCCAGAGCACCAGAGATATCCTACTTGTGTTTTGAAATTTTTTTAATGCTTGAGTCTACCCCGTGGCTTAACTGTAAACATGATCTGTGTGTATATATATATATATATATATATATATATATATATATATATATATATATATATCTTATATATAAAATTCTCGTGTCACAGTTTTCGTCGCCATACTCCTCCGAAACGGCTTGACCGATTTTGATGAAATTTTTTGTGCTTATCCGGTATCTATGAGAATCGGCCAACATCTATTTTTCATCCCCCTAAATGTTAGGGGTAGTCCACCCCTAAATTTTTTTTTTTATTTCCAGTTTTTGGTCGGAAATCACCATGGCAACGGCTGTTGCTTTGTTGATGCTTCATTCGTCTCTATGGCAACGGCTATTTCATTGTTAGTGCAGTCCTCATCACCGTTGAAATTTTGCAAGTGGTAGTGGGAGGGGGAGGTGTGGTGGTAGTGGGAGGGGGAGGTGTGGTGGTAGTGGGGGGTGGAGGGGGAGGTGTGGTGGTAGTGGGAAGGGGAGGTGTGGCGGGAGTGGGAGGGGGAGGTGTTGTGGGAATTGGGGGGTGGAGGGGGAGGTGTGGTGGTAGTGGGAAGGGGAGGTGTGGCGGGAGTGGGAGGGGGAGGTGTGGCGGTAGTGGGCAGGGGTAGGGGGAGGGTGGGAGAGGGACCGCCGACGCCGAGCAGATTTTTTCGCGAAATATGCCTGCCCCTAATGTTCCTTATGTTACGCAGGATGACATTTTCCGAAAATTGGATCTAATGGGTGGTTAAAACCAGGCAACAGTGGGTACTTTGTCTGCATGAGAACAGTATTTTGCATTGTTCATGCCTTCTGCGTCTCCATGGCAACGGGCATCGCGCGGCAGTGGCGTACCCACAACGAGGGGCATGTATTATGAGCGGCGCAAGAGTGATCTGCCTGTAGACTGCCGTGTCACAGTTTTCGTTGCCATACTCCTCCGAAACGGCTTGACCGATTTTGATGAAATTTTTTGTGCTTATCCGGTATCTATGAGAATCGGCCAACATCTATTTTTCATCCCCCTAAATGTTAGGGGTAGTCCACCCCTAATTTTTTTTTTATTTCCAGTTTTTGGTAGGAAATCACCATGGCAACGGCTGTTGCTTTGTTGATGCTTCATTCGTCTCTATGGCAACGGCTATTTCTTTGTTAGTGCAGTCCTCATCACCGTTGAAATTTTGCAAGTGGTAGGGGGAGGGGGAGGTGTGGTGGTAGTGGGAGGGGGAGGTGTGGTGGTAGTGGGGGGTGGAGGGGGAGGTGTGGTGGTAGTGGGAAGGGGAGGTGTGGTGGGAGTGGGAAGGGGAGGTGTGGCGGGAGTGGGAGGGGGAGGTGTTGTGGGAATTGGGGGGTGGAGGGGGAGGTGTGGTGGTAGTGGGAAGGGGAGGTGTGGCGGGAGTGGGAGGGGGAGGTGTGGCGGTAGTGGGCAGGGGTAGGGGGAGGGTGGGAGAGGGACCGCCGACGCCGAGCAGATTTTTTCGCGAAATATGCCTGCCCCTAATGTTCCTTATGTTACGCAGGATGACATTTTCCGAAAATTGGATCTAATGGGTGGTTAAAACCAGGCAACAGTGGGTACTTTGTCTGCATGAGAACAGTATTTTGCATTGTTCATGCCTTCTGCGTCTCCATGGCAACGGGCATCGCGCGGCAGTGGCGTACCCACAACGAGGGGCATGTATTATGAGCGGCGCAAGAGTGATCTGCCTGTAGACTGCCGTAGCGAAGTACGGGTACATCAGTTGTACGTTGCGTGCACGAGTCGGGTAACCATCGGTGCTATTCATTTTCTCTCCGGTACATTATACAGCATTGTAATAAATTTTCACTGAATTTTTTTTATTTACCATTACTATAAATGGGAGATGTGGCTTAATTTTTTTCCATTAGTACCTATAGCCGTGCGAAGCCGGGTCGGGCAGCTAGTATATATATAAAATATTGTGGGGTTTGAGAAGTGGTACATTAAGTAGGCCCAACAAAATGATTTGCCTTAATGTATCTCGATGGCCCTGAATTGGTTAGTACTTAAACGATTCATATGTAAATTTTACATTAATCAGGGCTGGATCTATGGTCTACCTTAAAATTTTGGTTAATTTTAGTAAATCCATTAGGTAGCTGTTTTGAAAATCTATAGTTTATTGACTGTAAAGACTTGAGTAATAAATTATTGAATGGCATTTTAAGTACTATTTTAACCTGTATAGCTAAATCATATCTTAGTTTTCCACCTGAATATAATTATAAATAAATGCAGTCATATCCAACTTAAGATATTTTTTATGTTCTTAATCAATTATATACTATTTCTACACAACTGGCTCAAATGAAATTTAAATACTATTTAGGCTGGCTCAATAAGCAATGTTTCAAAGTACGACTATGCTCACAATATGATCGTTGGTGTGTGTATAGCCAGTAGCTGCTGATAGGTGAAATGAGACGCGATAAAAGTGCATTTGGTTAGAGAGGACAAAAATTGTTACGCATGTTGATTTATCATTCTTATATATAAAGTTTGAATTATTTCAATACCATTAAAATATCAGCATAAAAGTTGTATTTTTTTAATAAGTAAATCTGGTTATCATAATAGGTATCTAAAAAAACTTCAAAACCTTTGCCCTTTTTTTCTTATCATAAAATTATAATATAATTGTATATAATATTGAGTTTATTGTTCAGTATTCCCCTCTCTACATGTTTTGTTGTCTATTTTTATGTTTTGTTGTATGTTTAGGTAACTTTTATCAGGGGCGTAGCCAGGGGGGGGGTTTTAGGGGTTCGAACCCCCCCCTTAGCACTAAATCTTTAATTAATTTCTTATTCATCACTCAAACAAAATTTCATATTAAAATTAATAAAATTTTTACCATTACAATATTTAAATTTAAGTACCGAAAACTGCTAAAATAGCACTATTTTACACCTTAAAATCCAAATTTTCCCGGGGGAGGACCCCCGGACCCCCCGCTTTAATACGGGGGAAGGGGGGGGGCATGCTTCTTAACACCCCCCATACGCTAATCCTGGCTACGCCACTGACTTTTATGAATTACTAATTTTGTAGACTCCTAAATATGTTGGATTAAAGAGAAGCCAACCAATTTGTAAAAGAAGAACATACTGAATAATAAGAAGTTAAAAACAATATTAGACATATATACTTTTGCTAGTAAGAGCCATACCTTCTTTAGGTACTTAATCAATTTAAATAAAAATGTAAAAATTTGTTAGTTCAAAATCGTAAATCTCCAAAAGTTCTTCACCGATTGCTTAGAAATTTTGCCCCAACGTTGCATTCTGAAATGTGCGTGTTTTTTATATACTTGTGATCGGTGAAAAGATAGATAAAATATATAAAAAATAAATTTATATATATAGCAGGTGTATAGATAAGAGATAGTGTTTATTTTTCAATTATCTAATTGTTTAATTTATTTTACTTAGTGTGGGCTGTACAGGTTTATTTACACACACACATCTTATGAATAAATACTTTTAATATTGTTGCAAGGATGTAGACTAGGCAGTCCAGTGTTGCGAAGCTGCTAGAGACGAGGCAGGCCAGTCAGCCGGAGGTCATAGAGAGGACCCACCTTCTCCCGGAAACAGGTAGCGCACGTCCCGCTACACGGAAATCCTATTAGCAGCTGCGCCTTTCCATCCCTCTCGAGGGTTCGGCAAGTCCCCAGAGCCCCGTCGCAAGAAGTGAGGTAACAAGGACGCCATTGTGCTCGCAGCTTAGAGTGTTGAGTCGGGGGACGTTTTGATGAACGCGACACTTCGGAGGGCTACGAGACTCATCCACAGGACTAACCGGCAGGTATTAGAGAGAGACCAGCCGGCGAGTAGAGAAGTGGAATGAAGCGAAGGGTGCGAGACTGGTGACGATACCGGCGAATCCTCGGAGCGATGAGGGCAGTGCAGTGAAGAGGGTGAGTGACCCCTTGGCAAGTGATAGCGGGCGACGAGGATTGGACTTCGTGTGCGAAGATTGGTGCATTGGGGACAGTGTCGCGGCGCGGACGAGTGAGTAGTGCGAGGCAGTGTTGGCACCTATGTAGAGAGCGCCAAATTTGTAGCTTAATATTTACGGATTTTCAATATGGCGTCCGTAACGAAAATTGCAACGATGGTGGTTGAGGTCAAGGTCAAAGCTCCCCTCCAGAAGCTTATTGGAGGCTTGTAAATCGGGAATTTAACCCTTAATAAGGGAAATTTCAAGATTCTTGCCTTTGGGGGGAATGACAAGGGAAATTTTCCTTCCAAAACGAGAAATTTTTCCTCAAAATAAGGAAATTTTTATGGTATTTTGAGGAAAATTAACACAATAAATGCCGCGTTGACGTCACAATCCAAGATGGCGGTCGGCTCCTCGCCCTGTTCCCTGTCGCCAGAGAAACCAGTATGTACCGTAAAACGGGGTTACTTTGACTTTAAGGGTAACTTTGACAGTTTTTGGGGCTACTTTAACAGAGTGCCAAAATATGGTGTAAACGTGTGCGGAGCGAACTCGCGTGACCTTGTGAGGCAGAAGGGGATTGCTGTGAGTGCGGGGAGTGGGTTAGTGCATAGTATGGGGGGAGTGGGGTGAGGGGGGCGCGTGGGTTTGCTTTGCGATCACCTGACTCGCCGACTTTGTGAACGAATTTGCAGCTCGAAACTACCTCACGCAAAGACTGGCCACAAACATCAAAACTTTAAGGGCATCAGTGGGTCCTAACGAGATAAAATAGTTTTTTTGAGAATCTGAGACCAGGATACAGGATACACGTCCTGCTCTAATTTATTATTTTGATGAGACAAATATTACAGATGACCCGGGGGCGATAAATGTCCTAGTACGCCGAGGGCACAAACGCGTCAAAAGAGTCCAGGAACATTCGAAATCATCATAATATTGATTTCAAGACTGGTTATGTGCCTATAATTGTACCCTTAGTGTTTGATATTATTGTGTTAAATATGCCTTTAATAAAAATGATATATTGCTTAGCAAAACTCGTTTTTAATTTAATTTTGTGTATAATGAATAAAATATTAATATTTGTTTATCAAAATAATGTCAAAGTAACCATTACGCTTTAGATATTTGACATCAGTTGCATTTAAATGCCTTGTCAAAGTAACCCCACACTCGGAGTAACTTTGACACTTTTTAAAAAAAAAATATAAAATTTTGGGCAGCTAGTGGGGCGTGTTATTGATATGAATTTGATAGCCAATGGACACATTGTTATGATGGAGCAAATATATAATTAATTTAGGATGTTAAAAAAAAGTAACCACCAAAAAACTTCCACAATATGTCAAAGTAGCCCCATTTTACGGTACTCCTCACAGAGATGCCTAAATACACAACAACAAATTAAGTAGCCTAAATATGGCGATATCCGATGGCCAAATTTGGTAATTTGGCACAAAATCTTCCAGAGTGATACATAAAGTATAGAGATAAAATCTGAACGAATTCGTTAATGGGCAAAATCAGATTAAGGGGTATGAATGGAAAAAGGTTTTAAAAAAAGGTGGGGATTTATGACTTCTTCATATGACAGATATAGCATCCGTTTGAAGATAATTTTTCATCGTTTGGGTAATATCAAAAACGTTTGTCTAAATAGAATTATTATACGACGAACCATTATTGCAAAGGGGGAAAACAGGGGTTGAATAACAAAATAATTCATTACTTTCTTGGTAGTTAAATTATCAAATCCGTTCGAATTTATTGTAAACCTTCTTAGTATTATCTAAATCCTTTGTCTTAAACAATTTTTGATACTATTAACCATTACTGCAAGGGGTGGAAGGGTGGTTTGAAGGACAAAAAAAAACTAAAATTCCTTAGTTGGCATACTATCCAATCCGTTCAGATTAATTGTAAATTTCTAAATTATCATCTATAAAACTTTTGTCCGGAACAAAGTTTTATACGAGCATTCATACTCTAAGGCTAAGTGGTTGAAGGACAAAAAAAGCATAACCACCTTAGTAGGCATAGTATGAAATTCGTTGTAAGTTATTGTAAATGCACATATTATTCTACAAAACTTTTATTTGAAAAACTTTTGATGCAATGAACCATTATTGCAAGTGGTGGGAAAAAAAATATGGGTTGAAGGACAAAAAAGTTCGTAACTCTGTTGGTACATTTTATCAACATATCGGAAACTTTTTTATAACTGTAACCCTTAGTGCAACGGTTGAATATATTTGTTTGATATTATTCTTAGCGTTTGGTACAATATGGGTATGTTATCTGTATGATTGTTTTCACAAGCAGCACAATACATAACATATCTCCACTGTTAGGAATTACAGTAAATCTGCGGATATTTCAACGAATAATCAACTTAAAATAATGAGTTCTTCGTAATTTAAGATAACTAAATCTTCGTAAAAACTATGCCGTATTTAGTTTTCCGAGTTGTATGTTTCGTTATAAATAAAGGTAAACACACAAGTGGACAAAAGAAGAGTGTTCAAACAAGTTTGTGGAAGGTGTTTTAATATACCAAAGAATGTTCTTTTGTATTAATGTTTAAAGAGAGAGAACTCAGTGTCCGTAAATTTACGAAGATCCCTGGATGATTTGTAACCACTCTTCTTCGTAAATTGGTGAAAATTGTTAACAGTGTACCTGCGCCAGGCCAGTTTCAAAGTTCGTGGCTATGTCTTTCTTATCGAGAATACATATAAGTCATACGAAAAATGCTAGATGGATTGAATTGAAAACAAGCTAAACATTTTAGCTGCATGGTATATTTGAATATATTTGATCTTTGCTTTGAAATATTTTAGAAAGTATAGGATGTTTTATGTATTAAGTTTCCTAAATGTTCCAAAACATTTCGAGAATTGTTATTGCAGTACTTGGCATTCCTCTTTACAAAATCAAATCCATATGTGGGCCTACTATAAATTTTTATAGTATTAAATTGAAATACATTGACATATTGAATGTTTAGGCATTTTATATACTTATTGTTTAGTTTTATGTTTAATTAAAATACTTATTTTCAATGTTATAACATTATTTTAAACAGTAATGTATCAACTTGATAAATAATTTACACTAGTGGTTTAGTCAATTTAACACCAAGTAACGTTAATATTTAACTTAACTTAATTGTGAGAAAGAAAGGAACAAATCTAGCTTGCAATAGCCACTCAAACACTGCCTTTTTATCGAGTATAGACACTGCCGAGTGCTTGGTCTTGTTTTGGCTGTGTGCGGTTACAAAAACCTCGCAGCGGTTTCCACGTTGGGGCCTGTGAAATAGTTGCGTACCGTCTGCAATCTGGCCGCCATTTGGGATTCGTTTCACTATTTTTAGCAGAGTAGCATTGGTAACAGATTCTGAATGGTATCTAATCATATTGTGGATTTTTTTATATATACAATTTGAGAACCACTGACATAGGGACTAAAGTTGGAATTTTTACCAATTTTAAAGTAGATTAGGTACTTTCAAAATCTTCACGAGCAACAGCTCGGAAGTATCCAATCCTGAATGGTAACCATTCAGGATTTGAATCTTTTCAGATTTCTAGGAGCATTTACATAAAAAATTTATTGTAGCATATATACACATGTGCCAAGAAACTATGTGTGTGTGTGTATGTATATATATATATATATATATAAATATATATATATATTTATATATATATATATAATTTTGGTTTGTTTCCATGCGGCATTGCACAGTAAGAAATAATTTTATAAACTTTCTGAGTCATTACGTCATGTTACGTCATGCATCCCAACTACGGCACGAGAGACTCTTGTGGTAATTAATCATTTCATCTCGCCATCCGGCACGCGGCTCCCGGAGTCTGAAAGGTAAGTTGGCGACTGTCGGAAGCTGCCCCTAGGTTCAGTGACGTCACGTGGGAGGGCCTGGCGCCGATTGGCGGAGGAAGCATCTGGCGGGTCGGTGGCCACGCCCACCGCGAGGGTAAGATCGATGCAGGGGTTGCTGGTCAAGGTCGCGTGGAGGTCGCCTACCGCACTGCGCCCGACGGGGTGACGGGACGGTACTGTTCACGACCACGGCCTGTGCGCACCACTCGTGCGAAATAATTTCGCAGTGAATTCATGTGTGTTAATTTTACAGTCTAAGACTTACATCGACCTTCACCTGTTTGCCAAATGAAAAGTATTTTTTATCAATCATAATACATAAACGAACATATCGCGAATGGGTTGCCTAATTAAATCAGGTCAAGGCTACCCTTACTTTACATTATTTAATGAATTTTTCTTATTTCTTCGTTTATTTGTTTACCAAACGATTTCAATAATATTTCGAGAGTACGACGCATAAAGAACAAGAAGAAATTATGTTGCCTATCTTTTTTTCTGGTCCCTATAACAGGATTGTCAAGTATAATCAGGTGAGTTGTTACTATATATTTACACTCAACTTGTTTTTGATTAAAATATATATCAAAATATACAGAAAATTGTATTGCGAACACGGTGATATTAGGCTGCCCAAGTAAAAATTGGTCAAGAGTCACGGATGCTTGGCTTTAAAATTTGAAAATTCGAACAAGCGAACGTTGCACGACAGAGAAGAATTACACGTACTATTGATAGAAAAAGACACAGCATTGAAGCACGGGGTTACTTGACTACACTTGCAAAAATAAAAGTATAAAAATATGTAGTTACTACAATATGTAGGATTCGATAAGATACACTTAGTAAAAACCATCTACTATTTCAACGTCTATTTGTGCTGGCCCAACGATTTGGACTTGGGATTTTAATATCTGGGCTAATATTGATTTGGCTGTTTTTAACATTTCACCAGTACACGAGAAAAAAGTAGGCGGCAATGGTGCTAGCAGAAAGGTCACGCAATGTTCTGTATTTATTATTTTTAACACTATTGTGAGTAGTCGCCCAAAGATGTATCGTTCCATGTGTAGTAAAAGCATTTTGTTCTTAGCTTTATTCATCAGAACTTTGTTGGTGCACTGTTATGCAAACTTTAAGAGACATGGTATTTTCAAATCTCGGGGAACTGAGCAGTATTCAGAAATGAAACTTAACTTATGCTGATTGCCTACTGTCTTAACAGAAAGCAGGAACTCAGCGACATTTGAAGATTTTGCTTTACCAGTAAAAATGTTGACAGAAACGTTTATGTTGATTTTATCATCAAATGGAAACATCGTATTTTTAATCGCTTCAGTGATATCAATGATAACGTGGACTCTTCGTCTCGTTGATTTTTTTTTTTGCAAAGAATGCGAAGTATCATCTTTCTGCGACAAGCCAAGATTATATTTGACAGCTGTTAATATTTTAGTCCTCATACAGTGACTGAGCGCCCATCTTTGTCATGCGGCAAGGTTATTAGCTAATTTATTACTGGCATCAACGTTGATGATCTGCTGTAGGGTAAACATGTGACCTCGCACAATTGGCTTCAGTACGTCTAACTCCAAATGCGCCTCGCCAAAGGAGAATCATCTGTATGGAATCTGATAAAATTACTCAAGTACAATGGGGAACTTGTGGCATATTTAGGCTGGTTTATGCAAAAAAAGTAATTAGATATGTTTAAAATCGAGTCCAAGAACAGTACGGATGCTTCTCGAAAAACGAAGGTATAAGTTAATAAACTCACAATACTGATAGTATTACATACCTGCCAACTTTTACGGATTGTCCGTAAGTTTTACGGATTTTAATACTATTTTACGGTTTTACGGACGTCTTTAATATCTTACGGATTTATTTTTGCGTGGTGGTTTATTACCGTTCACTGTACGGGCCATGTATACCTGCCAAATTTTACTGTACCAGCCATGTTACCGACGCACCGACGGAAGGCGGAATAAAAACAAAACAAGAAATAGTTATTTATTTTTATATGGTTTGGACTGGTATACGTTTGTTTTCCACTTAACGCAACGAAAAAGTGCTCCCTTAAACGGAGGAACGGACCACAATTGTGACGTCAGCCCTACCTCCTTGGTCTGTTCCTTGTTCCTTATATTACGTCCAAAATGGCTGACTATTGTTCGTAGTTCCAATGTAGTGCTGCGCAGCCTTTTTTTTTTTTTCATGTGTATTTACGTGGTGGGAACCATGAGTAAGCTAGCCAACAAGAAATATATTCAGACTTACCGTGCTGCGTATAACAACGAATTCCCGTGTATTCTGAAATTGCAAAAAGGAGAAACTTTTGTGTTTTGCACAGTGTGCCGGTGTGATTTTAGTATTGCTCATGGAGGTAGGTCTGACATAACTACACACGTTAAGTGTACTAAGCATAGGAAAAACGTGCTTTCCACAGTAATTCAGAATGTGAGCACATTTTCAGTATGGTGGGAAAAAAAACAGAACCCAATTTAGGTCCTCCATGTCATCTGAAACTTTGCAGTCTATTTCTGTGTTGAAATCAAGGAATTGTTTGTTATGAACAAAGGTTTACCTCAGATTTATTAGGTAAAGCAAAGAAGGCAACTGCTGCACATTCAAAGTCTTTAAATTGCATCAAGGATGATAATCAGGAGATGACTGAAATATGTAACAAACATGTGATATAGCAAGGCATGTCTTTAAGTAATCTTGTTTAGTGAATACTATTGCTTTTGTTTTGTACTTGATCATTTTGCTTTTCATATGCATGCTGTGTAAATTGGCACATTCTGGATAGGTTTAGTTTCCCAGTACATTTACAATATTGACTGTATGAGGTTTTCATTCTAGGCTATCGATATGCCCTTCATGTTATTAGTAAATTAGCAGAAACCAAATGGAATAGAAAAATAGAAAATAATTGCACATAAAGCATGTAAAAAAATGCCGCATTTGATTTACGATACATTTTCCCAATTTAAAAGTTTTCTTGATGACCAAACTAAAAAGTTGGCAGGTATGGTATTATTCCCCTCTTCACCCATAAAAGTCTGTCTGCATAATCCTTTGTAGCCATTAACAATATGGTTCAATAAATCAGGTAATTCAAGCCTCTCGTTGATGTCAGAAGCAGTCTGATTGTATGCATTTGTAATAATTGACTCGGCTACTCGGGAGATACATTAGTTGATGATAAGTACTGTTCAAAATGTAGTATTTGTACGGCAGCAGCGGTCTGCGGGTGTAATCGCTTGCAACGATTAATGTTTCCCGATCGCTTTGAAGAATGCCATTTGCATTTTAAACACTCTCAAATTTACGTAAAATGTTATCATAATTCGGCTCTTCACTTTTTTGAATCTGCGTTACCACCTTGGCTGTAGCCAAATCATGTCACGATGATCTGCCCTTGCCGACATTTTCCAGCAATTTCATTATCCATAACGAGTGTTTCGTTAACTATTGCATAAGACGTTTAAGATTAATTTGTCGGACGCAAATACTCGATTCTTGAATTTCACTGTGATCAGTTGACAGCATGCAATTGTAGCCCAGTCACACGAGAACAGAATTTTTTCGTGAAAGACATTATCCATAATATGTCATGGCGATCTCTATGCCGCCTTTCAATTCGTCGATTGTATTATCAATTTTATTATTAAACAAATCAACGGTAATAAACTGCCTATTTGCTGTCGGTTTTGAGTAACATGGTTGAAACTCTCTTGAAATTTCATTGAAACGTCTTATTTTACTTACAGAAGGTCCCCATTCTTCTCTGTTATGAGACAGAAGTTGTAGCTTCAAGATCATAAGGATCTTATTTTCCGCACGAGGCAATAGATAAATAATTTAAACTGTGTCGTGCATAGTATATTTTCCTGAAGTCATGTCAATGAAATGCTCAAAATTATCGAAAGCTATACGTGAGTGCTGCGTCCATATGCTCTAGCTATACCGATTGTTAATACCTTGTTGTCTTGGACTGTTGTACAAGTCATTTCTGTCCCAAGTTCTTCAGCCAAATTGTATCCAGTAGTATGGCCATCTGTTGAGTATCGTGATTACTAGCCGACAGTTCGTTAGAGACTTCAATGTCAGTCCAAGGGTAAAATTTTTCGCTGGTTTACATCTACCCTTTGTAATAATATAAATAATATCGCTGCAAAGTGTCATTATTTTGACCTTGGTTTTGTTTGAATCATTACAGGAAATGTCGGGTCCGGCATAAATTCAAATTCAAATTATTTTTCAGGAATTCAAATTCTCTGTGAACTGCGTGATAAACATTTAAATTAATCCTTAGCGGTTTATAATCTATAATTTTTACGCAATTTTTTTTTAATGATAGTCTATATCCTCAAATTTTTTTAATATTTCAAAAAATTTGGTGTCATTAGTCATTACTGCCACGTCGATGTCTGTCTTATACATTTTTTATAATAATGGTCAATTAGGGGTATTAATACTGCACAGAGGAGGCTATATTGTTGTAGTAGCGAGCTTCAGTACTTCTCTCAGTACTCAGTTCAGTTTGATCCTCCTGTGCAGGCGGCATGACCTACCCCATTACCTAAGTCTTTGACCTTCGCAACTATGAAGATACTGTACTAGGTGGAATATTCTTCTCTCTTCTTCAACCGTCGTTCCACTGGGAGTAGCGCGATGATCCGTGTGTTGGATGAACAAACCGCAGAAGTAACCGAATAAAACCATAAACCTACACAGATTTGCCCGTTAGACAGAAATAGTAGATTAAGTTTGAGACTGGTTGGCTCGATAATTTATTGTTGGCTATCTAGTAGCAATACCATTGTTGTCATTACTAGTTAGTTTTAAGGCGCCCGTTTAAAATTATTAATACAACGCTTTTATTTAATATACAAGAAAAAATATGTATTAAAAGTTATATTTTTATATTTTGCAAATTAAAATTATTTCTTATGCATATGTATATATATAATACATGTATGTAACATTTTTAACGTATTGATTATTGATTATTTCTTTACTGTAGCATTGATGATCATTCTTTTATATAATCCTAATGAGTTATTTTCAAGTCTAAACGGTAAGTTCGGTTATTTAGGTTTGTTTTCAGCTATAAATTGAGTATTTGCTTACTGTGCGAAGTTAATACTTAATTCACTGATGATGTGCAGGAAAATGGCTTACTCAACACCCAAGATGTAGACATTGAAGATAAACTTCTCTATTGGCTTAATTATGTCTTTTGATACAACAAATAAACTACATTTGACACTGGGACTCGCCAGCGGCCAAAATGTGGTAAACTAAGCTACGGCTCATGAAGGCCGACCTGCCAAAAGCATTCTATAACTAGCTTGCGAGGAATTTTCGCGGAAGATTATATTTTTATTCTCGAAATATATTGTAAAATTATTATATATACGTACTTTTGATCAAATGAAACAATAATTGTATGTTTCCCCTGTAACGGCATCGTGCTTAATCAGTCGTCGAGACTTCAGCGACAAATAAAACACAACCACGACAAGCGAGGAGCGGGGAAAGCAGACCAGTCTTCACCTTAGCTCGCTGCATCAAAGCAATCTGCGAGTGAAGGGTCGGCGTGACCACACATCCAGCTTATCGGTTCTCAGCGAGTTGTTGACATTTATCCTGCAGGTTAGTATTTATTAAACTCTCTATAGGTGTGATGCACGAGTAACCTTTATTTGACATGTTCGTGCGATTTCTTGAGCTGTCATTCCATACGAATTATTACTTTAAGAAAATAAAGTACTTTCTTTTCCTGAGAACTAGGCCAAACATTTGCCAGTATTTTTGTCAGAAAGTTAAAAAAAAAAGATGCCGTCAGACTGAAAACGCAGGTGGCTACCAGTCAGCAAGTACACACGCTCGTGGAATGCAGCCGTCTTGAAGCCGTCGAAGCCCGAGGCCTGGTCCTCCGCAGCTAGCGGGACCGCAGCCAGTCGCAGCGGCGGAGGTGGGCACGCACACAAAGAGCAAGGAGGGAGACATAGAAGTACGACTCTTGCAGTGGAAACTGAAACCATGTTTTGCGCGACATTTGACGCTACCTGTCGGGTGGGCCCACAGCCATTAGCAAAAACAAAACGGGCGGGAAGTTCAAATCCAAAGTGTTAGCTTTATAATGTGAATTTAACTACTCGACTAATTGCATACTAAAAAAAATTTAAACTGTGCGAAAAACACCGAATACTGTTTTGTAATAAAAAGGCATAATCTACACCTATATATGAGTAGGAGATGCAAATTTCTGGTATGCCACACCACAAAATATGTGGCTACCGAAAAAAGTGAATTAATTTTCACTGGTTTCTTTTCCTGAAAATAACTTTTGCTTTACTTCTCACAAGCAATGTATTTTATGTTAAAAATATTGTTACGATCGCGCTTGGCTGCAGTGCTTGGCGTCGCCGCGCTCGTTCGGCCTGTCTGCGCCCCTTTCCACCTGCATCCTCTCCCTGGTATCTCGTGTCATACTATCTCGCGACATCCTGACCGTCGCAGCGCGCACCTGCCTCAGATCGAGTTACTTAAAAGAGGCCGCACTGCGGAATAAAAGGACTCAGACATGTTTATCGGCGCGTTTTGTGGGAACCCGATGCTTGTTGCGTTTATCGGCGTTCTTTGAGCAGCCGCCGCGTCCTTCGACAGGACTCACGACGCGTTTCTGGGATTTTCGACGGCGAAGGTCGCGCGATATCTCGGAGACATTCCCGATTGTTCTGGACGGGAACCCTAGGGCTATATAAGGAGGTTGGGCCGACCTTCGAGTCAGTCAGTCTTGAGTGGAGTTCAGAGCGAAGTCGGGAGTTCTCCCGCGGCAGAGTTTCCGGGCGATAGTGCCGCGGGTGCGGCAGAGTGGCGAAGTCCTTGGACGAAGGTTTCACGGCAGGGAGTGAGAGAATCAGTTCGGAGTGTTCAGTCGGGAGTTTTCCCGCGGCGGAGTTTCCGGGCGATAGAGTCGCGGGCGCGGCGGAGCGAGTGAAGTTCCGAGTGAGGCGTCGAGTGGGATCTCGGCGAAAGATGTGACAGCGGCGGCGGAGTGCGGCAACGGAGTCCCGCGGCGGAGACCCACGAGGGGTGCTGCGGCGAGAGTTGCGCCAGAGGTGCGGCTCAACGAGTTTTGTGGAACGAGTGACTGGGGAATTGACATTTCTTTAAGTGTAATTAATTATTTGCGAATTTAGAAGATTATTTGTAAGTGACAAGTAGTGGTAATAAATAAAACTGTGTAGTGTAATAAAATCTTTAATTGGGCTATCCTTTACGAACCCGCGGTAAATCGTAACAATATATTATGAAAGCTACTATCTAGCGGGTGGGGCCTAAACTTCTTCAAAAAACTAGTTCTCGGTTTTGGCAATTAAAGTTTCTCCCCCGTGGACAAGACGCGACACCACACGATGCCGCGCGACAGCTTAATGTCGTATTTCCGTTTCATTATTTCTTCCCATATAATTGAAACAAAATATTTGTCGTGATATTTCTACGAAGATGAATTATTTAAAATATGTCTTTTCTGCGACGATAAAAAAACAATTCAACAAGTAAGTCATAAACACACTACTATAGAGTAAATAAGGGTGTGCATACTAACGGAATGCCTTTTTTGGCATTTTTTTTTTTTTAGTGGCGCATGCGCAGAACACTGCAGCCATCAGTCATTCTGATGGCGAGTAAGTTGGAGCAGTCATTTGATGTTGTCGCCTCGGGTCTGATCGCGACAGTTTTGTGACGTACCGCGTCTGATTCTGTGTGCGTTGCTTTTATGTTAATACGTAGAAGTGAACTACCATCAGACAAAGTGTCGCGCCGTATCGTGTCGATGCTCACTGTATGTGCCCGGCCTTAAGCTGGGTGCACAGTTAAAAACCATAAGCGAGTACATATCAGGCCAAGCACACCACTGTGCGTAATCTGTTTACAATTGAAATCTTAATGTTATTTTCAGCCAATGGAATTTCGTGATGTAACCGACATCCGTTGGTAGTGTATTAACTACCAAATGATTATCTCACGACATCTGACAAGCAGTTTGTGAACACAATTTTCCACATATTAATTAATTTGGGTTACGTAAAATGTTTAGTTTACCATTCTACTCACGAAACGATTTTAATTTTTATTTACATTGAAAGCCAGGGGATTTTTATAAGTAATAGCATAATTCATTTTTAAAGCAGGAATCAACATCCGAGCATTTCATATTTGGACAATTTCTTGCCACAGTATGGTTGATAAATATAAACAGTTCTCTAGTCCCGCCAAAATGGCATCCTTCTCCTCTCTCATTGAACCAAACGTCCGTAACATTAATAAAATATATTCATTTTTCTCCTATGCGCACGACCATCCTGTGTATAGCTATTGTGTATCAGTAGGTTCGAAAACATGGCGAAAGCTTGTGCGCACGACCTACTGTTATTTTTACTGTTTTTTTTTTTTTTTTTTTTTTTCAATTGTGCATACAACCTTGGTTGTGCAGGGAACCACCGGGTGGTCGCCCCCCCCCCCCCCCCCCCATTTTCCCCCCACAACCCGTCTTGCACTTTACCCCGCAGGGCGATGGCTGCTGTATCGACCGCGCACCGTTCGAGTCCTAAGGGGGGCAAAAAATACGCATTCCCTTTCTCTCTGGGTCCCGCCCTCTCTCGTCGCGAACTGCACCCTGCACCGCGGGGTCATCACGAGCAGTCTGGCGCTTCGAGAGGTGTTTCTTGCAGAAAATACTAACTAAACCCTGTTAACCAAACCCAAACACGTAATTACAACCAACAATTTGTTTTATAGTTTACTAGCGGAAGTACTCGGTGTAGCCTGGGATAAACACATCATAATATAAGGAACATCACTACCGGTTTCAAGTCGGTAGGACATGCACTTGAAATAAGGAAAATTTTGATTTAAAGTCCCACTGATTGCACAATCTCGGTGCATCAAGGCTACGCATCAGCAAAACCAGGACGCCAATCTTCAGCTTCATTTTGTGGGAAGGCAGGTAACCAATAGGCAAGACGTGGCTGACGCACCAAACGATAGCGCGTTACAAACTCAAGGCAATGCCATATATTGACGGAGTTATACTGTTATTAGCGCCTTTAGTTCGCTAGCAGCCGCGAGCTTGAATAAGCGGATGTGTTTCGCCAAGGAGTAGGATAGAAAGTTGCCAGACCAATTTATATATATATATATGTGTGTGTGTGTGTGTGTGTGTGTGTGTGTGTGTGTGTGTGTGTGTTGTAATAAAGTAGGTATGTAACTTATGACTGTCGACTGTCATCTCAATAGAGATGGTAGGTTGGCAGACCAGTCAAATTATATTTAAGCACCAATAAGCACTTAGCCATTCCAGAGTAAGTAAATAGCAATCCCCTAGGCAGCAGGTAAAGGTCCATTGGATCAGGTACTCCATAGAAAAAAATTAAAGGGTCTCTGGGCGATACTTAATAGAGTATTTTGTTAAGGGGTTCAATGCAAAAAAAAAAACCTAGAGAAATGACACATACTCACTGTTTGTGTATCTGTGACCTACCTCCAATGGTTTTCTATTATAAAAACCAATTTACTTCATTTTCAATCCCTTAGGAATGGAATTTCATAATTGTATGTAGTCTCCGGCCCATAAAATATCTGTATAAAAATCATGTTGATCCGTTGCTCCGTTGCGGAGTAAAAAACAGACGAACACACTTTCGCATTTATAATATTACTATCTGGAATACTCTGCGTTGCCTGGGTAAAAATACATCGCGCACTTTATCTAACCAAGATTTTTCGAAATAAAAAAAAATCTTTTAATATTTTTTAAAATAAATTTTATATTTAATTAATGTTTACAATATTTGCTTAAAATCTATTACAACATTTACTTATAAACTATCACAATGTTTGCGTTTAAACTATGACAATACTTGCTTATAAACTATATTTGTCATTTTATTGTTTGGTGAATATATGTAAAAGTTGTATGGATTTCTAACTCTAGAGCAAGCTACATATAACTGTCATTGAGAAAAGATTGATTCTTGTAAATTAACACCACAGTAACTTAACGTTTGTCCTTGTGCTTTATTTATAGTTATACTAAATGTTAATCTTACTGGAAATTGGAGTCTTTTAAATTGAGACGACTGTTCGGTAGATATGAGTGGAATCGTTGGAGTAAATACTGTTTGTCCTTTGTTTTTTCCTGGCATGATTTTGACAGTAATAACATAACTTTTCCGTGGTCGTTCTGTTCCGTTACAAAATATTGGTGTATCGTGGTGATCCTATTTGAAATTTTAAACAATGTAAAGGCATTCCGGGCACTTGCATTGCATTTAAAAATTCGGTGGGAAAATTAACACTTTAATTTGTGTCAACCATTGAATCAATTGATTTGTATATTATTTCCTCGCTAGGAATCTTGTTTAGGATTTTTTTAATTAATATCATCAACGATTTCATTTTTTACTGCTAAATTAGTTCTTTCAAATAACTAATTTGAATTTGTGTAATTTTCTACAATGTATGGATACTCTTGACCTGGTAATTCATCTGGGCTGTTAACTAAAATACATAAATAATTTGTAAGTTCAATTTTGCCATTTCACAATCAGTTGGGTAAGTGCATTCACCAATTTGTAAGAGGTTTTTCTGAAAATATTTCACTTCTTCATCATTATAAAGTTGAAATCTCATATTTGTTTTTAAATGTACTTTCTTCATTTGAGGCCAGATATATGATTGTTTCAAACATGCATTAATTTCATCTGCTGGAGTTGATTTTGAAATTACTGGAATTGTGTGCCGAAAATCTCCAGAAAGTACAACAATTGCGCCTCCCATTAATTCTGAATTACCTCGGAGATCTTTTAGTATTCTATGTAATGCTTCAAATGATCTTTTATGCGCCATAGTATATTCGTCCCAAATAATTGCATTGCACTCTTTTAAAACTTGGCCTCTTACAGATGCTCTTGATATATTAAAAACTGGAAATTCTTGCTCTACAACATTTAATGGTAAATTCAAAGCAGAATGAGCAATGCGTCCTCTTTGCATTAATGTTGCTGCAATTCCAGATGATACTAATGCAAGCACGATCTCTTTTTGGTGCATAATTTAGCCACTATCAAAAATGTATTTCCGGTACCTCTTGGTGCATACAAATAGATAATTACACCAATACCTGTGTGACATGAGATACGATAAGTTCATAAGCTTGCTTTTGACTTTATATTACCAATTATTCGTTTTGGACGATGTACTGCAATAATTCATCAACATTATAATATTCCTGTTTTAATACTTCACAATTTAATGCATCGATTCCATCTCTTTGTGGCGCTTGCATTCCAAGTTCTACTAAAGTGAATTGCTTATTGTTCAGCACTTGTCCTCCAAACGAATAAGTGCTTGATTATATATTTATTTATTGAACTCTTTAATTCCGGGTGAGTATGTAGCATCTGATGTAATAAATCATTACTCATACTTTTTTTTTAGTTTCTATCATAACCAATTTGTATTCGATGGACTACACATTTTCAGTACTATTGAAAATAAATATATCTTACTTGTTTTGCGATTCCTGTGAATGCGGCTTCTAGAAGTGCCTACTCCAAGTGATTATCATTCTCTAATAATCCTAAACAATGACATTCTTCTTTGAATGTTTCACATACATCATCGAATTTTTAAAAAAAATCTTTAAAACATATTGGTACACTAATTTCATGTAGTAGCATTCGAAGATAGAAGCACTCAGCATTATTTGTTGGATGCACTGTGTACTCTCGTCCCAATACGCCCGTTTTAAAGATTCCTTCTGTACCTTCAACTGGAGTTCCTTGTTTTCTTCGTTTGTTGCATTTCATGCATAATATGATGGTACATCGACATATAACAATGCTATTGCAACTGGATCACGTTTACAAAGTTCGAAAAATGCTGTTTCATATTTACTGGCGGTTCACTTACCACTCTTTCTCCAGTTCGTTTTGTAAAATTCACTATCCGTTTTCTATATGCACTGTCAAATGGACAACTGCTGGTTCTCGATCATGTATTGGGAAACCGAATATTCGCCAAGCTGCTTCATTACTATTTATATATCATCCCATTTTATACTGAAGTATTTCATCTTTCAAATGTTCTCTATTTCTCTGGCTATTGCGAACACAGCCATATCACTGCCTTTGTTAACATATTCGCATACATATTTAATTCTATTCACTGAGTTGCAGTACTCCACATTTATATGTGCTTGAAACATTTTTGAGATAAGTGGATTTTATGGCATCACCCATTGATTATATACGTCTATAAGTTACCTCGCGCTCGTATTTTGGCAGTAAAACCACCATTTTCCGAGGTTCGCCTTCTGTACATAAGATATCCATCTTCTCCTCTTTGTGTTTCATTTAAATATGGTATTGGGTATCTCTTTGTACACTCGACTTATTCATGCATGGTAAATTCATATTAAATATTTCACATGGACCATGAATCATATTTTTTTACTATTATTTTATATAATTCTGGTTCCTTTTCTGGATTCGGGAATTCACCTCGAATTATTTGATCAGTTTGATTTGGACGGATTTTTTCATGTAACCAAATTAAATTGTGTGAATGAGGTAATCTCAGTTTCTGCCATTCAATTTTGTACAACCAGCATCCTACGGTTTAAAAAATATGATACTTTTCGATGACATCCATGAATTTCATTTGTTTATGTCGAAAAACTCGAGCTATGTCATCACGTTCCATGGGAACGTGTTCATAAATAATGTTTTCTTTGATCTCCGGCAATTGCAAGTGAATGCTATGAATAAATCAGGGCGACCATAATTTCTTACATAGGTCATAGCATCTTGTGTGTACTCGTACATGAGTCTTGGACTTCCTATATAATCTTCCAATGTTATCCACTTTAATGTCATTCATGATTGCGTCTCTCAAATGGATGTACTCTTCTGTACTCAATTTCTTTTGATTCTGTCGTATGAACAGCATTCGTTCTGCCCCTATTTTTGCATACATATTAACTAAAAATTGTTAAAATACATTACGGGAATTAGTAATATGATTGTATTCCTCGTTGTCATTGACCAGTATGCGATTTGTATAAAATTCTTTTGAAGTAATCTTTTTAATTTGTTTCTGCACGTGTATTTGGTTTTATTGTTCCAGATTGAAATGATATCATTCTTCTCCTCGTATAAAAATTAACGGATATTGAAGCGCATCGTAAGAAACGATGTGTTTCTGCGATGTTCTGTAATCCTTCTTTTCTTCGTTGAATAATTATATCATGACTTGTGTACTCAATGTCCACAATTACAACGGCAATTTAATAGACTTCAGGTGCGTTGAATCAACGCTCGTGTTCTCCAACTGGCCTTTAGTCAGCTCGAATTAATATTTTGTACTCTACATATACCATTCGAGTCAGTGCTGTTTTGAATAAGTAAACCAATTCATTTTACTTGCATAACTCTGCAGATTTCCAATGATTTCCCACCTCAATTTACCTATATTGGCACAACGTTGATCGACTTATATTTTTTCGTCGCAAATGAAATAAACATTCAAAAATTTATGTGATTTGTTAGGTAGTACTAACAATGATCCCACTTTATGGTACACTTGTCCCTTAATCGAAAACACGTGATTGAATTGATGTTCTTCGCTGACTATGGAAATAGCACCGAATGATGTCATTTATAAGAAGGCATTGCACGCTCTCATGTTTTTTTTTCTTTTTTTAATGTTTTGATTTTGTAGTTTCTCTGGTCATGTAATGAAGTAATTCTAGTAGAGGTCCTTCCAAAGGTATTAATCGAATGTTTCCGTTCATGCAACACATTCCTGGCGATTCTTTACGTAATTTCTTGGTACTGCAAGACTGTCACACTTCAATCATTTTGCCTATAACAACGTTTTTACTTTTTTTGTACTCTTTGATAGGATCATAACGAAATGCCTCACCAGCGAAACTGTAATCTTTACTTCTCCTTCGCACTTCTCTTACACTAATGTTTTGTTCATGCGCTTGTGATTGTTGTCTTTTACGAACTTCACTCATTGTAACTTAACACTTTTCATTTCGTTATCTTCTTTCTTTATAATATTCTCGTTGTTCATCTGTTAAGTTTTCTCTCAATGTATTCATTCTCCTCCTTTGTAAAGCTAAAAGCGCTTCTCGCAATTTGTTCAGACATCAGTACCTTACATACTTTAATGTTTATTTGTATACGAATATGAATAAATCTTTATAGACTAAGATCCCGACTAAGAATGACCTTCATCCATCTTTTTACCGAATGAAAAATATGTTTTACTTATAATATATGAACAAACATTTTAGCTAATAGGTTGCCATATTAAATTAAGTCAAGGCTACCCATAATTAAAATTAATGTAATAAATGTTTTCTTAACTTCTTCACTTATTTTCTAACAAAACAATATCAATATTGATTGAGGGTACGAAGCATAAAGAAAAAGAAAAAGTTTGGTTGTCTATCTTTGTCTGGTCTCTACTACAGGGTTTTCATTTATGAACAGGTGAATTGATACTATATATTTACACTCGCCTATTTTCTTATTGAAAAATATATATCAAAGTAAAGATAATTTTATTACGAACAAGATGGTATTCGGTTGTCTAATTAAATCGGTCAAGACTCGCGGTTGTCACAATATAAAACAGTACGCAACAGAGAAACATTGCACATACTATTCAGTGCGATAGACAAGGACGCAACGTAGCAGCTACTCGTGACGTAAGTAGTGCGTAAAAGAGAGTGCGCATGCTATTGAATATTTTTTGTACTTAAACAATGATACCATATTTGTATAATAGAATATGTTCATACTAAAATACGTAATTGATTTTCTATATTTTTTTTATCATTTTTGTATTATTTATTTATTTTCTTTCCTTTATAAAATAAATGAAATTTTAAAATATAAGTATTAATTATTTATATATTACTCAGATATTATTATTCACATATTACCTATAGATATAGTTGGATATTATTACCTGCGTAATCCTAAGAAAACTGTTCGGAAAGCAAGTCTTTAACTTCAGTTGCCAAAGGCAACCGTTTGGAAGGTTTTACGAACATGTTTACACATGCGTCATAATGGTCGAGACGACAGACCTATTTTTCGCTTGCCTCCATGTTCGCCTGACATAACGCCGTGCGATTTTTTTCTTTGGGTCGTTAAAAATGATTGTGTCTACGTTCCGCCGCTACATAATGATTTGCCAAAGTTGATGCACAGATTTGAGGATGCTATTTCTTCCACCATTACTCCGGACTTGTTAACCAAAGTGTGGTAAGATTTGGACTTAAGGTTGGATGTATGCCGTATAACTAAAAGTGCACAAATTGAAAATTCGTAAAAAAAAAAAAAAAAAAAAAAAAAACTAGTTTAGTTTACCTTCAATTTGATGTATAGTTTGTTGTAAATATTTTAAATTAAACTGTTGTACCATTGGAACTGATACATTATTTTATGGACACCTTGGATTTAGCTCTGGTGGTGGTTCCTGTGCTGACAGCTCGTGACAGGGGCTCCGCCCTCATGCCCCCAGATCAAGAACACTGTTCATATGAGCACTTATAGTTTTGATGCTCAAGTAACTACCGATGCTGAATTTTTTTAGATTTTTGGAGCGCTGATAGAACATATTTCTAGAAGGGTAGCTCGTCGTCGAGTGCGCCATTCTAATTTTTTTTTTCCCTCAAGTTTTGAACGGTAAGGCCTCGGGCTTTAGTTGTTTATTTTAGCACTACGTGTAATTCGCGTCAAGAAACGTAGTTTATATTTTAATTAGGAAACAAAAATTCATTTTTATATTAGATATTATAAATTTAATTGTAAGTGGAGCCTGTTACTCCAAAATGATCCTCAAGAGTTTTATTTTTGTTTCAGATTACATCAAATATAATAAATAGCATGCGCACTCTCTCTTATGCAAGTTAACGAACGGGAGCTGAGATGCTGGAGAAGGAGTTATAATTAAGGTTGCAGTTTCCAAACACAAACAGAAGATGGATATCCTATGTACAAATAATAAATGTCTTAGGGGATTGCACCCTCCTTTTAGCCTTAGCCCTACCGGCCTGGGGCCCCCCATGGGCGAGGATACGGAATATGCCGTATACGCGAAACAGGAGAGGTGTTAGAGATCCAGCTATGTCCAGAGGCTGAGGCTACCCATCTCTGCTTAGACACCACCTTCACCCAATGCCTCACTCAGCTAACCAGACAATTGGCTGCGTCCTAAGCTCTGAGACGTTATCAGCATTGCTGGCGCCTACCCCGTTCTACCACATCACACTGGGACTCCTCAAAACACCCAGTGAACTCTTGGCCCGGTGGAGGCCTATCCAACCCCTCCTAGCTATCCAGGTTAGTACCGGAGCTGTGTCGTCGCTCACCACGTCGACTCAGCATCGGGCTAGGGAACCCTCAGAGTCTGCTCCAAGCGATTGGAGCACCACTACCAAGTACGAGTCCTTCCCAATCAGATCCAGGGCCTTAGAGGAAAACTCAACGAGGATTATTTCACTTTCACGGATCGTTCCCGTACTACTACCAACTTCAGTGTCTTTATTGAACATGGATTGTTCACCTACAGCTAGCCGACCAGCCGTGTATCGGAGTCACTCCACTAGGTCTACCTCGCCTCTTTGTATGGCCCTCCGATCCGCCGTACCTCGGCCCGGCGGGCTTACAGCCGATTAAGGCCCGGACGTGCCCTGACTTCTCCGACGGCGACCACGAAAGCCGTGGCTAGAACTAACCACCTGGCTGTGTAAAAGAGCAGGAGGGCCTCGAAGTTGTCTTGGTACCTCCCCCGACCGCTGGGCAGCGCTCAGACGGTTTACAGCCCTTTAGGCCCTGGCGCCCCCATTCACGATGTACATTAACACATAGACACTTTAACCCCTCTTAGCCATCGGCCATACCGGGGATTCAGGTTACTTTAAATTGTATTAAAAATGTATCTGCCCTTGAGTTAAAATTGATATAGTATAGTATTATAAGATGAAATATATGTATAATAAATAAAATGTGTAAAATATAATATAGTAAGTATATAAAAAAGAATAAAATACATGAATAAATAATTAAATATATGAATATATGGGGGAAACTAAAAGCGTGTAGAAGCGAGGAGGTGTGTGATGCACGACCCTATGTCGCCCTTGGAGTTTTAATTGCCCGTGTGCCGAGCCATGCGTGTTTGTATGAATCATCCCTACATGTCTTTTTCCACTTCTACCAAAATTTGTCTCCTGTTAGAACTCGTAGTTTTTTTATAATATATATGTCTTTAGTATGTTTTAACATTTATTTGCTAAGATCGTTCAACGAATGAGATACGCATTATTGTAGCCTTTTAGAGGATCAAGTTTTGTGGAATAACTATTAACTTTCTACGTATTTTTGGTATGTGTAGGATCCCTTGTTGCTTGTTCAAATTGCAGACATTCTATAAAAAAAATCAGATATATAATAGTGAAATTCCACAAAACAAGAGACGAACATTTTTTAAATCGTTTCCTTGAAACCCTGTAATACAATCAACATTTTATCTCCAGTTATAATTGACAGTAGAGTTGGAGGGATAATACTGGACTAAAAATGGCTCCCAATTTTCTCCAGTTAATAAAGTTGGACATATATACCTCCAATCTTACATTATCAAAGTTTATTTTTTTTTATCTGAGCTCTCTCAAACTTTTCATATTAAATCAATTTTGAAATTATTAATACAGCATAGTGCTGGATGGAATGTTTAAACTTTTAAAACTTCTATAAATTTAACTGATATTAATTCGAGTTAGTAAAATTATTGTTCTGTGATTTTTAGAAGTTTAAATCACATCATTTGCTTTTTGCATATAAGGTTATTTTTTCATACTATATTTATTAATAATATTTTAGTTATTTCGCCTGTACAACCTCTTTAATCATCCATGTGTTATTCGCCATTCTAAATATTCGTAGTGATGGTAACGGACGTTATTTCAGTTTTCGCTAGGTACTATTCGGATCGGGTTATTTCGTCCAACATTCAACATATTAAATAACCCGCCCTATATGGAAAGTATTTAATGTGAACTGAAGTCATCCATCATCGGTGATGTCGTAACCCTCCAACATAATTTGGCGACATACAGGAAGGTGTTGGAGGCGAGAGTTTGGCGGCGTGACAGGGCCTGTGGGCTGTGAGCTGGAGAAACCCGCCAAGGCCCGGTGTTTGTCGGCTCGCTTGTGGGAACAGCGGGCAACGACTGCCGGCGGTAACCTGGGCCGACAGTGGCCGGTGTTGTGCCGCTCTCCAGCCTTGCTACCAGCGCCTGGCCTTGACCCACGGTCGTGCGGGCTTGTCCCTGGGTGCGCAGGCAACCCGGCGCACTTGAAGGGCTGGCGGCACAGTCGGTACAGTCGGCCGCTAGGGGCTCCTGCCGCCTCGCTCAGTCTACACAGCAGCTCCCCCGCGCCCCGTCTACCTGGCACAATTATTACGGTGTGCTTCAGAGGGGAAAAAAAACACGTGATTTATTAACTGCTCAAGATATAGTGAGGTCTTTTGATGAAAAACTGTTTAAAATACGCCGAGGGCGAATAAGTAGTTCTGTTGTCGTATTTAGTTTTTAAACTGGATTTTTAGACTGAGCGAAAAATGCTTAAATTGGTATTTACAGAATATATATATATTTTAAATTGAAACATCCGCAAACATTTTTTAGTGTTTTTCTCAAAATGTTTGGAAAAATAATTAGCTGTCAACATTTATAAATGTACATGTGATAAAAGTGTTTGTTTGTGGAAAGACAGTGGTTATTTTTACTATGGCAGCTTTCAGTATAGTTTTTCCCCCCGCAATATTACGCAATGGAAAAGTGAACTAAATGAACACTTACGGACAGTGAAATCCCAACACCAGGAAGATATTAGTTTAGAGGAATTTAATTTAGTTTAAACAATTGTCTAGGTATTTATTTGGATAAAGTTTTGAGGTCATAGGTTCAAGTATGCGGGACAAGACGCGTGTCAGGGTGGAAACACTTAATAGCCGCTGCAGTCGCCACGATTTTGAATGAAAGCTTGCAAACATGCATGCATTATGTCGGTCAGGTGCCGAATGTCATTTTGAGGGATGCAGATAGATGCCTGTTGCACTGTCAGTCCAATCAGCAACGGCTAATGTTGGTATTGTATGATACTGGAGTGCTCATTGGGCGAAAGGTCTGGTGATCTCGCAGGCCAAGGTCGCACTTTGCTGCACATTGGGTGACGGCAGCGGTAAAAGGACAAGCGTTATCGTGTTGGAAAACACCACCTGTAATACTGCGAATGAATGGCAGCACAGCTAGTTCATTCACCAGTCTGACGTGCGAAGCGCGAGAGAGATCCTGCTGTTAAAAGAAAGCGCTCCCCAGACCACAACACCTGGTGTAGTCCAGTGTGTGGACCCCGCAGAGAGCTTGGTTCCAAGCGCTCAGATGGTCTTCATACCACCCTACTGCCATCGCTGGCGCCCATCTGAGAACACAACAGATCTACACTCCACCCTCCAATGATCTCTAGCTTGACACCACTCAAGTCGCCGATGGCTGGAATTCAGAGATAGTGGCACAAACGCTACAGGACGTGTCGCTTGGAGTTACCCTCAAGTAATCGATTTTTGACATTCGCTGTGTCACTCTGGTGACAACTGAAGCTCCAGTGGCTGCCGCAGAATCAGTGCGATCCACCACAGCCATGCGGCGAATTCGGTCTTCCCTCTCCGTAGTGGCCATGTCTTCTTGAGACAGTGCCTTCCATGACCATTGTTGCCAACATCTATGCACTGTGGAGACATCCCTGCCAAGTCTTTCTTCAGTATCGCGGAAAGAACGTCCGTCTTCTCGTAGCCTATTGCACGGGCTCGTTCAGACTCATCACGCTGATGTTGCTGCCGTTTTTCGTCTCCTTAAAGGCATGTTTGACTCACATCTACCTTACAACGTCAAATCCGGGCGATGACTAACGCTCACGAGGTGAACAGGGCGTATTTAAAGCAAACTTACTTTGCAAGTGCATAGCGACGCTACTAGCATAGCACCACTCTTCGTCGACTAGCTCGCAAATTTGATTAGGCTTCATCTTTCATATGTGCAACCAACCTGCCTCCCGAGTTTTGTTTATTCAGCACAACTTCTTCTTGGTGTTGGGATTTCATTTTCCGCCAGTTTATATTTTATTTTCGAAGTAAACAATTGCCGTGTGACTCTAAAGACAACTGCATCAGACAGTTCACGTGCGTATTTACGCCAGTACTGAACCAGATATTAATGTGTCGGGTTGAAACCAAAACAATATTTAACTTACGTGCATGAAACATCGTTCCGACACTACTTCGCGGACTCTTCAGTCGAAACATGTGTTTTCTTTTGTTTGAAGGAAATGCAGTACGTTTGACAGGAATTACGTGAGAAATTCGTGGCAGTGTGTGCGCGGTATTAGATAGTGCATAGCCGTAACACGATACTATAATACAAGGCCCTGGAAGCCTGTGAACGCCGCTAATACTAGCGACACAAGCATACTGTTCAGTCGCAAGCGTCGAGCTAACGTGCTCTCAGAATGTGTATCGTGCCCCGTGTATGTATTAAACTTAAAGCGGTAAATCCCTTTATTATTGTAAAGTGTGCAACAAATTTTAATACCTCCATCTTGTGTCATTTTGTAGATGATTACTTGGAGGCAAGGGCGCAAATCTGTAGGATTCGCAAGAGTGGTCCGCGGAAAATCGTGGCCCGAGAGTGCTTGCTTGTTGTACACTGCCCATATTTTGGCCTTTATGCAGAAAAAATAAAAATGTACAGACATTTTTCCGTGAAACGTAGTTTTGGGGGCGCCCACATCCGGAATCTACGCCCGTGCTTAGATGTACAGGCGTGCGAAATACCCATCTTCGCAAAACGGTAAAATTGTAGTAGGTAGTTTTTTATGTTTATTATTTGTACCCAAGATCATTTCTTATGCTTTATTAGATTTGGAGATATAATTAATTATGTTAAAAATCATATGTATCTCTTTTTCACGCTTTTGGGGTTGAATTACGCATAATTGTAAAAATGTAATTGGTGGCTTTCGTATGCTCATTGTTGGTACCTAATATCTATTATTATGCTTTGAATAGATTCGGAGATATAATTAATCATCTTAAAACCATGTTTACCCTTTGTGACCCCTTTAGGGTTGAATTACACAAAATTGTAAAATTGTGGTTGGTAGTGTTCGTATTTTCATTATTGGTACCCAATATCTATTCTTAGGCTTGATTGGATTCGGATATATAATTAATTATGTTAAAACCGTATTTGCCCTTTTTTTAGGGGTAGAATTTCGGAAAATTGTAAAATTGTGGTTAGTAGCTTTCGTATGCTTATTCTTGGTACCCAGTATCTATTTTTATGCTTGATTGGATTTGTAAATATAATTAGTTTTATTTTAAACTTTCACCCCCTATTTAACCCCTTTAGGAGATTAATTTTCAAAAAGTGGATATTGTATTTCACATAGACATGGACGATGGGGATAGTTGCAGTTTCAATAAGTATTTCCTGGTTCGCACTATGTTACAGTTTCCTAGGTAACCAAGTTTGTGGCATTGTGCTCTGCATGTAGTTAACATTTGTCAGGAGACGTCACACACTGACGTAGTTGAAGTCACTTTTTACCTCGCAATCGCCGTATTGTAACTTCCAAAACATTGCGGAGATGGTGCTTGCCTACGTCTAATGATGGTCAGTTGGTACGAATTAGAATTTCCGTCGTTAAACACGTCACTTCGATTGTATACAGTCATTTTAATGTGTTCCCACACTGCAAACACTACACTTGAACAAAAGCTGTATCCGAATACATATGGATGCGTCCATAGCACACACTAGTTCCCTTAGCAAATACAGTCACAATGTAAAGATTCATTTATAAGGGATGGATAGTATCTGAATTCTTTTTTTGCTAGCACCACATGTTGACATTTGGTCGTACTAATGTTAACGTAGCCATTTTGAATCGTGATATGTACGAATATTCAGCAAAACGTTAATAACAACTACCAATTAAAAAAAAAATTAATGTAGCATGGATGTTATAAATGATAGCGATCAAAATAAAAATAGTGTTATGAATCTCAAATTATAAAAAAAAATACTTACAATGAGCATTAAATACCCTTATAAGTTTAAATTCGCACTTCGATAATTTTTTTGACGTCTTTATTTGTTTCTATATGAGTTATCATTTACGCTTATAACATTTTAAACAAATATGCCGAAAATATGGAGTAATATTATTTACAAACAAAATAAAATACGATTCCAAAGCTAATGGATGTAGGGGCGCATCAGTGGATGCAATTGCCGCATCCCTAGAAGTCTCGATTTCGTAGACGTATGTAGGGTTACATTGGCATTCGTTGTGAGGATTCGGAATCAACGAAAAGATGGCCGCGTCCACTACGATGCACTTTTAGTGGATCCCTTAGCTAAAGGATCCATTAGGCTAATATTCGGATGCAGCTAATATTTCGGGCGTCTAGCCAACATGGCGCAGACCACGAGCTGTTACGAAGACTGCTTCACCCGGTTACCACGTGATCGCGCAGGCTTGGCCACCGCCTGCAGCAGCCGTGAGAATGCCAGTTCGCCCGCGACTTGAGTGGAAGCCATTACGACGGCGCGCGGCTCTGGATGGACAAGGCCGATGCGAGTCCATCCAGCTGCTTCGGCGCCGCCTTGGCTCTCTGCCTTGTCTGCTTCTTCCATATCCTCGCGAAGAGATATTTCCCCTTCCTAGTTGCAGTCATTACGCGGCTGTGGAAACGTTAAATGAATTCCTGGTAACTGACTGCGACGCAATTATATATATATATATATATATATATATATATATATATATATATATATGAGCACGTGACAATTGTTGGCAGTGTTAAGGATGTGTTTTTCGTAAATTACAAATTTCTGACAAAATTTGTATTTTTATCAACGAAATTAACTTCTCATATTATTAAGCGATTTTTTTTTTTTTTTTACATCTGGTTACAATTGTTCACAGAAAGGATTTCCCATTTTTTTTAACATGAAAAATTACAGTTATTGGCAGGTATAGTTACAATTATTGGCATGCAAATTTTTTGCCTACAACATTTAGTCCTATTAAATTGTATTGAGTGGTGAAAGTTTTTTACCACTGTCACTTGTTAGCATAATATTTAAGGTATCACATTCGCTTCCATCTTCTTTGTAGCACAAATTGTAAACAAAACTAGCATCATCCCTATCAGGAATATTCTGCTTATGAATTCTAGGCACACACATAACAAATAAATTTTTACACATGGGGCATTGTAAAACTTGATGTCCAGCTTTAATATTACTAACACAGACATAACACAAGGCTTGTTTCGAAGATGATCCAACTCTTTCAGTTGCGTTAATATCTTTTTTTCTCATTTGTAGATGCCCTCTCTTTTGTTTTTGTAATTCTTTTTTTGTTTTGACTTCTCTCTTCCCTCATTCTTTTTCTTTGAATTTTTTTCTTGCCCGTCTTGTTTTTTCTGCAATTTTTCATTTTCAACCTCTTCCAAGCATTGCTCTTCAAAACAATTTTTTTTTTTTTTTTTTTTTTTTTTTGAGATTCCGGATACATTAAAATGCCAGTTAATTTTTGAGCCATGTGTAACTCTATTTCCTGGTGCTACTTTCATCTGATTTTGTGATATTTTATTAATAGATTCTGGAACCAATAACCGTCTTACAAATAGGCATATGTCTCTTTTCTCTTCTCTTCCTACTATTTGTGTACTTTTGCAGTTATAAGTTTTAATCATCTCTCTAGGTGGATTTCCTTGGTCTGTAGGAAAACTTCGTGTTCTTTAGTTGGAGCTTCTTGTTCTTCTTGAACTTTAGGTGGATTCTCTTGTTCTGGGTTTTTAGGAGAAGGTTCTGGAACACCCTTATGACCTTATGAAACACTTCATTACACACATTGAACTTAATTTAAATTTCTTTACTGCGTTCTTTTTCACCCTCAGATTCAATTCTGTTGAATTTTTCCATTAATTATTCACCCACGTGTGTTTTTAAAGTTTCATAATCCAATTTTGGCAGCAGTTCACTACATAGGCCTATTTCAGACGATTTTTTTTTTTTTTTGTGCTGCCAAGACACGTTAAATAATTAATGACAACAGGGTTACATGGAAACAAACTACAGGCACGGAATTCATTTCTAAGTGTTTATACTTTTACATGTTTGTTCAGGACTGTTTCCAAGACTGGGCATAATTTTTCCTTCTTCAGGTTTTCATTAGGGTGATCCCTGTGCCAATCAAGTACACCTCACCAGCCTAAAATCTGTGTCATCTACTGGCTGAAGGTTTCGTGTTGCTTTGGGGTACATCGCAACTAATACAATACCAAGTTCAGTGTAAGGTTCACTAATACGCAATTAAATATGCCATTAATGACCATCTACAAACAAAATGACATGTATCTCAATGTTGTTATCAGTTAAATATGGCACAAAAATATTTCCAATGTATTCATAAAATACTTCAACTTTTTTCCAGCCTGCATCACTGCGACCAATTTCCCAGGAATTGGGAACTGATTGAACAACTTCAATAGGTAATATTTTGTAAGGAAAAACCACCATCGGCGGAACCACTAAGCAACTAGCTGAAAAACTGAACATTACCGTTATGGATGCTTTGGACGTGCCTTGTTCCACCTCATAAATGTTTCGGGGTCATTTTGGACCTAACACTAGAATTGGTAAGGTTCAACGTGAAATTTGAATTTCCCAGGCATTGAATAGGAAACTCGAGCCTTTTAACATGGCGAACGCTGGCGACACCTGACTGCAGCGATCCTACCGGCTTGGCCTGAAGAACGCCCGCGTATGGGCGATCTCGGAACAGATTTTCTCTTGCCCTTTTTTATACCACGATATTTAGTAAAAGTGTGACCACCCTTTCGAATAGTTTTATATATATATATATATATATATATATAAATCTACAATAAAAGTGATGATTTCGATTTACTAAAATTAAACAGATTTATAGCCATTAAATATTTAAAGATGCAAAAGAAGGATTTGTTGGTTATCGGAAACCGAGTTTTTTCGCATACCTATAATCACACAATTTGGTTGATCGTTTTGAGGTTGGTAGAAGCATAGGGACTAACTTGAGAAGAGAGCTTCGTAGCCCCCATGTAGCATCAGCGCCAGCGCCAGCGCAAAGGGTGCCCGCTGGCAGTGCTGGCGTGTTGGCAGCCCTGGCGCTGACGTCACGGGAGCGGGCCTGCCCCACTCCCCGCAGCTTTGGGCCGCAAGGCCGCGCGCTCCAGCGGCGAGTGCATCAAGGGCCCAAGAGGCGCGCTCAGCCCCTGGGAGTCGCCAATTCGTTAGCACAGTACGCAGCTCACCTGGTTCTACGTAATTACGACACAGTTTAGGTAAAAGGAGGTGAATAACATTCCTCTTCGATTCGATAGTATGTTTACGTTTACCTGCAGAAATACAACTACAAAAAAAACATATTCGTATTTTTTTTTAACTTTCTACTTTTATTAAAATTTTCACGAATATTTTTAACAGTCTTTATTTAAATTCATATTTATCCCTTAGCAGCGGATAAGCTTATACGAAATAAAACTGCGCGCCCTGTTTACCAGCTACACCTTCTCAAACACAAGTTATAATTTTGATGCATGTGTTACACCAGGTTGAAAGAAATGATCGTCCTGGAACTGCTCTGCGTCACATTTGATTGAATGAGACGACGTTCGTGTATTTGGTTTGTCTCTGCAGCAGTTAAATGAAACGAAGCTTTTGAATCAGAAGAAAAAACACTTCAGCACTAGCTCTCAAAGTACCATCGCTCTGGCAAAGATTTGACCAATTCTTGGTTTTTTTTATCGTCATAAAATAATAGTTAATTTTGTATCAAGCTTCAATTTCTCCAAACGTATTTTTTCTATGTAGATTTCAAAGAAACTCTACCTATTGTAGCCGTTACCGTATATTTATACATCTAATCTTTTTTATGGCCACGATAACTGCCGTAGTTTTGCACAAATCACTTCCAAACTGATACATGAAATATGGCAAGGAAAATATCGGTCGAGTTCATTTATGGGCCAAATCCGACCAAAGGGGTAGAAATTGAGTTTTTTTTGGAAAACAGAATAACTCCTATAACTGCCATAATATGAAAAATATCACATCCGTTTGAAAGTATTATATCTCCTAAAATTAATACCGAAAATTTTTTGCCTAAATCAATTTTTGATACTATCAACTATATTGGCAAGGGGCGGAAAACACAGGGGTTTGAGAGCAAAAAAATAATAACTCCCATAGTATGCATACCATCGAATCTGTTCATAATGTTTGTAAATCTTATAATTTTTTTCTAGAACTTTTGTCTGTAACAGTTTTTGATAAGACGAACCAATTCTGCAAAGGGTTGACAAAATATGGGTATAATTTTACAAAAATTCATAATTTCTGTACCAAATGTACTATTAATATTAAATCCGTTCTTATCGTGAAACCTTATAATATTATCTACAACTTTTGTGGGAAATAATTTTTCACACGACTAACCATTACTGCAAGGGGTGGAAAAAACTTGTATCGAAGAACAAAAAATTTGTAACTCCCTTAATAGGCACACTTTCAAATCCGTTCGAATTTATTTGCCTGAAACAATTTTTGATACAATCTACCATTGCTGCAAAGTGTGAATAAAAGGGGGTAAAATGCAAAGAAATTTGTAACACTCTTAGTAGGAACACCAGCAAATCCGTTTGAATTGTTTTTGAAGCTTTTAATTTCTATCCAAAACTTTTGTCTCAAACAATTTTTGATATGACAAACCATTCCTGTAAGAAGTTAGAAAATAAGAGGTAGAAATAAAAAAAATTCCAAATTTCCGTACCATGTACCAATGCTATTAAATGCGTTCGTATTTATTGTGATACCTTATAATATTATTTACAACGTTCGTTTATACGACCTATCCATTTTTGCAAGGGGTGGAAAAAAAAAAGTTTGAAGGACAAAATAATTGATATCTTCCTTAGTAAGCACACTATCAAATCCGTTCAAATTGTTTGGAAACGTCATTAATATTATCTAAAACTTTTGTCATGGACAATTTTTTGATACAACCATTGCTGCTAAGTGTGAAATAAACAAGGCTAAAGGACCAAAAAAAATTAATATCTCCCTTATTAGGTAAACTATAAATTATATTACAGAAAATAATTTATCTTCTAAAAGTTATCTGAAACTTTGGTTTGAAACTATATCTGATAAAACAAACCATTACTGCAAGGGTTTCGAATCAAAAGAATAAATAAAAATTTTGTACCATGTACACTGTCGAATACGTTCTTATTTATTTTGAACTTCTAAATATTTTCTAAAACGTTTGTCTTAAATAATTTTTTATGTAACCAACCAAAAACTGCAAGGGGTGATAGTGACAAGTGTTGAAAAAAAAATTGTAAGTTTTTTTTAGTAGGTAGGTAAACTATTAAATCCGTTATAATTTATTGCAAAATTTCTAAACATTATCTAAAACTTTTGGCTAAAACAATTTTTGATGATATGAACTAATACCGTATAAACAGAGTAGAAATAAAAAAAAATAAAACTTCCTTGCTATCAAAATTGTTTGAATTTATTATAAACCGTCTTCATATTATCTTAAACCTTGGTTCAAAGCAATGTTTATACGACATTTATTAAGGGATAGAAAATAGGGTTTTAAGGTAAAAATTCCATAACTACTTCAGTAGGCCAAATATAAAACTATTTCTAAGCTATTCAATGCTGGATGCATTGAGTTTAAAACATTCGAAACATTTTCGCTGTGTGGAATATGAGAAAATGTTTGAACTAACATTTTGAAATATTGGAGAACATTTAGGGTGTTATGTACATTAAGTTCTTATTTCCAGAGGTTTATAGAAGTTTCTAGAACATTCAGAAGAACTGGGTAGCCTACTTCGAAATCTACCTACGCATGTAGGCTGTGCCGAAAGGTTTTTTTTTCTCTTCAAAGCGTGTTTCGGGGGAAATGAAACCCTCATACAGCCATGCATCAGCGGTCCTTTCCAGCGAATAACTGCTGGTGTCGGCTGTCTGTACTCAAATTAATTTTGTTTGAAAAAATGTTTCAATTTTTGGTAACTTGTAACAAAGATATTATATTTTTAATGCAGCTCCGCATAGTTTTTTTATGCAAGAGTCATTTAGTTTTATTATTTAGAGTTAAGCTTGGTGTACACTTATTACATAAAAAACTAACAATAGAAAAAATATATACATATTTATCTTATATTATTATTTTAATTTGAATACTAAAGAATAATTACAGTAGAAAAATTATTTCTACAATATTAGTATAAAAGTCCTCTTAATTTCCGTAAAACAGTAGTTCTGTAGTTTAAAAAAAAAATATTATTTATTTATAAGTCATTTGCTTTTCCATGCTCATGCTAATTCTAAGGATCTCGAATCCAGGAATTACTTGCGCAGAAGTCCTATAAAAATGACAACAAAAAAAAGCCGTTGTATATCTGGACTGGCGAGTGCTGTGATACTCTCAAACAATTGAACTACGCCAATCAACCACTCGCAGTAAGAAGTCGATCCTTAACTGTGGTTCTTATGTCCTTGATTTACGCAAGAATTTAGTCTGTGTGACAGCATTACGTAACATTTGTTCTACAAACTAGTTACATAGAATAAATACAGATACTTATTATGCTTATATTGCCGGTGACATTTGCATTATCAGTACTGCACCTTCCGTTTTTCAAAGCATGAAATTAGCTGGTGAATAAGAATTTACAAATGGCTATCAACTATCGGTGCTCATGCGGCAATTCTGTAAATGTAGTCAGTCATACCGTCGTTAATAGGACGACTATGAAATTTGAGCCGCAACTATTAAATGGCGAAGAAATGAAGATAAAGGTGTAATGTAAGCCCCTGGGTGTTTTTACGAATCTTGACTTGTCGTTTCATGTTTGAATATTATTCTGGAATCGTACGTTTTAGCCCTTTCCACGATTCTAAAAATACAGTTAAAAAACTCTGCTCTTTCTTAAAAGGTTTTCGAAAACAGACGCCAATAGGATGTCTGGAGCAGTTATCAAATCGCGTGGATTATTCTGAAGGTATACACACCGTACGTGTTCCCAGGTAGGCAGGCCAATTAACTATATGGCCTTACTTGAAATTCATAGTTAATTTGAAATTTATTTTTCTTTCCTCTGGGTCTGTGTTTGTATCGCCTTATATATGTAGCCTACCTTACCTTTATGTCAGGAGACCACAAATAAACACCAGCAGCTTACAAGCTAACCTTATAGACATAACCAAGTAAGTGTGGAAGTAGGTTATGACAATTTCCTGCTCACTAAGCGACCTATCGCTCAGCCACTGAGCACACACACCGGTCCTAGGTTCTCGAGTACTAAAAGGCTACTCTTAAATGTGTGATATATTAAAGCGTTAAAATTAAAGGAATATGACTTTAGCGTGAATGAATATTGGTAGATTTTTATCCACACGACACTTTTTAACGTGTCAATGATCTTTACAAAATTATATGTACACTGGAGTTTGAAGGATGATAATGTTTTTTTTTTGTGTGTTTATTGCAATTTTGGTAGTTTTCTGTGACTCATAGATCAAAATGATCCATAGGTGTGTACTTTGTTTTCTGTTTCATGTTTATATTAGTAAACAAAAATTAGACATTTCACCAATAGTTAAAAACTTGGGAATTGTGCTTGATAATCACTAAACTGGTCTCAGTATAACGTTGGTATGTATATGGACATTCAGCGCTTTGCATGGCCTAAAACGTCTGAAAAATCTTTTACCGACCTGTGTTAAAAAATATTTAATTGAGTCGCGTATAAACCCGATTTTTTATTACTGCGATACTGTTTATGGCGTTTTAACCGAAGTGCAATGCAAAAGGTTACAGCGTATTCAAAATTTGTGTGTTCGTTTTATTTTTAATTTAAATAGTCGTGAACAAATCTCCCCGTACTACAATAGGTTATCTTGGCTAAAACTGCTTAAGAAAACATTAATGACACAGACCTCGTCCTATCTTCTTGACAAGTTTCAATTCCTCGGTTCACGACATGGTATAGGCACACGTTCTCAGAGTAGTTGTTCTTTGCTCATCCCCCAACATAAGACAGCTGTATACTCAAAATCTTTCTCTGTGACTACTGCTCGTGCCTGGAATGAACTACCCGAGTCAATCAGACTTCAAAATTCCATTTCTGTGTTTAAGAAAACATTATTCAGGTACTTGCTTAACTCCGATGATCAGGTTTAGCTGTGGTATCAGATATGTGAGATTGTATACGTGTGAAAGTACGTGTACTTATATGTATAATTTATTGTAAGACAATGTATTAGTGTGTGTATATATATACATAAATGGTTTGTATCTTCGTTAGTTTTTTTACATAAATGTTAAGGTTATTAAATATATTAAAATCTTTATAACGTTAGCATTAGATAGATTAAAAAGGGCCTTTTTATAATATGACTTTAATATATTAGACCTATACTTTAGGTAGCTCATGTGTATATTATATGGTAATTTTTTGTTATTTTTTATATTTGGATTGATATGTTAATTCATTTTTTATTTAAATTTATTTGTGCCACAATTTTTGGTATTTCCAGTTTATTTTGCATGTATCTAGTTAGTAAAGATGTATGTGGTTAAGTGTAAGACAAGGCGGTACGCCTTAACTTCGCCACTTAAAATAAGGCAATAAATAAAAAGTTCCTTGCTTGTATTTTTCTAGAGCTTCTGTTGGTAACTACAGTAAAATGCCAAAGGCATCAAGTAGTAGTTAGTGCCTAATTAACATTGAAAGAAAGTGCTTCGTATCGAAGGCATGGCTAGATTAATGAGAATTCTAAAATATTAACTTTAAAACAGCCGTGTATGCCTATTTCCATATCGAAATTATTTCCATTATATTACAGTACCTATAAAATAAAATGTTAGTCTATATTTTAGGGATATCACTAATATATTTGCTAAGAGACTGTGTCACATATAAAGATGCAAAAAAAATTTCATTTTGTTAATTAAAATTTCAAAAACAAAATTCGAACTTTCTATTTATTGTATGCACAAAAAGAAAAATCTTACCCGTCAAGAAAAGCTAAAATATAAAAGCTAAAAAAAAAAATCCGTAGCATCTACGTACTTATTTCTGCCAAATTTATAATCCACAGAGATAGTACAAGTCTAAGATAGTGTAAGAGGCTGGAAAGACCAAGTCAACCAGAGCATGTAAAAAAAAAACACAAACATCCTAGAAAGTTATAGCTTCCTAACATTTTTTTATTTTTTTCTCAGAAAGGTGATTTATTTAACAACTTGTGCAGTTGAACTGAAAAAAAAAAAATTCAATATGTACCAATATGAAACCTAGTACAAGCCAGGCTGTTTACCCGAAATTGTGATCAGTTGTTGACAAGAGTGATCGTCAGAATGCAATATACACAACACAAATTTCATATCGTACATAAATAAAATGTGAGCGAGTCTTTTCAGTACTCGCCAGAGATGTGTAACATCTAAACTCGGTAACGAACAAACTCATGTGTTCTCATACGCGCATATTGTGTTTTCAACTACGTTTCTTGACGCGAATCGCGCGTAGTTTCTGCGTCCGCCAAGCAGCTACGTCGACTATAGAATCATTCCATTTGCAGACTGAAATTTAAAACTTTATAATAAAACTGCTCCGATAAAAGAGGAAAAAAAGTCATGAATAATTAATGTGTTCTCGTGTTGCAGATGCACTTATAATACAAAACTTGGACACGAAAATTAACATAGAATTGTTAAAAATAAAATATAAACTTGAAACATTTTAAATCACATATTATAACACTAATTACGTATGTTTGTCCTATATTTTTGTTTTTCTTAAACGACTGAAACCAGTTTGTAAATACATCCTAGTAACAAACTGAATCAACATTTAAGATGTAACAGTAAAAATTTCATTACGAAAATTTTTTATTCAACATGACATCGAATATATGTAGGCTAGCAATTTGTTGTGATTCTACAGTACACTGCGCTTTGTCTACATTTCAATGTTAACTAAGGGTTGACAAAATGGTAATGCGCATTTTTAAGTTGTCATTATTTCTTTTTATGAATATAAACTATAACTTTGTTTAAGTGTTAAGGAATAGTTGTACTAGTATAAACCAAAGTTTTATTTTTTAATAACTATACGTGGTGTAACTTCTGAGGTGTTAATGAAAGTAATATATACGGATGAATCACGTGGTTCCACCATATTTTTTTTAGATTTCTAAGACTTCCGCAGACGGCAGCTCCGTGGTTACACATTTCCGTTCATCCGACTTCCGTTCCATTCACGAAATTACTCCTACCAAATGCCGTATATCGAGAGCTAAGATGTTTACGCATCAAAATATATGCTCATTAGTGTTTGGTAATGTTAAACACGAAGCAGTAATCCCACACTCGCGTCCATCAGTCGGCGTGGCCTTTCCACATCGATTACCCAAGCTTCCATTAGCCAAGGTTGCGTATTATCCGAGCCGACCTGGAGCGCCATTCCCGGCAGACTGTGGAAACATTTGCTTGATGATATGGGAAATGATCTGACTGCTGTCGAAAGCTTAAGAAAATTAACCTCAAAGATTGGGTGGTAAAAAAAAACATGTTTTTTAAACCCTCTATTTGTTTAAACCATTTTTTTTTAGGTTGAAACCAGGTTTTTTTATTACTTTAGTTATTTTGGTTCTCACCATGTTCAAATGAAAGCCATTCAACATACTGCTTTCTGCCACTCATGTTGAACCATAAAAGTTATAACATCAAAGAACTGAAGTCCGTCAGATCTGCACATCTGTTTGGGACTTAACCACAAAAAAGGTAATTTTCTACAGGAGGAGGATTCTCCATCGAATGGGTGTTTTTCACCGAATGGGTGTTTTACAGTACAGGCAGGGATTTCCCACAGAATGGTAATTAACTTTTTTATATTTTTAATTTTAGAGGAATATTTAGCTGGGTATGTTTTATAACTTATTCGCATAATTTAAATGATAATATCATGATTAGTATATAATTTTTTGTTCCTGTATATCACAAGAAACATTAATGCCTAACCTTTGTTGTTAATGGTGGGATTAGAAATTTCACTAAAAAATAATAATATGTTCTATTATAACGTTTGGTTTTTTTTTATAAAAACCACTTCGTTTAAACCATGGAGTGATGTGAAATAATTTACACGGAAGAATACCTGAAAAACAAAATCATCCCGAAAAATTATACCTCTGGGCTAATTGAAAACCAAGATGATTTCCTCATTATATCCGTGTTATCCTAGCTTTTGCTTATCTGATGTCACGGGACACGTAGACTCAGATAATCTTGACACTACTGTGTTGTTACCTTTATTTGGCCTTGTCAGTAGCTAACTCTTGATTTTTTCTCCGAAGGTGGTTCAAATGTAAAAAAAAAAAAAATGGTCCGAACAAATATCGGGGCTTAATATATAAAATAATTTGCTTTATTGGTTCCTCCTAATTATATATCGCAAGACCTCGATTCTCTCATAGAACACTTAATTCTAGACAGAGATTTAATGGGTGAAAGTTTACTGGTCAGTAGAAAAGTCTTTTTACCCTTTCTTAAGTACTGAAAATAGTGATAAAATTTACTACAGACAGACTACGGACAGATGCATGAGCACGTATGTTAATTACAAATTATAAAAAATTAATGTGAGCGAGTCTTTCAGTACTCGTCAGTGATTAGTAAACATCTAACCTCGATCTAACCTCGGTAACAAGGCAATTCATGTGTTCTCATGCATGTTGCAAATAAACATATAATACGAAACTCGGGCACGAATTTTAATGTGGCAGTCTAAAAAATAATGCCGATCGTGATTAATATGCGAAAAGTATTCAATTAAGAAAAATAGGCAAAAAAATTTATCTTTTTTAAAACCTAACTATGATTCTGTTTAACAAAATTGTAGGTAGGTACTATTGATTTCTCCGACTAGTCGAACAACAGGAGTACCGAACGCGTCGCATGTAAATGCCTCAACGCTGAACCTGTAACGTTTCCCCCAGTATTGGAACTAGCATCACCTAGGTTTTTGTGGTGATAATTATTTAGGGCCAAAATTTTGGTATTGAGGTTGAAATTTTAGTATCGATCATAAATTCAATTAAATAAGCGTACATTACACAACGGAAATTTAAATGGTTTAAGGATATTTTTCCTGGTTTTCAAAAAACCTTCCTGTGGGCGTATTTTGCTCATTAACGAACTCGACCGAGACTTTTCATTACTATGTTTTGTGTATCATTTTGGAAGTTATTTGTGCAAAATTACGGCAGTTAATTTGGCCATAATATGGAAATGTACTTATACGGTATGTATATATATGGTGTATATATAATGGTGTATATATGTATATATATACATACACTGTTGTGATTGCTTTGTTTTTGGGGCCCATTAACCATGAAACGAAACACTACATAAAAATATTCGGAAATCGCACCATGGTAACTGCTGCTACAGGCATACGTAAAGCCTTGTGGGGGGAGGGGGTTGCAGGACCTATCTCGCTGGGCGCCCCTGGTTGATCACTCAGCGGCCCGCCTTGTTAAGGCTGTGTTTGTGTTAGGCCGGGGGGAGGGATTTCAGTGGTAACCGTAACATTGTATGGCGGAGAAGTAAAGATAAATGTGTAATGCAGTGCATTCTGAACCGGCCGTTTCGTGCCTGAAACTCATTCTGAAAACAAACGTTTTTAGACATTTTCACTATTCTTAAATTACAGTTAAGCAACGAAATACGATAACAGAACTAGGTACTCATCCACCCACAGAACACGCACTCATGTGCTGAGCAGTTTTCCAATCGCGCGGGGTCTTCTGAATCTATGCACACCGTATGTGTGTCCGGGTAAGTGGGGCCCTTGACTTACTTAACTTGCAGAGTTTGCCAGCCCTTGTGAGGAAACCAGCCCCTGGGGCGTATCTCGGATCTACGAACACCGAGTCGGTATCTCCAAGTGCTTTGGAAGCCGCTATGATCTTGAAGCTCCAGGAGTCGACGCGCCATTAACAAATTTCCCGGGTCTCACTCCATGTTGATTGTTTTTTTTTTACCGTCATCAGTATTAGTTTTGGATTATTTATGTAAATTTAACTCCTTACCTTTTTATATTTCTTATGATGTTACAAATAGTTTTAACATATTTTCACTAAGTGTAATATAATATGTGTTTAAGAGTCGCGGAAGTGCTTGTTATTTCTATCACTTGCGCGACTCTTTACAGCCATTATATCACACTTAGTAAATACCTCTTTAAAATAATTGTGACAGAACAGCAAATGCAAGAGAGGTATAGTGTTGAATTTACAGAAATAACCTTTAACTATTAGAAATCACGAGAAAATTAAAGAAAATACAACATGGTGTGAGAAACCTGCCGTAAAGGTGTCTGAATATCAATGTTATTTAAGAGATATTGCAGTTGCCTACACAATTTCGGTTCATAGATTCGTTTTATGTATTTGTTCGGGCGTGAACGTGTAATTTCACGGGAGTTTGTAGATATTAAAAAATGTGGTACATAGTATTATATTATTTACTATGGGGGTCGCAGCTGAAGTGTAGCCGACACGAAGACTGCACGCCAGGCACGAGGCTGTGGGGCGTGCGATGCTGGCGTGCCCCAGGCAAGCAACTCCGTAAACTCGCCGTGTGTGGATCAAGCAGTTCAGTAAAACCTGAGTGAGCTCGATCCACTCACGTGAATATTGGACGGTCGAGCACCTTCTCACCCCCCACCCGCTCCCCGCTGGTAAAGGAATGAACGACGATTCAGTAGAGTTCATTAGTGGAGTGCATCATTCTTCGAGACGTCTCTCTTCGGCGTCACGGCCAGTTGGAGTGACGAAAAAGAGAGTTTATTGAATGGCAAATATGCTCCTTATAAAAACATATTATGAAGGGAAGCTACGATAGCAGAAATTGAATAGACTAGGAAATCCTAGGGTTTGGCGAAAATAACGACAAAAAGTAAAAATATATCAGGTCAGTATTTTGTAATGTAATTAATGTCTTCGTTCAAGCTTTTCGGAATCATGGCCAATATGTTCACAGCTCGACCTTCGGACATCTAAACCCATGGGGACTGAGACCTAGTTATTTTTTTTTTTTAATAGTTCCCCACCCCACCCCCCTCCCCCCGTCAAGATAGTAGCTTTCATGATACATTGCTAACATAGCTGCATTGATTGTTTGAAGTAATATATATGCTACCAACCAGTGAAAATTAATTTATTTGGTAGCCACATATTTTGTGGTGAGGCATATCAGAAATTTTTCCATCTGTTACTCATTTATACAGAAAATACTTTTTTTTATATATTACAAAACAGCATTAAGTGTGTCGCAGCACCGATTAAATCTCTTTTACTAAGCAATTCGTCGTTCAGTAGATAAATTAACATTATTAACCTAAAACTTTGGATTTAAACATCTATCTCGATTTTTTTTTCTAGTAGGCCCACCCAACAGATATCGTCACATGTCGCGAAACACATGGTTTCAGTTTCCGTTGTAAGAGTTGCACTTCTATATCTCCCTCCTGTCTTGCCTCGTGCGAACGCTCACGTGCCTAGTGTAAACAAGCCCGCAGAGCCGGTGCCCAGCAGCGTGAAGGCGGGGCTGTGCTACGACACTCGAGTACAGAGCGTGGTGTGTGAACGGACCCCGCAAGGCCGCGACCTCGCCTCAGGGGGAATGGTGCGGAGGGGGGAGGGGGGGAATCGCGCCGGAAATGGAAGTGCCCGGGGTCCTTGGGGCTTCGGCGCTTAGTTTCGCTCGCTGGGACCTTGCGCTACGTACGGCGGCGAGGCCCGAGAGAGCTGCGCTCGTGTTCACAGCTGTTTCAGAGGGTTCGTGCGCATGAACGCACGACGACATCTGTTCAACAAATAGCCGCAATTCGGATTAACCTTGATAAAGAATAATCTTTTGGCGTGATAACGTCTTATAAATCGATGAACGCCGGTTTGCACGCACGAAAAATTTTCACGTTCCGCTTGAGCCGAGCGCGCAAGAACCGGCCAACCACCGTGCCAGAAAATATTCTGTAATATCAAACAGGTTAAGGCGGGCTTTTCAACTAATTGTTCGTGATTATATTTGAACAAATTATTGAAATTAAATTTGCAAAAACTGTAAATAATATTTGAAAATTAAAAAGTATGCAATTTTTCATCAATGTTTTCTTTTGACGTTATCAAGTTAAATTATCGTCCGTAAAACGACTTTACAGACAACCCCATTTTTTTGTTGTTTTTATATCTCAGCTGTCAGTACACGGCATTTGGTAGGACCAATTTCGTGAACGGAACGGAAGTCAATTAAACTGAAATGTGTAAACACGGTGCTGCCATCTATAGAAGTATCAGAAATCTCGAAAAGATGACGGAACCGCATTATTCATCTGTAAAAAATAAATTTGTACGAATTTAGTACTAAGGAAAATTTGTTTTTAATTCAACCCCTATTTTTACAGTAATTGTTCTTTTCGTGAAAAATTTCTTCAGCCAAAGTATTTGGGTAATGTTTAAGAGTTTTACAGTAAATTATAATGTATTTGATAGTATATATATTAAAAAAGTAATTACTTTTTTTGTCTTTCTAGCCTTGTTATTTCCACCCCTTGCAGTAATGGTTTGTTACATAAAATTTACTTGAGACAAAAGTTTTTAAAAATGTTTAAAAAAAACATTGATTCAATAGAGTAGGGGAAATGGAGTAAAACCGGATAGGCGGGTCATACCGGGTAGGGGTGTTTCGCCGAAGTTAGAGCTGCTATCTCGTGGCTGTGGCACGAACTCATTCCAGGAGCTTCTATAAACAGTTATTTTTGAGTTTCAGTCCCGTCGGGTTGCGGAAACAAACTCTGCGGGTATTTTAAGTTTATGTGATATAGCTTTCCGATATTTCGATGATTTAGTTTCTTGATATAAATATCCCACTACATTTCTTTGTTTGAGGTAAGTATATGAATGATTTCAATAGATTCAGAAGATTATTTTGCGTAGTTGATAAAATTTCTATCAAGCTTGTGTGAAAAGGGACGCCATATTTTTTGTAGGTTGTAGCATGGGGCAGAACTGGATACACACAGGTGAGGTAAAACTGGATACCTGGTTTAACCCTACCTCTGGTTACTTTGTTGTAGAAATGTAACCATTTCGTAATTGCAAGTGCCTTATAGCCTAATATTGTGCGTGGAAAAAAAAATATGTAATGTATTTAATATAATTAATATTGATATTCGTTTTTATTTTGGATTTTTAATTTTAATTTTACACATCCATATATACATCGGAATGTTTCTTTCAAATTTTAAATTGAATTTTTTTCCTTTTATCATGTTATCATGATGCCACGTCATTATGTAAGAAAACCTTTAGGGAGAATTGGACAGAAGAAAGTATGCCCGGACTATACGAGATGTACTAGAAGGAACAATGGGTTACAAGAAAGCATCACAGACGTATGGTGTTCCACAGTCTACACTCGAGGATAGAGTTAGGAAGGCCCGTCAAGAGAGTACAACTGCCGAAAAGAAGTTGGGTCGTTATAAAACAGTGTTCTCGTGGTACGAGAAAATTAACTCGTCGCATTTATTTTGTTTTTTGAAGAGAGGCTTTTTGGTCTTACTTTGACTGATGTTCGTGAACTCGCGTTTCAGTTAGCAGAAAGTAACGACATTCCAAATTCATTTAGTAAAGAAAAATGGAAAGCAGGTAAGTATTGGCTGTATGGTTGTTTACAAAGGCACAAAGAACTCTTATTGAGAAATCCAGAGAAAACTTCAGTTACACGTGCAAAATGTTCCAACCATGTGTCAGTTGGAAAGTTTTATGATCTCCTGGAATTGCTTTATGAAAAATACTAATTCTCTCCCAACAATGTCTATAACGTTGACGAGACCGGCATTATTACAGTGCCTAACAAACCTTTGAGAATTCTAGCTCTTCGTGGAAAAAAGCAAGTGGGGTCTTTGTCATAATCTGAAAGAGGCACCCTTGTGACAGTTGAGACATGCATGAACGCAGCAGGAAACTTCATGCCCCTAGTTTGTCTTCCCAAGGAAGAAATAAAACCTCAAGCTAATGAATGACACACCTCCTGGCTCCTTTGCTGTCTACCATCAAAGTGGATGGATCTAGAAGGAATCTTTTCTTATATGGTTCAAGAAATCCATAGAATTTACACATCCGTCATTTGAAACACTTGTGATGTTACTTCTTGATGGTCATGCTTCCCACACAAAAAGTTTAGAACTTGTCAACATAGCTAGGGATAATCATGTTGTCATTTTGTGTTTCCCTCCGCATTGTAAACTCCGCTTACAACCAAACGTTGTGTCATTAATGGCCCCTCTGAGTGCATATCATGAGCAGGAAGTTCGGAAATGGCTATTTGAACATCCTGGACGACAAGTGACTATATATGAAGTGGGAAAATTGTTCAGAGGGGCATTTTTAACAGCTACTGTTAGTGGGTTTAAAAAAAACTGGAATATACCCATTCAACCGAAATGCAATTCCCGATCATCTGTATGCTCTTGCATAAATCACTGACAATCCCATTCTCACAGCACATCACAATCGAGAACAGTCACGAGATGAATTAGGACAATCATCTGCTGGAGAAACTTAATACAAGTTCGGCCTTTAGCATCTAGGCGCACAAGCGACACTGCTCTGGCTTCAACATCTAGGCATATAAGTGACATTGCTCTGCCTTCAGCATCTAGGCCTACAGGCGACACTGCTCCGCCTTTAGCATCTGTAGCCCTATACCTCATTGACACAGCTTAGACATCAACATCAGAAGGTAAAGAATCGGCTTTTAAGATTTCTCCTCTCATGCTTAGGCCTCTTCCAAAACAAAATTAACAACCAAAATTGATAGCCAACAGAAAAAGAGGGAAAACTGTAATTTTGACTTCAATTCCATATAAGAATGAACTTGAAGACGATTTGGCCAATCCAAAACCACTTAGGCCTCCGAAACGAAGCTCTTTGAAGCTGAGCCAAAGACAGAGTCAAATAATCGACAAACAAAGAAGCATCAGGAAGATTGGATAACATTTAATGCTGAAGTGAGTTCGTCCTCACAGGAAGAAAATACCACAGCCTGTATGTTTTGCAATGAATTTTTTGTGTATTCACGATCAGGAGAAGAATGATGCCCGCAACTTAGTTTGTCATGATATAATGTATATCACGGTATATCGTCGGTTTACCCTATATTATATATCACAATTTTGTGGACACGATAACGGTCGCATTTTTTCAACAATTACTTCTAAACTGATTCATAAAATCTAGTAGTGTAAAATCTCGGTCGAGTTCGTTAATGGGCAATATCCGACCAAAAGGTTAGAAATGGCGAAGGTTTTTTGAAAAACGGGAAAATCCTTGTAATTCCCACAATATGGAATTTATCACATCAGGTTGTACGTATTAAAAATCGTAGGAGTAATACCGAAATCTTTTGTCTGAATAAGTTTTTGATATGACCAACCATAATTGCATGGGGTTGAAAAAACAAGAGTTGGAGGAATAAAAATCATAACTCTGTTCTTAGGCACAACATATAATTCGTGAAAATTTTGTATTAATCTTATCATTTTTATCTGACAACCCTAAGGCCATAGTGCCAAAAATTTCCCACGTGGTTTACTAAATCTTCACATAAAAATGAACAGTCTCCTTTAAAAATATACTGGTATCCTTGTCTGCAAAGAAATGTCTGCCACTGAAATTTATGACACTTAAAAAATAAATAATCATCATCAATGCATCAGTGTCCATATGCCCTTACCATTGGGGCAAGAGGACAGCTAAACTGGGAAATAATGACACACAATACTTGATTTATGAAGTTACCCCGACAAACACTTGTGTCATTGAAAATATGGGTCATTTCCATAATGAAAGCACTAAACATGAAACTAGAACATACACTGCAGGCATTGCACCCAATCTTCATCCTTTTGGAGATTTTTTGCATGTTTGACATTCGTCTTTCTTTTTCTGCTTCCTGTTTTCGGTAGGCTTACGTGATGTCTTCTTGCTGTCTTTTCTCGTGGGTATTTTTAGCAAGAATTGGGGTTAGCTCCTCAAACATCTTTCTTAGGGTTGTTTGCGATGATTTGACCGTGGAACTTGATGGCACTGGTGAAACTGATGCTCTGCCTTGACTTGTGCTTCTACTAACACTGCTTTTGTACGCGGAAGATGTGTGTTGTCGATGTCAGGCCTGTGGATTATTCGAGGTGAGAATACATGTTCAGGCAGAGAGTTTTGATTGAAGCGGGAAAATGCCACAGACCTTGAATCCATTCACACTATTTTTTGGGAGCACACATGTAAACATTAAGAAACCGTTTGGTGTGAGCCAACCAAGAAGTAAAAATAAATAATTGTTACTTAGGGCGTGTCCGAAACAGCTAAAATATAATATTTAGGATTAATTATAATTTGATTTCTTATGGTTTGTGGATTAGAACATGGCGTCACTTTAAATAGCATTAATCCCCCTGCTCCATAAATGAAGACCATAACTATGTCCATTTGCCCCCAACACAACGTTTCCGTTTGCCCCCAACAGACTTCCTGCAACACTTTGTTCTCCCAAATTCCAACAGCGCAAGAGCCACGCCAAACCAGGAACCTGCCGTAAACGCGGCAAAAATTCTCAACACTTGTATTACGCGAGTAAATCCTTATCTTATAACTTTATAATGTCACTATGCGATAGTATTAACAAACAATTTTCTATCCTGCAGTCAAGCCAGAAGTTGTGTTGTAAATTTTACTTCTAGGGTGGGGTCTTGGAGCGAACTCGTGATAAATACACATTCGCGCGCTACTGACAGGACAGCCAGATCATTGCTACCACCTCTAATTACAGAAATATGTAAAATATTTCAAAAAATCTTACAACCTGTCTGTTGGCCCCCATGTCCGTGTGCCCTGCCCTTACACTAGTACAAAATGTTATTGCAAGGGGTTGAAAAAACGTGGGGTTGGAATGAGAAAATAAATAACATTTCCCTACCCGGTACACTATCGAATCCATTCTTATTCTGGTTTTACTGTCTAAATATTGACTAAAACTATTATTAAAATAAATTTTCGTTAACACAACCATTACTGCCAGGTATGGAAATAACAATGTTTAAAAATAAAAAAAATAATCATTACTTTTTTAAAAAATAGATATACTATCATATCCGTTGTAATTTATTGCATGAATCCTAAACTGCATCTAAAACTTTGACAAAAATGTTGTGATGAATCGAATTATTATAGTAAAAACATGGGTTGTAATTTAAAAAAAAAAAAAAAAACCAAACTTTTTAGTATTAAATTCGTTTGAATTTATTTTAATCACCTTAATATGATCTTAAATTTTAGCGCAAAATAAATTTTTATACGATCACGTTATTAGTACAGGGGATGAAACATAGTGTTTGAAGGTCATAAAAATTAAATAATTAATTTAGTTCGCATATAATATGAAATTCGTTCTAAGTTATTTAATGCTGCGTTGTAAACTATTCAATGCTGGATAATTGAGTTTAAAATAATCGTAATATTTTTGCTGCATCGAAAATGAGCAAATATTTAATCTATCATTTTGTAATATCGGAGGAAAAAAAGTATGTTATGTACATTAAGTTCTTAAAATGTTCCAAAAGTTATAGAAGTTTCCGAAATATTTCCAGAATAAATAGGTAATTCGAAATCTACCTACGCCTGTAGGCTGTGTCGAAAGGGATTTTTTTCATGTGGTGTTTTAATGTAGTCACATTAAAAAGGCGTAAGCCTATGCAAGGTTCGGTTTTAAATAAATAAAGTGGAGAGATAACTATGTCATCTATGGGGGATTGTAGGAGCTGTATTTTCTTTCTTTATTTCTTTCTTGCGTGCAAATTATGAAAGTACACGAAAGTAAGCAAAAGTTTGCAAAAGTATGAGAAAGTATGCAAGCGTTTACAAAGTATTTGAAAGTACATGATATCATACTCACTAAAACAAGGACAGCGCTAATGGCATAAATCGTGCATTTAAAAGAGAGAGTAAACGCCTGTTTAAATGCACACTACTACTAAGGATTAAGGCTAAGATCCTGAGTTTATCGCGAGCGGGCAAAGACACGCGTAGTTACCTAAGTCCTCAACAGAGCGCACTAGCAGTACGGGTGAACGATGTAGAGACGCGCGGAAAAGGAAGGGGGGTGGGAAAGAGGACGCTGTTCTCAGAATTCTTATCGCCCAGCGAGGAGTCATGTTTACGACCGGTCAGGGAGAGGGGGGTGGAGGAAGGGTGTACTCTGCCTCGGCTAGTATTAGATTTCCAATCCCTTTGCCTCTCTGTCCATGTCCCTCACACCCACCCAAGAATACTGAATCCTCAACAAAGCGCAAGAGAATAAATATTACTATTTTTGGTACATTTCAGTTAGAAACCCGTACGTAACCGAGTGCAACCCAAGGTAATTATAATAAATATTAATTTGGTGCACTACACATATACGATATACAAATTGTATGTTTTACTGTGTTGATTATGTGGCCAAAACTATCAGATTTGATCTCTTTTGCAAGAACGCTCGTTCACAGCTAACCACTACATTCAAATAAGTTGACCAGTAATGTAGTTTTCCTGCCCCCGTAAAAAAAAATATTTAACTGTGTGTGTGTACAACAAAGGTTTTGCGCTTCTACAAATTTTATTTCTTTACCCATTTTGTCACAGGTGTGTGCGTATATGTATTACACAAACAGTTAAACGTTGACCACCTAATAGCATGACGTTATGTTGCAAAGCGGTATTATTTGCTATATTTTATATCTGATTAGGACTGTATTTTTCTGTGCAACTATATATACAGGCGAACTTTTTATACTATCGGAGAATTTTTTGTAGCTGAATATCTGTCTTCAAAATATTGCAGGTTATTGCAATAATTTTAGTGTTTTAAATGTATTATGTTTTTAAGTATATATACATGAGGCTAGAGCTAGAAAAATGTTTGGTTTGCTTTTTTAGCTGACCTGCAGCTTGTGGCTTTTGATTACACTTCCTTTTTTATATGTGATGTTTAAAAACGATATTAGTAAATGTCCTGGCATTCGTACTTCTTGTAAAAAACATAATCATATTTTCGAAAATTAAGCTATAATTTAGTAATTTATTATTGCAATATAAATACTTGTGTATGTCAGTCGCGTCTGGTGAAATGAGGAGCTCCTTCACGCTATCCCTACTGGTGACGTCAAGCATCACTGGTAGTTCGTCTTTTATGTATGAACTGGAAGTCAAAGAGGCTCGAAATAAACATCAGTTGTAACTAATAATAATAATTTAATTCTGAAAGGGCCACATACTCGAAGAATCGCCTTCTCTACGCAATCAAACGTGTTGGAAGTAAAATATCTAAGGAGTAGGCTACACGTCATAGGTTGTATAAGGGAGCTAACCAAAGGATATTTTATCGTGAATACAGATAAAGTGATATTTTAAGAGTAGTAATTACCCCCTCCCCCAACACCACCCACAAACTGATGGATTTATTGACACATCTGTACATAAAAAAACACTGTTCCAGAATCTGCACCTGAATCGTCTTAGTGGGGAAAAGGTGTACATAAATTACAATCACTCAGGTTATACAGAAGGTAATCAACCAGAGTAAGTGATTAGGAGCAAGGAATACTAATGCAATAAATATGCCATTGATATAATTTAATGATAATTTTTACTCACGTTTTAGAAGTTGATATTGCTGAATAGCAAATTTAAATTTTAAAATATTGTAACAATGAAAAATTGCGAACCAATAAATATTTTTTGCTTAGTGTATCATTTGATTATGTCTTAAGACAAATGGAAACTAGATATTATGAGTACGAAATATTTTTTTAAGTAATAAAATTTACATAATAAAATACTTACATTCATACAAAATACAAATCTTTTTCTTAGATATACAAGTATAATTACAATTCATTTTCGGCCAACGAACATATAGTTATGCTTTGGGCCCTGATAATAATACATAATTACATTTTCACTTTTCACCAAAAGTACCTACATGAGGCACAAAAGTCAACAAATCTTAAAACACAATAAAAATATATCCGGTCTACATTATATTTTAATACAAACACCAATACAATACTAATTTTAACTGAACATTTTTTGGATATATGCATAATTTTATTAAAATTAATCAGAAAGTAATGCAGTTACATGTTTGCAACCTTGCGTCTTCACTTGCCTTTGACGAATCCGGATAGGTTCAATGTTTAGCCAGCCGAAAAAGATGTTTAGATTTTATTTTTAAACGCATTTGAAATTAGTCCTTTTTTTTAACACTTCATCGCTGTCACGTGAACTTACGGCAACTTACATTATTGTTTTACTTTTGTTTTGTAGTAACGATTGGTAGGCTAAATATGTACATGTGTTTGTCAATTTATTTATTTATACCAGTCAAATACAAAATAAATGATATTTATTTTACGACCTCTTAAATTATTTAAATGATATATAAAATATGACCAAACATTTTTCAAATGAAAACGTATTTTCAACTGGAAGTACGCGAGAATTACACAGATTCATTTACTTGCGTATTGCATAGCATAATTCACGTCCATTTTTGACAGCCTTGCGACGTCACTTCCAAAGTATATACAAGTATATTCTTCAGGCGAATTCGGACACGGCATTATAATCTGCCATTATAGGCTAGAAGACGTGTTCTTACATTTGCTTGGAGTTTTAAATTATTTTTTTGAAATAATAAAGGCAATTTTAAAGTTTAACTCCATTGCAGAAACACTTACGCAATATATTTGGTGGTTCTCTGCAAGTGTATTTTGTGTTTTATTCTAGTTCGATAATGAAGTCAATCGGAATTTATTGACTTTTTTTCAGATTTGTTTATACATTAGATGTATATAAATATAAAAAATTATATAACAGGATCTTAAATGGTTTGAACAGTTATCTATAATGACTTAGTTGGTTTGTTCATTAAAAGCCTTTCTTTTTTACTGTTCAAGTTGGATTCCTTTATAACTCAAAAAAATTATCACGTAACTAAAAAATAATGAAAGAGCTTAGTTCTGTTCGTATGTAGGTGTTAATTTTATGAAAATAATGTAATACAATTTGTTCTCTAGATAAGTAGATTTAGAAGTAAGGCTTCATATTTCAGTCGTTACCATGGTACGACTTCCGGAAATGTTTTAAATATATTTTTTTTTACAGAAGGTACCGGAGCTTGCAGGTTGCGCAGAAAGGAATTGTATTGTTTGTGAGAGTTCTCTGTTGGTAGTAACACATATGATATATGTTTGATGTTCTGTTTCCAACTCATCGTTAACTAAATTTTACAGACTGATAATTATTCTTTGATTTAAAATCTAAGTTATTTACAGTGTTTAAAATATACTTTCTTGCGTTTAAGAATATTTCGTTTTGTTTGTATGATGTTTGAGTCACCCGCAAAGATGAGATAGTTATTTTATACTGCTTCTTTCGCGGTTTTTTAATTTTAGTCTTGACAATGGGGAATGAATTATTCAGGCTGTGATAAATAGATAGATTATGCTTTATATCATTAAGATCAAACTCTTCTATTTTTGTGCATTTGATAGTATTCCTAGTTTAGTTAATTTATCCAACAATATATTTAAACAATCGAGGCCTTAGATGCTTAATAAAAAAACTCAATTGATTCATAATCAGTTGCCGTGTATAGATTTATTTTGTAGAAAATAAGCAGTATGTGTTTTAGTACTTAGAGTTGATGTAAAACCATGTATTAAATTTGAAAGTATGTTGTGCTTTTCATATTTAAATTATCATACAATGATCAAATATTTTTTGATATAAGTAAGGACACCTGTATTTCGCGAATACATCTCGTGTCCGGCTATTTCACACATAACTGTAGCTTTTTTCTTAGAGGTTTGGCGAATTGTGGGCGTGCAGCAGTACGGTAACTACGTCCTCATTGGCCCCGTCAAGTGCGGGAAAACAGCCTTCACCGACCACAGCCAATAATTAGAAGAAAAATCTACAGTGTTTTGTAAAATACCTTGACACGAAATGTATTCGCGAAATACAGATGTCCCTAGATATAAGCCGTAATTGATCTCGGACGATAATTTTCTTTACTGGTATTATCACCTTTCTTATGCAGGAGAATAGTTTTTGTAGTCTTGTGATACCCATTCTGAACGAATTCCAATAATGGAATATGTGTTTATTATAATAAATTTGAAAAAGAAATTATAAAAAATTACAAATTAATCTACTGCACATAAATTACAGATTTTAAAAAGCCAAAATTACTATAATATTCAAAATATTACAGAGCGTGCCATGTAGAAAACACGGACGCATGTTGTTGTCTAAATGAAATAAATAAAATACAAGTCTGCGGCTTTAAAAACCAAAGAAATAAAATGTTTCATAAATATCCAACGGTTATAAGGGTACAACCATTCATTACACTGATAGGACATAGTTTTTCAGTACATCATACTGATTCCAAACCAGACACACATATATAAATAATTTGTGTTACACTTCAATTAATTTGGCCATGATTTAAACCTGATAAATAAACAATGCAAACAAGCGGAACTGTACAGAGTATCTTCAAATAAAATCTGGGCCAAAAGTAAATCTATATTTTAGTGCTCAATACAATTCGAAGGAAATGGAAGATTTTTTGTAGTATTATAAATGATCATACAAGGATTGCTGATTTGGTTTTGTATTAATTTTGAGCGTAAAACTACCCCGAAAATATTGCCATCGTAAACATTACTATGAGTCTGATTGGCCATGTTGGTGATATGCACGATTTTCAAGGCTGTCTCCCGATATTATATGATATGTGTTTTATTTTTTATACAAAATGAAGCACGAATATGTTTTATATTTCTTGTGTGTGATACCAGTTGCAAAGACTTTGCAGTTGGATTTTATGGGTAGTGAATCAGTGGTATAAAATAACTTCATTTATTTTTTCCCGATAACATATTTTTGACATTAGTATAATTTTATCACTCGCCAAGCAGAGAACCTTATTTTTTTTGGTCACGAAAAAAATTGTTTGTATTCAATATCAGCTAATAACTTATTATTGCTTATGTCATCAAATACATTTACAGTACTGTTCAATTTGTACAAGCATGAGAAGTAAACAATAATTTCTGCAACAGCGTTCTTCCGAAAGAAGGTATACACCGATTTTAAAGGTGCGTGCCTATTTCTTAATTTTATTTTTTTAATAATTAGAAAATAAAAATTGGTACTTTTCCGAATTTCCTCATTGAGGCTGCGACCCAAATTTCAAGTTTCCAGCCCTTTTGGTAGTGGGTTGGAATTTGTATTGGCCAGTATGTGAGCGAGGGAACTACTTTTTGCATATTCGAGCAATTCAAAATTTAGGCCCTAAAGTTTAATTATAACAATTTCACGTAAACTAGATAGCTCAAAGGCTGGTAAAACAATATAATTTTATTTCATATAATTCTGTATCAATTTCATCGAAATATTACACACCCATTTAAACACATTTTATATACATAATAATTTTACTTCAGCAAGGTCTTCGGTTTCTTGTAACACTAATAAAATTACCTAAAAAAATTACGGGAAATACTTAAAAAAGTTTTTAAATTGTAATATTTGCCAAAGAATTTAAATAAATCTAACTGCAAATGTAAGAACACAGTATAAAGGTCTTTAAAATTGTATTTTGGAAAATTACCTGAATTTTTATTTGCTAAAACTCCTCATTTCACTTGTTCAAAAGTATTTACATGTATACATATGCGTGCGTGTGTGCGCGCACGTGGAACTTATGTTTCTATGATCATTTATAGTTGCAAATAATGTAGCGGAAGTTAAATTGAAAAATATATAATTCTTTTTGGCCAATATTTGTTTTAAAACATAATTTTACATGACCCCAGATGCAAAAAAAAAAATCGCCACTGCCTTGTAATTGCGTTTCTAACGAACTTGTGTAACTAACGAAAATGCTCAAGGTTAGTGATAAAATAAATGCTTGGGTAGTGAAAAATCCATTGTTAAAAACCAAAAGTAATTTTAAACGACCTTTAGTTAACCATACTTGAACGACAGCATCGAGAGATTGTCCCTATTTTTTGTATCGTTATATACATAACTAAATCATTACGGGAGGAAGTTGCCATAGGCGGCTGGTCCTTCAGTTACTAATTTTTTTTAAACATCTATTAATATTTTTATCATAACTCATTTATGTAACATTACACCCAGAGGTATAGCCCATACTACCAGAGCTAAAGTCGAGGTACAAATATAATTAAAGAAACATAATTAAATAAATTATAACTAAAGAAATATAATTAAATTAATTTATACAAAATCATTGTCATTTTGCAAATCAATTTTTTTACAATAATTATTGAAATATTCTAATAAAATCTTAAACATTATATATTTGTCTTGAATAGAAGTATAAATAATAAATTAAATTGATTTTGGAAGTTATATTATTATATGTTTGCTATTATTTTAATACACCGTGATTGCAGGATTCATTCATTTGTTACGGTAAAGAGTCATATCAAAATACATAATGAAGTCACTAAGATAATATGTGAAATAAGGTTGTAATAAATGTAATTTGCGACGTTCACGTAGATGCCCGTAAACGAAACAGGTTAGATATCATATTTAGCACTTTAGTATTTCCAAAATAAGTTTTTTTTAAGGCGCCCAACTATTATAGTAAATCTCTATCTACTAAAACAATTCAGTAATTGTAGTTAGATGATTTTAAATCAAAAATATTCTATGAATAAATTTGTCACAAGAGAAGCATATTAATTATAATTTACATCACTGAGAAGATGACAAATATATCTATAGAAATTGTCGACAACGTGAGACGGTTTTCAATTCATTTATTACTATTGCTGATACTAGTGTTGTGTTTTGACCGTTTCGAAGCGGTAATATTCCCGCCTGAACTCCTGCGATATTCGAGGCATCTAGTGAGTAAACTCGGAACTAATCGGAGCTCTAGCGGCAAACTGTTGAACTCGTTCCTTTCATGAGCGGCAAGTGACAGTTAAATCACAATATTTTGTACTCAGATTATTTAAATTCTGTACGTTGTATTAAAAAAATTATACGGCAGAATTGTTCATTGTACCTCCTTTAAGTTGTGTGCAAAGTAACAGCCGTTTACCGTTTAAATATATACCTAATATTTAGTTTTTAAAATTTGAAAATTAAAATTAAATAAGAAAGCATTTTTTGAGAAAATTTTAATCATCATATTTACAAAATTTAAAGTTTTGTTTACAATTCTGCCGTTTATATATTTTTTATCTACTACGATATTCATGGCAGAAATAATTTTCTTGGAGGCTGCAAAACTAAGGATCTTAGCCTTAAACACGCTATAACCCCCGCCTCGCCCCGAAGGGGGGGGGGGCGGGGGTGCTCGCTGAAGGGGCCCGCTTGCGCTTGCAAAATTGTGACTGAAACGAGAGTAAACGTTAACATCAAAACTATTATGTTTTATGGAAAACTTTCTGTATATAAAAGTTTTCTGCTTATAGTTCGCACTCAGGCCAAATAGGGGCAGTATACAACCTACAAGTACCTACCCTATCCAGAGATGATTTGTGCCGGTTAAAACCCGCGCGCAAAACTCTCGGGACGCGCCTCCATTGCGAACCTGCAGATCTGCGCCCTGCTGTAGACTACGTTCACGGTGAAGTCAAAGTGCCTGACACTTCTGGAACTTGCTCCCTTAGTCGTTTGCTAACTCACGTCTCCGAGTCGTCCATTGCTTCTTTTTATCTACGTGAGGACGAACCCTACGACGGAGCATTACCGTTGTATAGTGTCGTTCAGTTATATAAAAATAAATCCGTGGGGTGCATGCTTCGATCTAAGTTTGTCGCGATCAATGTTGCATCGTATTTCGCACATGCAGCAGTATACCGTACTTAAGAACCGTGTTCTAAATTGTTTACGAGTGTGTGCTCTTTGCATTTGAAACCCTGTGCGATTACGTATTTTGAACGGAGACAATGTGGAAATGTAATAATTTATTTAAACCAGAGTAATTGCAAAGCAGTGACAACGAATATATTTTTAAAAAAATCACAGAACTATTATTCTACACTTAATATTACTGATAATTCGTGAATTTATCATAGTCACTAGCAACTCCCAACTGAATGTCCTGTGACTATCGCGACTCAGATCGGTGGGTCGGCTGCAGCGTGCAGAGATGTAGTGTATTCGCGCTGATCTAAAAAAAATTATGTGCTGTACTTACCTACATTTTATGTTGGCAGCGAGCTAATAAAAACAGTGCCATGTCTTTTACGCCTTATTTAAATTGTAATATTAGAATTGATTACCAATTTTAAGTGTGGCATGCAGTGCAAAAATACACGCTATGTATGTAGATCATTTTAGGGGAAAGAGATAGTTTAACTAACCTTAATTTAAGTGTGCTGAAATCTATTTTACCAGAATTTCATACTCTGATGTGACATTGCCTTTCACATAACCGAAGCACTAAACAGAAAACGCTTGGATTGAATTCGCTCTCGGTAAATCATCTCTAATCTTCATAGAAGTTTAAAATGCTAATGCTTGATAAATTTTGCATCGGAACTGGGATAACTTGAAGTCTATGTAAATAAATCGCTGTCCTACTGCAAAGAATATAGCACATGGAGTGAAAGATTCTAACTGCTGGAAATGGTTGATTAATTAGTGCTCCAGTGTATTATTTTAGCAGCTTTTTTTTTCAACTACAGTGATAAAACGTTTTAATCATCTTATTCACCGAAGAAACCCAGCTAGCGGAATAATGTATCACGTTCAAGAATTAAGGCGTATATATACTAAACTATCTAATATTGTCTATTTAATCCATTATGAATTGTGAACATCTGAAAGTAAAAAGTAATGACAAGGCTGATAAAATTAATTTGGTCTATCAGTGGGTGTATCTGGCCTCATGATTTACTTTACTTAGTGGGAGTTAGTACGCCTCGGAATAACTGGCGCTGTTGAACTAATGAACTTAGTCACTGAAATAACTTAGTCGCTCATTTGGGTGAGAAGTTTTATACAATTTCAAGAAAATTTTACTTTTTTTGGAGTGGTTTAAACTACTCCAAATTAATAGTGTGCGCATTAAAAATAATTCTTTACAAAAAGCACGAGAAATATATTTTTCATTTCATTAAGTAACATGATAAACTCTTATGTAACTTAATAACTATGTTAAGTCAAAACAAATATTTCGTAACAATTAAGAAGAAAATATTAAAAACGGATTATTTTGTGTTAAAAAGTATTAAAATCAATTTCAAATTTTGGCGATGTATTCAATAGGCGTATAACTACCAACTTTGTTATATTTGATTAGTTAGGTTGTAAAAAATTGATGGCCTTTTTCAAAATGGTAACGAGTAAGCTTCATTAAGTTTCATTAGTTGGTTGGATTGCCAAAAGTAGTGATGCATACGTGAACAGCGTCTGTAGTCTGTTCCGGTTACTGAAGTGTGTTCGCTGTCGTGGAGCGGTCCTGATTACTCCGCTCCGCCGCGGGGCGACTGATCGATAGCCGTGGGTCGATCCTGTCGAAATGTCCGCGAAGTCCGGAAAGGGGGGCGGGGGGTGGCATCGATCCCCGGAAGTAGGCCGAGGCCGAACTCGCGCTTTAATTCGTACACTTTCTCCTGCTTCCTAGCAACGAGACCGCTCTCGTTTCCTCTGTGTACACATTACTGGGCATTCACTTCAGAGAGAACACTTTTTAGATCAACCTTTCCCAGGTCTATACATGTTTTAAACAATGTGCATACTTTGTGCGAACGTTCTGTCATAGTTAGAAAAATGAAAACACCTGCCCGAGTGTCGTGTTTAACGTATGAAATAAGATTTTGAGAAAGTGTTGGCAGTGAAACTAAAAAAACTGCTCCCCGAGATAATGAAACGCTGACGTCAGTGTTTTTCCCATACCAGCTATGTCTCTTTAGCTAATCAGTTTTTTTTTAATTTCCTTTACTTCATTTTATATGTTGAACAAATTTTAGAGCTTATATCGCTAATGTTGATGCATTATTTGCGGACGGATTGATGTACACACCATGGTCGTATAGTGATATTTGCTACACATATTGCAGAATAAGTATATGTATATAATTATATGTTCATTCTTCGGTGTGTAAGACCTTAAACTGCTTACCAATTGCAACAGTTCCATCGCGGTCAAAATAAGCCAATGCTATAGTCACGAGTGAACTCACTCGTACAGTGATCAATCAATGACTGAAATTCTTTCTAGCATGTGACTCGCTGTTTCTTTTTTATTATTATTATTCAAAGATATTTTCAAAACGTGTATTTGCAAGGTCAATAAAAATACGGGTTTAACTCTTAGATTAACTTGTAAAAAGGTTTATGTGCAATTCACGTACCTTACTCTCTACCCAAAAATGTAAATTCATTACCAAAATGCATCAGATAATAATACTTCTATTAAAGTTCAGTTTTATCTAGTGGCAACTCAAGTATTTAAGGGAAGGTGTGTGTGGAGGGTGCACTTCCTTCAGGGGTGTGCCTGCCTATATTTATTTATTATTATATTGTTAATAAAATAAAAACAGAAACTAGGAAGCGTGTTATTCACGCATTCGATGAAACGTCTCTTGGTCAAACGATACTTGTTATTTGCTGTGGAGCGTAGTTCTAATTGCTGCAGTTGGGCGGTTCCTAGTAGCATTGTGTGTAGTACTTTCTATTCACAGCGCTGCGATCCGCTCGAAAAGCTTGAAGATACGATAGTGTAGAAATGACAACCTTTGGCTGTGTTGAAGGGCTTGAAATAAATGTTTACCAATCCGCAGTAAGTCTGGAAATTAGGCATCCTATGTTTGTATTGGGGGGAGGGGGGTTCCTCCTCTAGAAAAACCTGATCGTCAGTGCGTTTAGTATTTTTCGTAAACACGTACCTATATTTAAAAAATATAGACCGTCTCACGATTTGATTGCAGTACACGGCTTGTGGCGCGCGCTGTTTCCAGATCTCTAATACGTTTCGTGAAGTTCAGGAGATTAGCGTATGTGAAATAATAACGGGTGTTAAGGGGCCCGCCTCGTCAGGGGTGTATGTGTGTTAGTGAGGCGGGATGATAAGCGCGACGCTCGATGCTATTTCTAGCGTGGTATCGCCTCTAAGCTCAAGGCTCTGAACTGGCGCGCAGTCTTCTCGTCGTCAATTGATAACTGTGAAATTTGTGCGGTGACCGTATTTTTATATTATGGGGAAATGAAGATAAAGGTGTAATGCAAGCCCCTTAAGTGCTTTCAAGAATATGTACCATTTGTTTTACACCTAAAAATTACTCTGAAAACATGCGTTTCAGCCATTTTAACTCTTCTAGAAATACAGTTTCAAAACATGATCCAAAATTAAAAGTACTTTTCGGGCCTCAGCGAACTCTTAAATGCTTTTCGTAAACACACCCCACTTGGATATCTTGAGTAGTTTGGAAATCGCGTTGTTTTTCCTGAAGCTCTGCACACCGTCTGTGTGACCAGGTAGGCGGGCCCCTTAAGAATCTGTGTTTTTTTTTTATTCTTTCTTTCGGGATATATACAACCGAAATAATACTACCAAAAGAGGCTATTTTATGGTCTTCGAAAACTAGACAAATATTAATTCTAAACATGTACTATAACCTTTTTTAATGAGTATACAAAATAAGAATTATTTTAACATTAACAAGCCGGGTCGTATCAATCTGGCGACAGTGGGTTCCAAATACTCTGTACACAATAAAAACCTTTTTAATTTTACATCAAATGTATATGGCAGCAGTCTCCACCAATGTTAGTGTATTTTTACACCTACATGTGTTGTATTTTTAAACCAATGTTAAATTTTTAGAATATAAAACTACATTTAGTGTAAAATTACACAATTTAGCAGTAATTTTGCTCATGAAATGTATAAAAATTCACAAAATGAGTGTATTTTTGAAGTGTAAACTTATTTAGCCATGTTGAGAGATTTTTTTGTAGGGGCAAAACTTATGGGTTCGCGTCACTGACATGCTAGTGACGTGTTGCGCCAGACTGGCGACGCGCAGCGGCCTGTGTACATATATACTCATATATACACTAATACATTGTATATACTCGACTGTTTCAAGCGCGTGTTAGACTCTTTTTGGATGGGTAAAATCTTGTGTGTTCGCGTCACCGACATGCTGTAGTAGCAGTAAGTGAAGTTAAATAGACCACGTGAAAAGTTTAATTTGTGTATACTGTGCATTGCCCAGTGAACATGAAACCAGCGGTGAAGCCCCCACGACGCTAGTTTCATACAAGGCAAGCAACTGTATAACCCTGCATGTTCTGAAATCAAAATCTTTCTAAACATGATTGTTTATTTTACCATCACGTGGTTGTTATCTCTTTAGCACATTTAATGACATTTTTACATTCACTACAGAAACTTAGTTACATATTTTTGCGTAAAAACGCAATAAGAAAGTTACACGTTAATACAAAAGTCACAGCTCGTGCGCCTCACTATACTGTTCAAGGTTACGCAGACAGTGTGAATGTCGCAGATAACCACGTACCTACACCACACAGAGTTAGCTACGTTCTCGAACAACATGTGCACCTCTTTAACTTTACAATAGCTTTTACAAATGTGTCAGTCACGCAACGTGCTTAACAACTTTCATGAAACGCTTAATCCAAACGGTATTCAGTCGTAAACATGCTTGTGCAGTTTGCCAAATCTGGACCGTCCACAAACTCGGTAACTCAGATTACGGCAGAAATAAGCCCTACAATCTAATCGCAAATTATCATATTAACTATACTAAACACATCATTAAGTCAATTTCAAAGGGCGAGCCGAAACAAAGTGACTAGATAGAAAAAGTATAAGTATTCCTAACGATCATTACTTACGCTTAGTGCTGCCCACGCACCCGCCTGTACTAGCGACCAGGGTTGGTCTACAACATATCAATTCGAAAGTACGCTGAATAAGACCGAGTTAACCAAATGGACGTCTTTATATAGCCTCGACATGACGTCGGCGCATGCGGAGCGTGGACAGGTCCATCTCAGGAGGGGTAAGGAAGGAAAAATCGGACCTAGGAGGGGAAATCAGCAGTCCCGCTGCGGGCACTTCAAAATCCAAGTCATTACGTCGGGCTGCCGGCTCAAACACATGACCTAGGTCTGACATCACTGGTAATTCATAGCTAGGTAATGAATTTTTACGTATTTTTGACATACCACTAACATCTGTTGTACCTAAAAAATTATATAAGGATAAATTATATGCTGACATCATACTGATACAATATCAAAATCATTTTCTTACCTAAATTTGACGTAGAAATGACGTCATATTACACATTAAAAAAATTAAGTTTTCACTTCTGTCGACAGTCCTCATGACTGCCCCCTTTTTTTGTGAATAACACGTCAAAAATAAAAAAATACACTAACACCGCATGTGCAAATTTACAAAAGATTTACGTACATTGTACTGCAATATAAGCGTGCCGAAATAAAGGAGATACGTATTTATGGCAGGACCCTCGCTAGCAGACATATCAAGACGAGAGGAATGTTTCTCCGGCATCGTGTCATTTGTGCCAGCTCTTATCGCTAGTAGTTACCTGGTTTATGTGAAACTATACGAAACTATGCGTATATTATTTTCAGTAATCTAGTATAGGGTATTCTGTTTTATTGTCGGAAAGGTGCAGGTATCGCGTGCGCCGTGTCGTATCGCGCTGTAGTTAAGACGGGAGTCGTAATGTCGTAAAGCGGCGGTGTCGTGTGGCTCTCATTGTGATAGCGGTAACGACGTACACCCGTACACCTGCGAGTCGTGTCTCCGATGTCGGGTTCAGCGGTGTAAAGGTCAAGGCAGACACGCGCCTCGTGATCGCCCCTCCAAGTTAACGCCACTGACAGCGATTTGTTCGTCTCAGCTGAACATTGCCCGCATAGCTGGTGCATTTAAACCTTTTTTTTATGTTGAATTCATATGAACCGGACAAAGAAAGAGTTCCGAGTGTTCAGATCCACAAGATTCATTTTTCGTAGCTGAAATGGGGACTACTGAACTTAACGATATTAGATTGTAGCACAACAGGAAACACCATACAGTATACTATTACATAAGAGACAGCAGATTAGTTTCGATAATATCAATTGATTTTTCGTTTGTTAAATGAAATACCCGGTGAATGAAGCAGATATTAATGTTACCTGCGCGCATTCTCCGCTCGCCATAGCAGAGTTATGCAGGTTTTGAATAGTTGTGGTCAGTCTTCTTTACCTTCCGGCCGTATGTCACTTTTATGACTGTCGACAAACGTCACACTAATTCCCCGTATGAACAACTCGTGGAACAGCTAAGTGTCCAGCTGTAAGAAATTACTATCTCAAAACTTTTCTCCGTTACATTGTCATTCTTGGTTGTCATTTTATTCTTTAGCGATGTACTCATAGGGCCCAGGGCTTTTTCTGAGAGACCGAGTTTTCTCCATGATTCACGGTTGTTAATTCAGCTTTAGTTCGCAGAACTTGGAGCATGTCACCATGTCTCAGATTTTCCCCGACAATCGTGAATACTCGTATGTGGTAGTTTTGCTGACAATAGGACATAAATTTGTCAACAAAACTCCCCCCTCTTTTTTTTTAACCGTTTGTGATTTCATCTAGCCGTCTAAGAACTCGTATCGTGTATTTATTTAGGAAGATAAGGCTGATGTGCTTAGTGTGCATGTTTCATTTTCACTTTATAATTTTAGAATCCTACTATATTAATATTATAAATGTGATAGTGTGTTTGTCCATTTGTTCTTCTTTCACGCAGTAACGGAGCAACAGAGCAACAGATCGACATGATTTTTTTTTTGCATTTGCATAGTTTATGGGCCAAAGAGTGACATATATTACATATAACTATGCGATTCTATCCCTAAGGGAGTGAAAATGGGGTTAATTCAGTTTAAAAAATCATAGAGAGTACATCATAGACACACAGCGAGTATGTGTCATTTCTCTATGTCCGCCACATGGTCAATAAGGTTGGCAACTTCTTTTGCAACTATTGGCTTGCGCTGTGTGTGTGTGTGTGTGTGTGTGTGTGTGTGTGTGTGTGTGTGTGTGTGAAGATCCACATAAATTCGTTACTTTTAGCTTCATAGGTCGTATGATTGATGTGTTCAAAGTATATACTTTTAAAAATTAGGACTTGCCATCAAGCACGATTCGAAGGCCTTTTCCTTCCTCACATCGGGCTATATGAAAGTCTTAATAGAGGCTTATCGGCAGTCATACCATTTCGCACAGGGAAGAATAAAATATGACATAATTATCTTACTACACAAGTAAACAGCACTATTTGTTTTCCGCCATTATTACTTAAGTGGGTTGATAGTCGTAGTCGCGGTATGTTAAGAAACTATCCTGATTGGATTTGGAAGGCTTGCAGTACATACTCAGTACATCCAGATTCTTGAATCCAAGTAGGCCTAGAGGGTGTGTTTCTTCTCTTCTTCGACCATCTTAATTGTCTTTATGTCGATCTTTAAATTGTAAGACTTCCATTGTTAATGGATGGACTAACATTAAAATAGTGGGCAAAGCAAAACAACGATAGTGAAGTGTTTTTTGTGTGCTGTGTAGCATAAAGTATATCTGCTAAAGATTATCAAGCAATTTCACAGCATGTTGGTTATTAACGACACAAGAATGTCATCTTAATTTAGCTAAAATTAGTTCCTGTTGGACAGTCTTGTCAAAACAATACCATTAATGAAGGTTTAGTGGGAAGCAAGTGCTAAACTTCTGTACCTATACTGTACGAGATAGAGCAATGACTGCAGAACTTTGATTGGTCACGAAATGCATTTCAATCTATTCAGCAGTATCTGCATAGAAATAGTTGTTTTTCATAAGTATGTAGGGTGGATGTGTGCATGAAAATCAAGTATGCTTCAACAGATGCCTGTGGTCTCTATTTTCGGGAAATAGTTCAAAATGTATGGCTGGCGCTTATTTTACAGTAAGCGCTGAGGTAACCACAAACAATACAGAGATAAATTATCTGCGAGTCACTGTAAAGTGTTGGTATGAAAATAAATACCAGATAATCGTGCGCCATTTTGAAACCGATTTCATTGGTTCTACTTCTTGTGAAGTACTAGTTGATAAAATAATTTCTCCTCTTAAAAAGCTACAACCACACCATCGAAACATTTTCATGCTTGGGAGCGAGGGTCCTAATGCCAGTGGTAAAATAGGTTTTTTTTTTTTTTTTTTTTGGTTACTTAAGAGCTAGTTAATATTACAAAACCCTCACACTTCATAATACATTTCTCAGTGGCTTAGACACGGAAATGATGTGGCAGATCTGGTAGTTGTTGTTAAAGTTTTTTATGGGCCATTTTTACAATTCACAGGTATCCGGTTATGTTGTAAGTTGTCAATAAAATCACAGTTCTCACCTCAGGATTCTGGGACAAGATGGCCTCCACAAATTAAAACAACTTCTGCATCAACTGAGACATTGTCCATGAACACAAGCTCATAGATCCCCTATTCAGGCTGTTTGGCCTCCGATTCCTCTTGGACATTTTCCTCAATTGGCTCATTGGCTTACAGTTCCTCCTCCATCTTGCTGCTCTCCACTTCGTATTCATTATCTATCTCCTCTTCGATAACAAACACTGCCAATACTTCATCAGCGTGTGTCACATGGCACATCTTTACAGCATTTTGTGATAACTGTGAATGCTACAACTCCCAAGATACCTCTGTGAGTGTTCTCTCACTACCACCAATTAGCAAAATGTTGGTTACCCTATCCACACTAACCCAATCATAACAACCTTCATAACTTAATGTCAACAACAACATTCCATCAGACCCTAGAACCACCACTTCGCTCCAACTGGGCCCACCTGCGATGCAACTCGCCCATGAAGAAATCCCTCACTCCCTAGAGAGACATCAATGAGCGCTTTTCGACTCACGAATCTCCAATCCCCTCGAGCCGCAGTGTGATGCTTCAGTCCAGAGTCACTGCCGATAGATCAACCCATGTCCATAACTGGAAACCCCCAACCTGTTTTCGTTTGTGAATTTTGCTTGCCAAATAAATGTCTGGATACTTGGAAATTTGTATTTGAGATTCCTAGAAGCTGCCTCGGATAAAATTTCCTTCAAATTCCTCCAAGTAGTACTTACGAGGTATTCAGCCCGAATTCTCTTCACTTTGAAAATCTCAAAGACCAGTTAGGTGTGTACCCCTTCGTACATCCACCCATATTCCTTGAGATAAGAATGTTATCATTAACATATGCCTTAAGACATCTGGTATGGATTTCTTTCACATGTTATAAACACAATATTGATTGTCGTGTGATACATTTTATTATATTCATGCAAAAGTTTGGTAATAAACCTAACCACTTGTGGCTGCTGAAACCCGCCTTCCGTCCAACATGGAAGGGGGGTTGCGTCCCCGACACACTCAGGGTAAATACAATTAAAAATATACAATACCAAAAAAAATTTAAGAGCTCAAAAAAATCAACCCAAGTTGTCGAGCCAAAAATAGAAATGTTATCAAACAAATTATAGGCTAGTCTTTGGCTAATAGTAATTAATATGCAGAGTACAAATATGCAGAGTTTTACTGAATCATACTTCATTACGATTCTTCAGATGGTAATACAGTTATAGATATATGGCAGTTACTTGATTTTAGTATGAGCATAACCATAAATGACAAAGATAATATCTACCTGGTATGCAAAATGTAAAAAAAAATTACCTTTTTAAATGGCCATATAAGCAACCAAACTGAAACATAAGTCAGCGCTGATTAATATAAAAATACAGTAATAACACCTAATGATATAAAAATGATAAATTATATAAAATGCCTAAATATATATATATATATAATATAAATTTTATAAGTCCTGCTGGGGCCGGATTTAATCGTCGCCACACGCAAATACGCGATTTCTCGCCTTTCTGGTATATGACGAGCAGCTGTGTCCCTGATCTTCACCAAAATAACACTGTCCAGTCAAAAGCGCCGTGTGCCGCCACAGTATATGCAGGGAGCCGAGACAAAAATATTGATTTCCGCTGACAAACTTATTTCCAAAGACAATGTTCAAATTTTAAAGATTCTTGACGTAAAATTTAAATTTCGTACGAAATTGCGGGACTGCTTAACTTTGCTCAACGTAATTGTAAATAGCATAGACACAGTTATGTTTTGCATGCAAAATGAGTATGTCTAATAACACACACTTCCAAGATGGTAGTTCGTTCAAATTTTTTACACCAAACTTTTACTTATCATGAAAATTAGTTTTGTGCCAAATCCAAACAATACTACGTGTCGCCTCTTTATCTTATAGAAGTATTCTATTGCGAGGCACTTCCTTTTGTACCAGCTCAAGGTACGGCCCCATCCATGCCAACCCAGGCACGGACTGCCTGGCGCTGTGTCGAAGCATTATACAGCTCTGCCCGCGGCGGAGTTCCTCCGCACGTCCGTCGGCGGCGACTCGCAGTCCATCACTCCTCGAGGCTAGCAGTAGACTCTCACACCCGCACTATGGCGCTGGTGACATCAGACTTGAAAGCGACGATACCGCGCCCAGTAGCTGGCCATAGAACCAATATCAATATATAATATTTTAAAAAAACTGAATCAAACCAAAGAAATGAATATTAAATAAAAGAACTAATCACAATAATTGAAATAATTAAAAAAACAGAATAGAAAAAAATAAAAAATTTAATGTGGCCTGGTGGCCACACTGCCATGAGCGGTAAACTTGCGAAAAAGCATACCTCGCAACATCCTTTTATAATATTAACCAGCCTAAATTTCGCTGTAAGTAGAATAATGATTAATAGAATGCTTCTTCATTAAGATGTGAAACACTGTATTATAAAACTCACTGCCAGTATCACCCTGAACATTTCTATAATGACTCAAGGATTTAAAATATATTTCATTGCAGCAACTACAATCCCTGCAGTTTTATGTATTATAGGTTCAGCCCATGACATTTTAGTGTATATGTCAATATCAGTTTAATTGCATTCTAAAAACTTTTATTTACAGATTTATACATAATCATTTCTATCCATTCCATCTGTAAAATATTGTTTAGACCGTACATTATCACTCTTCTACACGGGACTGTTGTACTTCGTTCGCGATGGAATTAGTTTGTTATGCCTTGACGACTTCATTTTGATAGGGGTACCAAATCCTGGAAATATTCAATTGTAGAAAAAATTTCATTACTGTGTCCTGTATGGCCAGTAGACTACAAGATAAACGACAGCCATAAGCGATCAACAATCTTATTAGCACTGTCCCAAGAAATAAAATCTCATGTGCATTGTAAATCAAATGTTTTTTGAAGCAACCCCCGGAAATCAGACAGTGCAACATTAGGTAATGGTTCATTAATTATATCAAACTTCGCTTGTGACATGTTCTTATATCTATTAGTCGTAGGATCATTTTTTTAATATGTGTTCATAATCTCAAGTAGACGTTTGTACTGTTTCAGGGCAGAGTCAAAGTAAATATGTGGTTCCCGGTTCTAACAAGCCCTCAGCTGGCTGTATTAATTCTTTAGACAAGCGAATTTTATTAGGTTGAAAAAAAACACATCTTTGTTGCCTAAAAACCAACATTTATTATGCCTATAAACACAGTACTTAGTATCACATGTTCCTGGGGTTGTAAGTCCTTAAATATGTTTGCACTTCGCCTGGGGTCTCTTCGGATGTAACCAGCTTACCACCACGATGTTTGTGTGACCTGAAAGGGCATATCATCTTCGCTAGCATTAAATTCATCTTAAGATGTAGAGCATTTTAATGATGTTTTCACAAACTCTGGTTTCATATATTCGTGTTTAACAGTCTGTGGTCCCAGTAGGCTATGTTATCTTGTACATATGTGAATTGTCAGTTTAAAAATTGCTTCAGTTCACGGAGTCTCGCTTCAAATAAGCTCTTTCAGCTATTAGATACTTGGCATGGATATTCTCAATCACCTGAGCCAATCTACCCGCTTTGAGAGCAATAACTGAATGGACAATTGTTAACTGCGTCCTTTTATATCCCGCCTTGGGACTCCGACTTTGTAGGGCAGGAGCTTGGGTTCGCACCTCGAGAAGAGGAATGTTTTGGAGCCACTGATTTTATGCTAGGCTTAGCACTTAACAAGTTGGGGAAAATTAGTTTATTAACACCATTCTTGACGTCGTCGACCAAACGAGCCAACAGGGTAAACTGTTTGTGTTGTATTGTCATTGCATGGATTTATTCGCTTCATTGTCCAACATTGATTCCACTTTGAACGCATAGCATGTGTAACTATTCCACTCAGAGCATCCATGTACTTTTTATTCACAGCATTACTATCTTCTTTAAGAGCACCCATTATGTCACGCCTTGTCACTCTCACCTGATGACTGAGGGTAACTAGTGGATCTTTTGGCTTCAGCAGGCAAATAATGATTTCGTCCAGACATTAGTTTCTCTGTTTTTATTTTACTTTTGGTTATTTTCCATTAAATATGGAAGTCATCATGTAAGTTAATTAACAGAAAATATATACAACATGGATTTAAGATCACATGATTGATAGGATGGGCCGGCCCGTATTAGACAATTATATATATATCAAATACAATTTAATAAAGTTCTTGACAATCAACATCTTAAATAATCATAGTAAGCTTCTTGATTTCCGATCTGAGAAACGTCGTGGTTGAATGCTAGTCCGAAAAGGTTTTTTAAAAAACTGAAAGGCTGGTGCTTTGAAGATTGTTGGATGAAGTGGGACAGTTGACGAGACATCAGAGTGACTGAGTCATCTGCCCCATGGAGACTGATCTGGTTCTTGGAAAAGTACCCAGCTCCGGTACTCGGTGCCTGGTCCAATACTTTTACCCTGTCTGTGAACAGATCCAAACACATATGTTTAGGACTGATTCACAGACAGTTGGTGGAATAGGCAGAAATGCCTTCTAGGCACGATGATGGTATAGGAGTAATGTTGGTAAAAACTCACCAAACAGGGTGATGTCTTCCAGGATCTGCCCGATGGTTGAGCAGACGAACGCGATGCGGATAACCCATGATTTAAAAAAAAAATCTACGATGACTTATACATGACTACTTTAGCTAGATTCACGTGGACTTACTAACGCCTAAACACTATCGTGGTGGGAATCATCCCTTGTCTAATCTGATCACATCTTAAAGAACAACAGAGAGGCGTCCCGATGATGTAGATACTAAGCAGTCAGTCCTGAATCGCGGCGCGCAATGAGCTTGGGGCGGCCGAGACTCGTAATTAAAATGTGATGTTAAAGAAAGAAAGGGGGATGGCTTTGGTTCTCGAACCGAAAGGTTCCGAACATTACCGAGGTTCTTGTCGAGAGAGGCAGACTTTGATATCTCGAAGTTGTTGGTACTGCCCGATGAGGTGTGGCTGAACTGAACAGATGTCGACTCGCGCGAGTCGGCTGGTAGCAGCATTGGGCTTATGGGACGGACTAAGCCAGCGCCCTGGTGGCCTGGGAAGGAACTATGTGAACAGGTTACTGCGGGAGATGCCAGAGGGCAGGCGTTTCGCGGGAATTCAAACTCCCAGGGAAAGTGATGCGCAAAACAATTGCTAGGTGGCATAAGTACTACTGTCGTGGCCTTGGGGACAGGCAGACCCTGGCCGGGGTTAGTGGCCGGTCAAAGACCCGGGGCGGTGTTCCCAGGAAAACTTGGTGAGGTGGGGGGTGTGGTGCTGCTGATGACAGTGGGAAATGTGGTCTACAGGACCCGGAGGCATCACTAGACTTTGGCGAAGATGATTCGCGATCATGTCAAGAAGTGCTCGCGTCAGGGGAGGTCTTGGAACTGTCCTGTCCTGGGAGCTTGCAGGCCCTAGCAGTTCTCGTCACGAATCGGGGGCGGATTACAGGAGTTGTCCGTGTGCCAAGGTGGGAATAAAAGGATCGCCCTGCTGGGTCATGGAATGGTAGGCCAAATCAGCTCTAGGGCTGGGAACACTTGGGGAGACAAGTCTGAAAAAGGTTTAATGGGAATGTACAGGAGGAGGAACAAGTTTAAGTTCTTGAAGCAGAGGAATTACTGGTGACATTATTTAACTTTTAAAAAAATTCAAATTTAAAATTGTGCCTAAAATACTAGTTGGTGGCACACCACCCTTTTTAAAATCTTACAGCTTATATCTCGGTTACCTTCACGAGTGTAAGCTCATCGTGAGTCCTGTGGCCCTTTAAAACAGCTGCTAACAAACTTGGACATATTTACTCATGAACATAATACAATAAATTGATCGAAACCTTATCTGTAACTGCATTTCTTTAAAGGAAGATCTTTGGCTATTTCTATGAAACCATGCTAATTTTCACTGTTTCAAAAGTGACTGCAAATATGTTTTAATTTCTCGAAATTCATACATATGCCAACATGAATAAAAAAACCTGTCTTAAATTAAGATAAGCTATTTTTTTTAACAATATTGTAGGATTACAGTTGTCACAAATCAATTGTTTCCATCCTTGGGAGTATGTTTGCACCAGGTAGAAGCAATCGACTTTGCGGTGGCGATGCTTAGAATAGTATTTTTGCATGATTGACTTTTTGTCGCGAGACACATCATAGAAAATGAGAACAGAGTTAGGAAGATCCTGTCTGGAATCAATAACATTCTGATTTCTCACGAACTTTAAAAATTTTTACACCTTCAACATTTTGCAGCATGTGAGATAAATGTTTATATTGTGTCTGCTGTAGTGACTGGCTATTTAAAAATACATTTTCAAAATGAATGCCTTTGAGATATTTCAGAAATGAAAGAATCAAACAACTCTTGCCAAATTTTGAATAACCAGACACTATGCACCTAATCTTTGAAGGCAGGAAAGATACATGACATTCATTCATTATTCAGCAGAGCAAATGGCTTGAATTTACAAACATGTCAAAGCAGGAGATAATGGGCCTTGTTGCCTATTGCATCACTGAAACTTACTTGAAGCCAGTGTCTACCTTTTTATTGGGGGCCTATGCCTGCAGCACCACTGTTATAAATGAGCATGTGTCTTATGTCTGTAGCATCCTCCTAATGTGCTCCTATGATGCTTCATTGACTATATATGTGCACCTTCAAGGGGAAAACTGTGTAGCCGAGATGGTTTCCACCTTGATCGAAATTATGGAGTGGGTATATACATCTTACAGTAAGGAAGTTCTGATGAAACCATAGATTCCAGCTGTTTCTGCATAGCTTGCCAGTCAAACAAACTGTCATATTTGCAAGAACTTGTTGGGTGAGAAATTTGTTTTGGACCATGACAACCTGACTTGTGATATTCATGGGTATGCTCACTGAAAGTGCAGAATTTCTAGTTATTTTCCATAATCTCTAAAACTATGATCCTCACTTTCTATTACAATTGCTGGTCGCATATCATATTGCAGAGCATGATGGTTCAAGTTCTGGAGGTTACACTGAAAAGCTGCATCTTCGGTTTATGGATTCGTTGAACCTTTTAGCTTCTTTTCTGGAGACTTCGGCTGGCTCTCTCTTGCTGGCTCAGATGAGCCCAACTCGATTGCATTTTCCAGATAACACGATTTTCTTTAGCTGATAGGAAGGATGTTTTCCCCAATGAATTTGATTCCATGAAAAAATAGCAGACTTCCTATATGCTCTCTAGGGAGGCATTTCACAATGCCTTCACAGGAACTGATGTGAGTGAGAAGAACTGTGCTCATGCCGAATCTGCCTGGAATGTTTTTCAGTGTAATACACTAGGAGACTATGCGATGCAATATTTGAAGGTTGACATGCATTTTTTGGTGGACATCTTTGAGACTTATGCTCTGTTTGTCTTGAACATATAATCTTTATCTAGAGAACTATGTTATTGCATCATCACTTGCTTGCGCAAGATGCTTTTTAAGCAAGTCTGGCATTGATGCCTTTTTTCCAGAGTTCTACAATGGTACTTTTGGTAAAAGTTTGCAGAATCCGAAGGAGGAGCATGACATTCGTGTGGTTTCGAGGTACGATGGCATTCATGGCATGTCAGTGTTGATTGGCCATCCAACTTTCATGGCAAGGCAGATCATCGAAGGAGATCTCGTCCACATCGAGTTAAACACCTTTACAGATATGTCGCCTTCCTCGATCCATCCAAACTCTATTTTTACGATTTTCATTATAACTACATGCAAGTCAAATTTACTTTTCCCTTATTACACTTTATCTATTCAAACACTGTCTCGTTTCTTTATCATGTCTAGTGCACACAACATCTACGAGTCCATTACTCTAGATTGGCTGACCAGATCGGCACCGGCGAAGAAGTCGTCACAGAATACATTGGCCTTTGGCTTAAGCTTTACATTAATAAAATCGAGGATAAGTCCTATACAATTAAGGCCAAGGGTATTAAGGTAAGCTTACTCCGGAACCTCCTGTTTGAACAGTATCTAAGTGCTACCAAACACATTCTCTGGTCCTGGGAATTCAGTATAAATTCTACTCATGTAATCATATTGTCACTACCGAACATGTGACCAAGGCTGCATTGTGTGCAGAGGATTACATAGGATGTCGCTATGCTATCTTGGGGCAACTATAGCTTAGAGCCGAAACCCGAACCTGCTTTCCCAACTTCCTCTTTTTAATTTATCTTCTGATTCCGGCTTTAAGCTTTTTTCTTTCCACCTTAACCTTGCTCTGCTTGATAAGTCATGTATGCAATACTGATGGGGTCACCTACCACTTTTACCTTTGTCATTCGGTAGTCTGCATTTGCCACCACCACTAGGGTGTTGATGTCGGCTCCATCTGTACATCGCACCTGCTGAGAATAAATTTTCCAATATGTTTTGTGTGTGCATGCATGTGTGAGAGAGAGAGATAGAGAGAGAGAGAGCAATAATAGAGAAGCCTCCTATTTCTTGTTTCTTTTTTTCTCCCTCCATCAACATTCCCAGCTGCTGTGTGTAGCAAGCATCATTTTTTTTGTGGGTTGTGTTACAGTGTCTCCTTCTGAACCAAAGCACATCATGTGAGAATGATTAATTCCCCAGGGATAAGAAAATTATGGTTTCTTAATCCTCTCCTCCCAACCTCGGTGAACAATACTTGTAAAATACTCAAGAAAAAGTAATGAATTTTAAGTGTGTATTTTGATGACAATAGGCTTCCTTTAAAATACTTCAAGACAATAATTAATAATATTTTTTTTTGATTTGGACCTATATAGTGTGATGTATGGTCAAAAAATAGAACATAACGAATTTTTTAATCAAGTAATTACTACATATTTTATTTTATACAAATCCCTTCATTGAATGAAATGTTTTCAAGTTAAGGAAACCCTTCTGTTTGTAAGAAGACTTCTAAGACATACTTAGATAAATACTCTTTTTACACATACTTAAATTTATATGACTACATGCACCGGAATGAGATCTGCACAGAGGTACATACTCTGAATCCAAGATGGTGGGTATGTAGGTACTTAAGGCTTTGTTTGGTGGGCTCTATGACAAACCAAACATCACAATGATGGCATGGGATGTAGCCCAATGCATTTTTCACTCTATCCACTTAAAGGAACAAGTCCTAGCAGACAACAAACATCAAAGATAGTGGGGTACTTAATCCATGATGGTGGATACGTGCTTGAGAATTTACTTGGTTAGTCCTATGCACGATATGGAACAGATCCGAAGGAGCACCATGCCTATGCTTCTCCATCCATGATGGCGCCTTTTCAATTTAAGCTGGTAGGGGTGTAGTAACACTAGTGACACCTACATCCGAGCTTCGGAACCAAGAAGGCCAACAGTGGCACTATCTGGCCACTAACTTTATTAATTTAAATGTGGGCCCTCTGCCAGCAACACATAGTATTAAAGATGGTGCCCTCTACCAGCAATGCTTAGAACTGGAGTTGTACCCTCTGCCAACTAATTTTTGAAGTTTAAATGAGGCGACCTCTGACAACATTGCCTTGAATTATTTAAGATGGTACTCTCTGAAAGCCTTAGTGGGAATCAAAGATGGTACCCTCTGGTAGGTACTTGAAATTTAAACATAGCCCTCCCTACCGTCCATTACTACTACTATTGGCCTACATTGAATATATGTATATATATGTAATGTATTTACTTCTTTATTCTCCAACTTCTCTGCTAGTTGAACAAAAGGTGTAGGTATGTTTCCAAACCTGAACATGCTGGAGCGAACCATCGATCGAGCTCCATCTGCCGCAAGATTATAACATAAATTGATGCTACTGGGGCCAATGCGAACTTAAGAACCAATATTGACGACACTTTGGGGGGGGGGGGTTGTCACACTAGGGTAGGAAACAATACTCTAAGTTGGTGGGGAGGGGACATAAAAAAGGGTTTAGCGTTAGAGGGTGGGGGTGGTAAGGTTTCAAGTCGTGGTGAGTGGGGGGACACAACCTGGGGTATATGAAGTGGGATAGTGATTGGAATTTATGTCCCAACTTGCTTCTGATTTGGAGGGGGGGTGATATGCTAACCTACATGCAAGGGGGGGGGGGGGTGGGTTTGTCCTCAGCTATATGGGTTGGAGGGAGGCAGTGCATGAGACCCTTAGGAATGTTTAATGTGACAACTGTGAATATTTAATTGGAAGTATGACCCTTCAACTACACCCCTTATGGTGAGGGAAAGGTGACTGATTACCCATGCTACTTGTGTAGTATGCTAATTGTCCTAGAACTAATACAACCTCCCTATTTCCATAAAATTATAGCAGTCATCAAAAATGAGCTGGATTACATTTTTCTCCGTTTGTTGTCTGCCAGCGCTTTCAGCCGAACTGATGCAACGAATTTTGGAGTTAGTGATCAATTTTATTTTTACCTAGTATTACCCGGGTTTTATTTTGTCCTTTTTTTACTACGTTTACAGAAAATACAGGTAGGAAAGGATGTATTGTTATGACCTACGGGAAAGCAAGTTTCAAAGGATAGCCATATTAATTAATTGATTAAAATATATATTTTATTACACTAAAATTCAGATCACTCTAATAAACGATAACACTTAATTTACTAATTGCAGATGCCTCTGGTCCGTCGTGTCCGCACGCCACTGTCCCCTCTCCTCACGATAGCTCCGCCTCGTCGATGACATCTCTAGTCTTGCTCTTCTTCCCCGAGGCCGCCGCACAGTCGCTCGTCGCCAGAGAACTCGCCTGCCCGCTCTAGTCGCCATCCACAACTCGCGGGTACCACCGCCAACATCTCGTAACTCCTACTCCGTCTGGCTGGTACCCTCCCCGAGAGCCCGCCGATTGCATTGTGCCTACACCTTTCTAGACGCCTATTGGTGTCGTCAGCGAGCCAGTGAGGCGTGAGTCGCACACCACGGGTACTTGACGCAGCTTTTCACGCGTACCCGCGCGACGCGCACGCACTAGCAGTCTTCTCGCCGGCCCGCGGCCTGGCTGCCGTTCTGCTTCCTACGAGTCTTAAATGTGCAGTCTGAAGCCAAAACAGTCTGTTAGTAATCTGCTGCTGCCAGCCAAATAGCCTATATTTTCAGGATATTGGAACTAATTGCAAACAAGCAGATCAATGTCATAGTAAGCAATATGAAGTTGATCCTAAGTGGTCGTAATAATATTGCACTGATTGACGATCAGATTTCATAATTTCACCGAATGTAAAACTTTTTTAATACTCCAGTATTAGCAGATTGACTGGAACGGTTTGTTTATTATTTTACGTTTGAGGTTAATTCGCTTCCCGGACTTTTCGGCAGTGTTTTGTTTTGTTTCTCGCGTGGCGGCGCGCGCAGCCTTTTCTGCGTTGCCATGACGACGTCTCATATACATAAATTACACGGCTCAGGGACAGTTTCGATGTGCCTATGTATGTATTTAAAATGAAATTTGATTGGTCAACATGGCAAAGACGCGTACGTCTCACGGCCGTGATTGGTCGTTATTAATGGGCAATGATTTTTAGTTAAGAGAAAAGGAAGAGTGAAAAATGACGCCATTCATTTAATCGTGGTGTTAATTCCCTCGGGGAATTTTATTAAATGGCGAGTTAATATTCAGTGTTTTCGTTGTAAGAAATACGTCTTCCGCAAGAGGAATAGTTGAAGCAGCACTGACCTTGAATGCCAGTTTCAGACATTAATTTTCCGTGAGTTACGGCGTATTTTGAGACGGTAATTAATCGTCCAACTATCAGGTATATAGCCGGCGTTAGCAACGTATAGTGACGCCAACGTGATATTACCGTGAATATCACTCCAGATGTTAATAAACATTGTTCGTTCCACTCCTAATTTTTTGATTAATTAAATAAACTGTGACATTTCGGCATAAAAATATTAATTTATTTTAAACATATCATAATAGCTACACACAGGTCGAGAGGTCTTGAAGGAAGGACTCTCGTGCGTGAGCGAACCGGAGCAAAACCCCAAAAACTTTACGTTTCGAACCTTTTGAGGAATTAATTAATTTTTTTTTGGGTTAGTTTAACATTCGGTAATAACTCATGAAATACCATAGACTGAACAACTCTAGTTATCTCATATTTGGTTTTGTTTGATTATTTATGACTCGAAGTTTTTTTTTATGATATTGGTAATGTAATAAAGTAAATATTTTAATTTTAGTTCAAAATTACACTGAATGTTGTTATTTCTAACTTCTGTGGTCTTCATTTTGTCCTATGTTTTAATTTACTGGCACCCGAGGCAGTTCGTTCCTTTATCGATAGTTCGTTCGTATTAAAATTATTTTTATTCGAAACACGTTTGTGTACACTTCATGCTTCAATAATCCACTTGGGTGATTTAAAAAAAATTTCATTAACTCACTTGAAGGTTACACCTAAACAAAGTACACAGTAACATACAAAATACCTTCATGTCTACAAAATAGACAGCTCGATGTAAACTATAATGACATTAAGCATACATACATAGTTTCAATAAGTAACTTTTAACGTCACAGCTGTTTTACTATTTATACAATAGGCTAATAGCATATACATATGCACAATGCACATGCTAAATAATGCACCGATTACATCTATGGCTTATCCAGATTTCGAATTTCTAAAGCCTTCTACACTATCGCTTTTTTGCGCGCGTCATAGAGTAACTCGCAAATAGTTAAACTATAAACGAAACGGAGGAGAACAGCGACTAAGTTAAGTTTAAATGATTTATAAGTGCCGTCCGTTTTTTTCATATCATAGAGAATCTTGGAAATCGTTGTAGTGGCACAATGAAAACGTTATTTTGGACGCCATTGCTTGGTTACACTGTATTTCATAAGAAAACTCAACGTACCAAAAAGATGAATGTACAAAAAAATGGACATTCAGACACACAGAAAACAGACTAAAATCAGCCGATGTCAAAAAGTTAAAAACACAAACTGCACAGAAAATTCTGCGCAAGGTATTAGTCAAAATGGCACCGGACACAGTAGGCTAACAACGACAAGACAGTAGCAACAAGTACATTAAATAAAGACAAAAAAGACCTTGTACAACACAACGACTAACAGATGAACCCAACGATGATACTAAACAGATAATATAGACAACACAGAGACGCACAGGCGAACCCAGCGACGTGACAATACATATTCTGGACAACGCAATGACAACAGCACAGGCGAACACAGTAGGCTTTCTTAGACAACAGTTGTGACGTTTTCTCTGTGTCTGCATGTTCATAGTTGTTTTGTTTGTTTTCTGTTTAAGAGGTTTCGTATAGCATTAAGCAATTGTTGTATTAGGAAGTCTAGTGTGTTCATCTGTGCTGTCATCGTTGTGGTGTACAGAATAGCTGTTTCAGTACATCGATGGTTCGATGTCGTCTCTGGGTTGTCGTTGTCCAAGGCCGTTTTTTGTCCTTATTTCTATTGTCTTGTCGTTGGTAGCCCTCTGTGTACGTCTGCGATGTAACCATTATTTTTACTAATTCTTACCGCGGAATTTTCTATTCAGTTTTATGTTTTTAATTTTCTGAACTCGACTGTTTTTAGCTGGTTTTCTGCGTGTTTGCATGTTTATCTTTTTTTTTTTTTTGTATATTCATCTTTTTGATCAAGTATTGTGGTTTCTTATGCTATACACTATAACCCAGCAATGGCGTTTGTCCAAAATAACATTTTGGATCGATGTTCCCACTGCAAGGAAAGCATATAGCGGCAGTCATAAATAAATAACATTTCTCTGCAATCTCTTTCAACAGCTTTACAGTAAATTTGCAAAATTTTTGACTACACATGAAACTAGTTTCAGCAAAAATATTTATCTAACTAATGCTACCCAGAATGTATCTATTCTTCGTAGATTCTCCGCTTTTTTTAAAACATTACATATAGCAATATAAAACTGAAGTCCATGCTGTTTTCATAGCAACATGATCGCGGCATGACGTACGCGTGCCTCTGAGGCTCGCTCGGGGACTGGCTGAGTGCGTGGCAGGGGAATTTCCGTGAGTCTCGCAACAAGCTGGCTTTCCCCCCTCGCTGGACTTAGTGCTTCCTTCTCTCTCTCTCTATCTCTCTCTCTCTTTCTCTCTCTCTTCCCCCCCCCCCCCCATCCTCCTTTTTTCATCTCTTGTCGAGTTATCTGTTTGACTCGCTCACGCGGAAAGGGGATCGCTTGGCTATTCGTCCGGATCGTACGGTTGTACTGTGAAAAGCCTCACGTACTTGCATTGCATCTATTTTGGTTGTCAAGCTATTAATATAGGCGTAAAAGAATACTAATTTTTACGTCAAAATTTTTTTTGTTAATGTTTACATTTACATAGAATAAAATAAATTAATCTCGGGCAGTAGTCACTTAATGAAATATCCTGTGGCATTGACGTGTAACCTGGGATTTAAGGCATATGCCTAATTATTAAGCTTTCATTACGGTAGGCGTCCGAAATGTACAAATTGGAACTTCGATAGCAAACTACAAAAAATATGTGCATCTGATTTTTGTTTAATCTGTAATTAACATCGCTCAAATAATCCTGTAAATAGAGCATTGTTTTTCCGTAACTATTAATAACTATCATACCCATTCTTCGCAAGGAATAAAATAATATGACACAAAGAGTTACCAAAGTTTTATTTTTTTCCTTTCACTATAAAAGAAAAATTTTTATGTGTAAAAAAATATTTGTGATTATTTTTGAAAGCTGTAAATCTGAATAACTCAAGATATAAAAAATAACTCTTACCTTGTAGAAATTTAAATAAAGAAAACGCTACAGTAATACAGTGAAAGAAAAGCAATTTTAAAGTATAAATTACGATATTTGTTTGTCACAAATTTGATAGTCACAAAGTTTTTGCAACAAAAAAAAATACATAAAAAACCTCTACAAGAAATGAATAGGGACTGCAAATGGATTTTCTGGGAATCCATAGTATCTCTCGCAAAGTACTGATCGCAGATCAAGAATCCTGACATTTTACGGTTATTATTTCCTCTAAACATTTATGTTTCAAATAAGAATATACAACCAAAAAGTGAAGAACAATTTTTCTTTGAAAATCTACAATATCACTTAATATTAAAGATACACTTCACAGTTTTTTTGTTAAATAAATATGTTACTACACTATCTCATAATTGCTTAAGTATTTTGAAACTATAATTTAAGGGGTTGAATGGATGTCAAAAAAAGGGGTGGGAATAAAATTATTTTTTTTTCAGGTAGGTATTCCGTTGGCAGTTTCATTTTACAGATCTGGTTCGTTACACACCACTAAATTTGCTTTCGGCGCACTTTCCACGTTATTTTCAATAATTGTTAGTTGTTCTTTTAATATGTACATATTTTTTTTCATGTAAGCTCGTTTATAAACCACTGGTCATATGTAGTTACTGAAACAACCGGAGCCAGGCGAGGACTGAGCTCAGGACCAAGGTTAGCAGTGTCAAGTAAGCTTGGGACGCGCCGTCACAGGGTGCGACTCATCGCAGCTGCAGTTCAGGGCGTCTGGCGTTAAAGTCTTTTCTCCTGTCCGAAAAGTATATAACCATATTCGTGTCAAAAAATAATCTTTCTAAAATATAGTTAAAATCCAATACAAACTTTTAACTACCATAATTGCCCATTGAAACCAACTATTTCAATAAAATAACGGCTGACATAAATGGCATTCAATCAACAAATAAAATTTAAATAAATTACAACGTAATTTAAAGTAACGTACTAAATTCAACATAATAAAATACATACTAGAATTACCATATTACATGTTAAATAAACATCGTTTGAACTTTTAAAGCCTTTTAAAAAATCCATAAAAGTTTATGACTGGGTATTACGAGTAACTTGCATCACATCACACGCGGGTTACATCATGCCGCTGCGCGTCAAATCAATTCTTCGTGTCTTAGAAGAGAACGGGTTTTCTTCGCAGCGACGCCGAAGAGTACCATGTGGCACCATGTTCCATCTGTCTTGACGTAGAACAGCAACGAAGTCCCTCGCTAATAATGACTTATCAGGATTCACGAAAAATGCAATAGCATAATATACGTGCCAAATCGCTGCACGTATACGAACCGGTGAGAATGCCAGAAAAAAGTTCCAGTTTAGAATGATTCTCAGAGTATTGTACAAGCGGTTGTATTTTGTCCACACGCGAACAGCACAGGTACAGGTGATAACTCTATGTTTTGTGGTGTCGATCCTTTCAAATAGTTAGCATGTAGAATGGTAATTGAATGGACTCGCTTACGTCGTTCCGCTGTCGTCGTTCATTTGTCAAAGAGGAATGCTGCCACTCTACGCTTCTTGCATGTCTGATATGGCTACGTATAAACGACCCGTTTGAATGTTGGAGCGGTGTGGATGTGACACTGGCTGCACTCTTGGTAGTTACAGTTACAGCTGACAAATTTTGTTTTTCTTCATGACTATGTTTTCATGTGAAATCTGTTGTATCACTGTTGACGTGCCCTCTTGTGCAGAGATTGGAATGTTCGACGAGACTCCAGGTGCCTCACTTATAGGAGTGCTTTCACACACACTGTAAAAAAACTTAAAATTATATATTCTAGGGTTTAGTTATTTTACATTTTTGTCGTGTAGTTTTATAAAACCAGTACAGTTGGTGTAATTTTACACTAATGTTTTTAAAGAACTTAAAACTTCAGTAAAATACAGGAATGTGCACATTTTATTACAATAATTAATGTGTTTGATTACACTTACATCAAGTGTTAATTAATCAGAATCCGTTTTTTTCTGTTAGTACACTGTTCTTGTAGACACACATACGTCATCGTAAAAGTGTATAATTTTATAGAATAAATTTACAACTATCTAGAAACTACAAGAAAAAAAATTATTTCGCAATTTATGCTGACAAAACCCTATTAGATTTACATTAGGTTACGAAAGTGATATTTCCATTACACAATTGTTATTAGTTTGCGCGATGAACGAGAAGTTAAGACGCTATATTAACAACCCGTGAATTTCTCAATCATGAAATCTTTTGCCATATGGTCGTTGGTTTGATACTCCGTTATGTCGCTCAGATTGTTAGAATGCTGATTCTTTGATTTTCCTTTTTATTTTATCAGGTTCCTGTATGAGTGGTGTGGAGTCTTCCCAGAGAATTTTGTGGCTATTTTCCCATGTATGTTCAGCAAGTCTGGATTTTAGGGTTTCGCCCTTCTTGCAGTTGTTTTTGTGTTCTTTGATTCGGGTGGATAGAGCTCTGCTAGTTTCTCCTACGTACATGTGGCCACATTCACAGGGGATCTGATACACACAGTTGTGGGTTTGTAATTTGTCTGTGTCTGGTTTCACCTTGGTAACAATACTTTTAATAGTAAATTTAGAACGGAATGCTGTTTTAAGTCCATATTTGTTTCCCAGGCGTCTTATTTTTCTGAAAGCCCTTGAACATACGGAATAGGAATGACTAGGGTTCCGGCAGGTTTCTCGGTTTCTGTGGATTTGAGTGTTTTGTTGGATTTCATATGCTGTTTGATGGTGTTGACAGGGTAACCATTGGCTATGAGTTCCTTTTTTATATGATTGTGTTCAACCGCAATAGATTTCTCATCAGAACAAATAATCTCAGCTCGGTTGGTTAGTGTGTGAATTATGCCAGTTTTTGTTGTTTTGGGGTGGTTGGATGCAAAATTAAGGTATTGGCCTGTGTGCGTAGGTTTCCTGTATACTTTAGTTTCCAGGCTGTTATTTTTTCTGCTGACTAGCTGTAGTAGAATATGTAGGTCTTGGAAGAACTTTGTACTGAACATGTGTTGGTTTTGTACTGACCTATTGTATTTTAGGTATTTCCAAACGTTTGGTGTTGTGTCACGACTCTTTGTTTATAAAATGTGGTACTTTCTTTGACTTTTATTTAATTTTACAGTTTTATTGACTTTGACGAATTTAGACGGTATAGATTTACATCCAGGACTCGACCCAAAACTCGCGCCGAAAGCCAGCGTGCCTCCAACTGCGCCTTCGAGGTCAGCACATATGGAATACAGCTTGGATTTAAACTTCAGCTGTCGTGATTTTACGTGTTATATTTCTTTTTTTTTTTAATTATACTTTAGATTTGTTATGGAAAAATTATGAGATTGAATTTTTACGATGCGCGCGCACCATTCAACGAAATTTTCACAGAAAGATGGCGGACCCAAGTGTATGAACATAATCCCATATATAGTCACTTTTATAAATATTAGGGGACGTACCAAACGTATTGGTGTGCCAATGAAACTTTATAATAGTGAAACTACCCTGAAATATATTTGGTAAACTAAAATAGTCACAGTAAAGAGTAATTTAAGGTTTTAAAAAACAAATGTATTCTGATATTACAAGAATTATAATACATATTCTCTATTCAATCTTCCGTCAAGCTTCGTAGCGCAGTGGTTATAGTGCGCGGTTAATAAGCATAAGAAACGTGGTCCAAAACTCACCATTGGACATAATTACTTTTTATATTACATTTTACTGGATTAGGCCTATACAAATTGTGCTTTAAGCAAATGTATATGAATTCTTTTAATTTGTTTATCGTATTGCTGTAATATTATTTTGTACACATGTTTATATTAACATTGAATACTGAGTATTTCATTAATATTTGTTACAACCAATTTCCAAATAGCTCTGTGTGTCGAATAAAATAAAAGTATAAATTCTTACACGCGTACATAAGTACATTGATTTTTGTTATGATTTAATTTTATATCCGTCCTCTTAAATAAAGTTATTTCGTTTTTCCATTGCCCTCATGATAAGTAGAAGATTATTTTCATCGAAGCTGCGCCTTGCGCTTTACTTGGTGATGACCCTTGAGTCGCATAGGTTAGCTCTGCGCTTTCTTGGTGATCACCCTTGAGTTGCGCAGAATAGCTCTGTGCTTTGTCCGGTAGTCGTTTAATGTCATGATCTTTTTTATTAGAAATAAAATAAGTTTGCTATTGAAAATTCGCATATGATTAAGTTTGTGGAGAAAATTTCCCAACTATTTTATAGTGATATTGCTAAGGCTGTTTCTCAACATTAAATCGTTTATAATTTAAACATACCGTGCCAGTTATCTCGTGTGTATACGCGCATATTAGAGACTATTAGGATAGGCCTATCTTATATTTAGGAATTCGGTGTGAAATATTATTGAGTGTTTGGTGTAGGCCCTATGTGATTAATGTTATCGTAGTCAATGTCATATTAGAATTTATTTTACCTTTGGAGACCTAGGTTTATATTATCATCGATTAATTCGCTTCATTTTAACTAGTTAGCCCTTATTTTAATAATTTCAAGTTAGTTTAATGTGATCTTTAAGATATTCTTGTTTGTTTTCATTGCAGTGGCGCGACTGTAATAAGTAGATCTCTCATGACAGTAACCCTGAGATTTCAGTCAGCTAAAAAAATTATAACAGCACACTTAGATCTATACTAATGCAAATAGATTGTTCTTTTCCAAATGTCTGTGAGAGAAAAGAGTAGATAAATGTTCCCCATGCTCGACATTGTGGAAATATCTATACTTATAATATTATAAAGATGAAGAGTTTGTTTGTTTGTTTAAACGCGCTAATCTCAGGAACCACTGGTCCGATTTGAAAAATTCTTTCAGTGTTGGATAGTACATTTATCGAGGAAGGCTATAGGTTATATTATATTATCAATAACATTAGGGATCCTTACTAAAAGTTCAATTTATAATCAAATGCGTTGGAGGGGTTAGATACAACATGCAGTACACGTACGAAGTGTGTGTTGACAATGCAGCAGGCGCTAGAAGTTTATTTCCTATTTCCATTTTTGCCATGCACTAGATGCCTTATCATTCTTAATTTTCCCATACAAGTAAAAAACACCCGTGTGATATTAACAACGAAGCAATCAGTACCCTCATAAGAGTTCAATTAGTATTTAAATACTTTTTATCACTTTAAATCGCAAACCTAAACTATTGTTTTGTTTCCTCTCTCTGTGTTTAATTTGTTTTTATTGCCTTTTTTTTCAAGTATATATATTTTACAGACTTGAAACTTCACAGTAATGTTCCTTATGTTACGCAGGATGACATTTTCCGAAAATTAGTTCTCATGGGGGGTTAAAACCAGGCAACATTGGGTACTTTGTCTGCATGAGAACAGGATTTTGCATTGTTCATGCCTTCTGCGTCTCCATGGCAACGGGCATCGCGCGGCAGTGGCGTACCCACAAGGACGGGCATGTATAATGAGCGGCGCAAGAGTGATCTGCCTGTAGACTGCCGTAGCGAAGTACGGGTACATCAGTTGTACGTTGCGTGCACGAGTCGGGAAACCATCGGTGCTATTCATTTTCTCTCCGGTACATTATACAGCATTGTAATACATTTTCACTGAATTTTTTTTTATTTACCATTAGTGTAAATGGGAGATGTGGCTTAATTTTTTTCCATTAGTATAGCCGTGCGAAGCCGGGTCGGGCAGCTAGTTAATTAATATTGCGTAAAACTACATTCAAGACGATCGTTTTAGCGATCTTAGAAATTCTGTGTGTTTAGCCAGCTTATAATTGATTAAAATTGAATGCAAAGCTTCATTTCATCGTTCTACTAAATCTTCATTTCATCGTCATACGGCCATATTGTAGCCTAGTTAATTCGGCATTTATTAAGTGGTTAGTTTTAATACTGTCACCATAAACCAGTTTGAAAATATTATTTAATCATTAATACCAATTTTATTTCTAAATGCTTGGCTATAAATTATGAATTATTTCATTTTTTGAAGAATTTAAAAAAAAAAAAAAAAAAACACCGAAGAATCACATGACGATGTCTAAATTATTTATTTTCTAAGTAAAAGTAGTCCAGTATAGCTTTTCATTCTGCCGTAGTAAAAAAAAATATTCTGTTTCGTGCAGGCCGAAAAGGAATATTTAAAATAAAAATTTGGTCAAATCCTTACTAATATTATAAATGCGAAAGTAACTCTGTCTGTCTGTCTGTCTGTCTGTCTGTCGCGCTTTCACGCCAAAACTACTGAACCGATTTAAATGAAATTTGGTACACAGATAGTCTAGAGCCTGAGAAAGGACATAGGCTACTTTTTAATGCGAAAAAAGAATTGGAAGGGGTTGAAAAGGGGGGGATGAAAAGTTGTATGGAAGTATCGTCATTTTTAGAGCTAGAAGCTTGAAACTTATTTTTTAGGCTGTTGATTCGATATAAATAAATATGACATTCAAAGTTTGTAAACGTTTTACCCTCAAGGGTGTAAAATAACAATAGGGAATAGTAGTATATAATAGTTCCTCCGAGATCAGGGTTAAGGGTGTGGAGCCGAGAGCCGGTCCGCCATCTTGGATTGTGACGTCACGGCGGCCATCTTGGATGAGTGTAACGGGACACAGCGTAACGGGACATAATGTAACGGGACAAGTAGATTATGGCTGCCATCTTGGATCCGCCATTTTGGATGACGTCATTGTGTTCTCGAACTATCCGGCGTTGTGTTTTCCGCCATATTGGATGATGACGTCACCGTTGCAATTTCCGTTACGGTCGCCATCTTTAAAATCTTTATTTATTATCTGATTTTTATGATTTTTATTTTAAAAATTATAAAAAAATTCACTTAATAAAATTTTAATAAATTATTTATAAAAAAATATACTTTTACGACACGGAGTTCGGAGTCCTCGGTTCGAACCCGACGAGTGCAAAAAAATAAAAATGGCGACCGATCCTTCCCCCGAGGTGGGTGCTAGCAGACTGAACCCCACCACTTTTTTTCAAAGCATATATCTAGGGTGCCAGGGAAAAAGAGTATAAGTCAAAAATACACATTTTTCAGGAAACAAGTTTTATTGATTATTTTGGTTAAATTTATAACAATAGCATTACTAACTGTATTAATAGCATTGTTTATAGGTCACATGATTGTACTTGCAATATATATGTTTACAGTTACATATTCTAATAGAAATGTGACTTGTACTGTTTGGACCATGTTCAGAGCACGACTTATACTACTTTTACCAACAATAATATGCACAATAAAAATACATGTACCATGCCACAAGACATATTATTCATAGGAAACAACTGTTTTTTAGTAACAATAAATGTTCTACCCGATAAACATTTCATATATTATTCAACACACGTTAACATTTACTACTCCCCGGGAAATTCATCTATGTCAGGATAGTTGTCTTTCGCAGCATCATTGGTTTTTAGTTCTTTATAAAAGTTATGGAATACCGGTGGAATGAGTGGTAGTAATTCCAGTAGGTCCTTCTTCTTTGCTTTTGTGATTGCAAGAGGGCCATTGTAGCAATTTTTAGGCGTCAGATAAACACCTTTCCCTCTACGAATGAAGCTTAATGCCTTAAATGGCTCATCCTCCTCAAGACTGTTCTTGTAAAACACTGTCCCATATTCCTTTGTGAATCTAAACCATCTAACATTGTGCCAGTTGACTTGATTCCCTTCTGTGTCTTTCTTTCGAAGTTGCAAGGTATCTTTAAGCAAGCCTGCAAAATCCAAGAAGTCAGTATGTGACAGTTCTACAACTGTAAATTTATTTTTCTTGCCAACAGAACGTACTAGCTGATACCAGTCATGTGGATGTGTGACAGGAACTTACATCTTCTTTTTTTGTTTTTCTATCATTCCATGATCAACATCACACTCCATGTGACTGTGGCCACTTACCAAGAATTTATGATCAACACTGTTCAAGTTCTTGTTTTCCTGCATGACAAATAGAAACATTGCAGCTACCTGTGAATTTTTATTCTGTCCTCCGCATGTGTCAGAGTACAAAGTCACGTTTTTTACATTTGAAGGAAGTGATACCAGTTCTTTGAAAACACATGTTGCTATCTGATTTCCACCACGAGCACCCTCTGCCTCATGCCACATATAGCATGCCACACGTCCTGTACTTGTTTCATGCATAGTCAAGTTGTATGTCCATAGAGACCGTTTATAAAATGACACTGAAGTGTTTAAATATGGTGTCGGAAGACATTGCTGTAAGTCAAATGTATAACATAGCATGGATTCATCTAAAGAAGAACATTTCTTATCTTTGTCTTTTTCAAGATATGCTTTGTCTGCCTCCGCATGATGAGCCGCTAAAACTTCATCAATGTCATCCTTTTCTGTGTTGTTCGCTGCAAATTTCGATTTGGCTTGGAGAACATCACATTTGTGACATGTGTCTACCTTTGGCTGTTTAAAAGATAGGTTCATCTTATGGAATTCCCTTTCGTATATTCGTATGGAAACTGGCCTTTCCTTACCTTCACAATACAGGTTATACATAACTTGTAAGTTTAGGTAAGATGGCAAAAATATTCTGCTACTTTCTCTGTGTGTGTAATGTGATTTATAGTGAGGAAATGATGAAATATGATCTTTGATTTCTTGTAGTTTCTCCAGAGAATGTTTGTTACTTGGTGGTGACTTTCCTCTCTTATCATCAAATGATAATCCAGAAACATCTCCTACAAACTCTAAACCGTTCTCCATTTACTCGAAAATGGAATATATGTGTTACCATCCTGAATTTTTCCTTGTCCGGATCCACAGTTCTCTTCCTTGTTGTTGCTGGTGTCTGAATCAACTAGGCTGACTACATAGGCTACTCTTTTGTTCCGATCTCCAAGTGCCCAGTATTCGTTAAAAATTTTCTCCCTGACTGTATGCTGTTCGTCTATAATTTTGTCAAGTTTTTCCTTACATTTCATGCGACACATGCGTATTGGTTTTGGAGTTCTAGCTGCAACTTCCTTACCTTTTGCTGTGGTGTACGTTCGCCCCGTGTTTCGTTTGGATTTCCTTTCTGCCCTGGCTTTTCGAGAATGTGCACCAGTCCATAGAGAAGCACTGGCACGCTCCTTTTCAGTGGCAACTGTATTTTTCTTTGTTAAAGGTATCGCAACATTTGTTAACTTACACACATTTGTGCTTTCGTCTTCACTTGATTCACTTTCTTCTGGTTCATAGTCTTTATCAATGTCACTGTCATCGCCACTCATATTACTGTCACTATTCTCCTTAGTTATGTAATGTGGTACATCAGACATAGAACTAGCTGGTTTGTCATGGTTTTGTATGTTTTCTGATTCCCAACTTTCTTCATGGCCTGAAACACAAAAACAATTCACGCATTTAATGTATACTAAATATTATCCTCCACTCCATACCTTAAACACAAGAGCTACATTAATAAGTTACCTATTTCGTCAGTAGGCTCAGAAATATCTCGTTCATCAAGGTTATGTACTCTCTTTATTGGCAAAATTTCTTCAAGAACTGAAACACGATAATTATTCACGCAATTAATGTATTATAAATATAACCTTCCCCCACACCTCAGACACAACAGCAAGGTACATTAATAAATCACATGTTTAGCCAGTTGTCACAATAACATTGCGTAAACATTGCGTTCGTCTAAGTTATAAGCTCTGTTTTTGTCCGAATTTCTTTATTAACTGAAACACAATAACAATTCACACGATTAATGTATGTTAGATACTATCCTCCACGCGATATAAATTAGACACAACTACATTAATAAGTTACCTTTTTCGTCAGTAGAAACAGAAACGTCTGGTTCATCTAGGTTATGTGCTCTTTTTTTGGTCCGAATTTCTTCATTAACTAGAACACAAAACATATTCGTGTAGTTAATGTAGGTATGCTAGAAATTATCTCCCCCTCTCATCATGTAAGATACAGCAGCATTAACTAGTTACCTATTTTTTTTTTTTTTTGCCTTCTGTTAATGACTTCTTGGCAAGTTTCAGTATCTTCATTTATCTTGTAGACATCTTCAATATTATTAACTGTACTTTTCAAATTGTCCTATGTCATTGCAATGAAATAAACAGTATAACAACAGAACATTATACAAGCCTGAAGTGTTGAGTAGATCTTACATATTCATAGAGTTTGAAGCTATGCATAGAGAGTGGAATAGTCCATTCATATTGCAATACATAGAAGTTAATTCTTGTGAGTTTTTAATAAGTTGGATAATCTGATGCCATATTGAGTTTTAAATCTTTCTACCACTGTTTTATTTTTAATTGTTTGTATGTTTTTTCCAATATTATAAAGTATACCTACTTAAAGCTAACAAAAAAAATTGTCCCAGTGAAAAAACATGTTTACATTAAATTCAGCTGTATAATTTGGCGATATTTCTGTTGTTTTTTTTAGTTTGGCAAAGATAGTATAAGTTGACTTGCACTCTTATTTCAGTTTGGCATAAATAGCATAAATTGACTTGTACTACTATTTAACTTTGGCACGGATAGTATAAGTTGACTTATACTGTTTTTCTCAAACTGTATACACGTCAATTGACTTATACTCCTGAGATCAAAAGCAACACATTAGACGTTTTCCAGTGCTGACTTATACTACTTAGACCACATGTGCGGAACCTTCCTATGAGTAGCCTGCTGACTTATCTCATTTTCCCCAAAACGTGACTTATACTCTTTTTCCCTGGCACCCTAGATATATCGTCACCTAGTATGACGTCATGTCCGCCATCTTGTCTTCGATGCTGGAGACCACCATCATTGTATCGTCGGCGAAAGTGCGCTGACGCCATGTTAGTTTAGTTCTTATCCGCTAGAGTGCAGTAATCATTTATTACTGTGACACCCGCCATCTTGTCATTTGGCCGCCATCTTGAAAATCCATAATCATTTAGCTAGAAATTCAGGAAAAATTCCAAAATTCATTAAATAAATCACTCATTAATTTACATATTGATTCGATCCGCTCCTGTCCTCGGTTCGATACCCGATCGATGCAATATAGTTTAATTTTATGTAAAAAAATAAGAATTTCAATAAACCATGTTCAACATTCTTAAAGAGACTCTAAATCCTCTACTACCATCATCCTATCAGACATAAAGACCACCATATTGGAAATCCGTAATTTTAATGCTAGAGATTCGGGAAAAAGCTCAAAATTCATTAAATAAATTTGTAATCTATATAATGATTGATTAGATCGACTAAGGTCCTTGGTTCGATCCCTGGCCGATAAAAAACAACTTTAATATTTTAAAAAAGTACCACTAAAGTGGCAGGTTTGAGAAAATAAAAAACACCGCAAGTTCTTTTAAAAAAACTTTTATTACATAAGTACTACACTACTACAAGTACAAAAAAATACACAGACAAATTACTAAAGTCTTGTGGATTTCTCGATTCAAACAGTCATCTTGTTGTATGGACCAAGTCCTTTACATGACTTTAAATGTCTATTCAGTTTATCAGGTCGACATATTGGTACACCACAATTTTCACACAAAGACGAATTATCAACTTCATTAAAAGGACAGTGATATATTTCGTGTCGTTGTGCACTTTGAATATTTGCCAATGTTTTGTTACAAAATATACAGCTTGATTCCGATGAATGTACAGCCAGTCTATCACAATTCCTGAGGTGCCGTTTTAATCTTCCATATTGAACAAACTTGCTTAAACACCTGTTGCACTGATATTTAATGCGTTCAGAGTTACTACTACAATTGTGTATTACATAATCCCGTAATTTCAAGTTTTTGATCTTCTCGCAGTACGTGCAGTCGGGTGATGAAACACCGTTGGATGCTCCTTCCTTCATCAATGCCACTGGAATTGTTGACAACCATTGTAACACTGCTGACATGTTAACTTCTGAAGCCGTTGAGGTCTGCTCTGCAGAAGATGTTGCGCGCGTCGAAATCTCCTGCTGTGCTGAGAGAGCAGGTGTAGCTGTAGACATCGTTGTCATCGGGCTCTGCACTGATGATGGTAGACCTTCGATCCAGGTTGGTGTTGATACTGGTAATGATGCCATCGAGTTCTCAAGAATAGCTAGATACTGGTCTATTAATCAAGTCTAGCTATCCGAGCCGTTCATCACCGCAGCCAGAGACAGACTGAAGTCCATATCACCAGGGTCTCACTTATATAGTCTCATTAGCTTGTTCAACACATGAGTCAAAACAATAACCATGTTCATTATACTCGCAATTAGCATTCTCGGAGCAATTTTTATAATGACGATGTAAGCTGTCGAGACGTGAAATTAGTTTACCGAACTTATTGCACTGAAATTGTATTCGTTTTAGTCAATTATTCGGACAACTGCTTCTTTCATGTCTGTGCGCATTCGTAGGTTTTGTAAAAGATGCGTCACAATATTTGCATTGATGCGCTGTACGCTCTTCATTAATTGAAGTCTGGAATGCAGATGGTGAAACTTCAGCTGATGATGGAACAGCACGTATCGTTGTCTCCTCTGCAGCAGGTATCGGGATCTCCACCGCCGCCGTGGTCTCCTCTGCAGTCGGTATCGGGATCTCCGACTCCATCATCGTTGCTGCCATCGAGGTCCCCGCTGCTGTCGGTAAACATTCTATTCCGGTCGACATAACTAAATCTCACGAAACTTACTGGAGAGAGCACGTCCGTACTGCACCGCGACCAGAGGTGAAGTGCGGGTCCAGTCGTCTGAACCTCGCTTATATACCCGTGGTCTACTGGTATACTACATGAGTCAAAATAATGTCTGTATTTAAAATTATTTTTTTCCTATTAGGTATCTAAAAAAAAATTGTAGAAATAAAAAACACACGAGTTCAAGTTTTACACATTTATTTATAAAAAGTACACAAATACATATTAGGTTAAGGAATCAAGCATTTTCACAAGCAAAGTCTTTAATGCCGCACGAACTGACTCGTCGACTCCGGTTCCAACTGGTTCGTTGACTCCGGTTCCAACTGGTTCGCCGGTCACGGGATCAGGAACACATGTTTCCAGCTGGTCATCTTCTGCGACGTCGACAACTCCGACAAGACATGGTCGATGACGTCTGTGACCACGTCTACGCCTGGGCTTTGTCTCAGTGCCAGTTGGGACAGATTCACTGCCTGAACTGCGACGGCGAGACGCACACCGTTTGGACGTCTGCGTAGAAGCATCACAGGTCGCAACATGTTGCAACACGTCCATGTTTGGTGTTGCACGTGCAGACGAGGCGACTACCTCAGCGATGCTAGCAGGAAGGATTGTGTGTGGTCTCATGCGATAGACGGCACAGTTTCCAGGTTCACAACAATCTACCAGCTGCTGAGTCGGTTCGTAGGACACAGGAAAGTGCGCAAACCGCCAATGCTGAGCGCCTCCATCACAGGTTTCTGTATATGTACGTAGATACCCTGAATCCCAGTAGCTGTACTCGACACTGCTGAAGCTAGGTCTTGCGCTCACGTACACGTTAGCAGGATGAAACGTAAACATCTTCTTGCAGGTCGAACGACAACTGAAGGCACGTACGTAGGTACGTCATTTATATATGCAGGCTCCTACTAACACTGTGTGTTCCATTTCTGCATTAACTGCGAGTTTGTACAGGCACAGACACGTTCAAACTTGTCACGTGGCTGCACTTCGTATATTGCACTAAGCTTGCGCAGGGAAGGACAGCCGTAGTCGGTCTGTAGGTCTACAATTTCAACAGGTGCATCACACAACTTGCTCAGCCATTTCTTCTGTTCAGGTCCGGCAACGTAGATTATTTCGTTTTGAACTAGTAAATCTTCAATAGTGTTTTTCACTTGGTGGTACGGAATCTTTCCTTCGTCCCACTCTGGTCCGTGATAATATTTACATAGCCATTCATTCGACCGTTTACTTTTTTCGTCTAGTAATTTCCACGAATACGGAGGTCGGAAAGTGCGGGTTCGAGTCTTGTCTCTGGAGGTGACGCTAATTTCCTTGAGCACGAATCCATTTTGACTCTGGAAACCTTGCAGGTTGCAGTACATCTTGTTGCTAGCAATGCTCGGTCGTAACTAAATTATCATCGAAAACGAAACAGTATTTATGTCAGAATTTTCACAAGTTTGTCTCGACAATGGTACGATGCAAGCCGATCGTGAAGTATCAGACAAAAAGCATAGGTGTTTGGTGGAATATTTCCGCTAGTCGTTATCTCGATCCTACAGTCAATGATGTTTGAATTTATTCGATCATCCTGTTTGGAAACGTCAAACACCATTAACGGAGCCTTGTTCTTGAAACTGTCGGGACTCAGTATCGGTGACTGTCTCCGCCCATAGTAAGCTTGCTGAAACTTGGCATACATTTGATATGCGAGAAGAAATCTTCCACTTTCAAAATCCATGTTCATGTCAACGTACGGATAACTTTCGCTGTTTAAAAATATTTTTACATTACGTATTTGACAGTTATCTATCCATGGCGGCTTCTATGCCGAAGAGATTCAGCCTACGTTGTTTCCCGATACGTACTTGGTGGAGAAGATTATAAAACGAAGAAATGGACTGTCCTACGTCAAGTGGTGGGGCTTTCCACCTCACTTTAATTCGTGGGTGGCTGATGCGGAAATCGAGGAATCCACAAAACTTTAGTAATTCGTCTGTGTATTTTTTTGTACTTGTAGTAGTGTAGTATGTATGTAATAAAAGTTTTTTTAAAAGAACTTGCAGTGTTTTTTATTTTCTCAACCTGCCACTTTAGTGGTACTTTTTTAAAATATTAAAGTTGTTTTGTATCGGCCAGGGATCGAACCAAGGACCTTAGTCGATCTAATCAATCATTATATAAATTACAAATTTATTTAATGAATTTTGAGCTTTTTCCCGAATCTCTAGCATTAAAATTACGGATTTCCAATATGGTGGTCTTTATGTCTGATAGGATGATGGTAGTAGAGGATTTAGAGTCTCTTTAAGAATGTTGAACATGGTTTATTGAAATTCTTATTTTTTACATAAAATTAAACTATATTGCATCGATCGGGTATCGAACCGAGGACAGGAGCGGATCGAATCAATATGTAAATTAATGAGTGATTTTTTTAATGAATTTTGGAATTTTTCCCGAATTTCTAGCTAAATGATTATGGATTTTCAAGATGGCGGCCAAATGACAAGATGGTGGGTGTCACAGTAATAAATGATTACTGCACTCTAGCGGATAAGAACTAAACTAATATGGCGTCAGCGCACTCTAGCAGACGATACAATGATGATGGCTTACAGCAACGAAGACAAGATGGCGGACATGACGTCATGTTACCTGACGATATATATGCTTTGAAAAAAGTGGTGGGGGTCAGTCTGCCTGCATCCACCATTGAGGAAGGATCGGTCGCCATTTTTTTTTGCACTCGTCGGGTTCGAACCGAGGACTCCGAACTCCGTGTCGTAAAAGTATATTTTTTATAAATAATTTATTAAAATTTTATTAAGTGAATTTTTTTATAATTTTTAAAATAAATTTCATTAAAATCGGATAATAAATAAAGATTTTAAAGATGGCGACCGTAACGGAAATTGCAACAGTGATGTCATCATCCAATATGGCGGAAAACACAACGCCGGAAAGTTCGAGAACACAATGACGTCATCCAAAATGGCGGATCCAATATGGCCGCCGTGATATACTTGTCCCGTTGCGCTGTGTCCCGTTACGCTCATCCAAGATGGCCGCCGTGACGTCAGAGATGGTCGTGACGTCAGAGATGTGGCTCGGCTCTCGGCTCCACACCCTTAACCCTGGTCTCGGAGGTACTATTATATACTACTGGGAATGAAAGTTTGTATGCAAATATGTAAGGTTTATGTGAATGTTTTATAAGTTTGCAACATGAGACAAAATATTAGAGCTATTCGGATGTAACATTTACTGAGTCATTACAAAATGTGAAACTGAAGTTAACGCGAGTAAGAAACTTGCCCGCGCCGTTTACACAATGAGCGCTGTAAAGCCTCGCTGGGGAGGGGGGGGGCGGAGCGCGGCGTGGTACGGCGCGGTGTAGGTGGGGAAATATGCCTAAGTGTGCTTACCCGAATGGGCAGACACATATGTGTCTTATTTGTAAAATAATATTAGCCTAAATAATTAAAAAATGCTACCCAAGAGAGGTTCCAGGCTCGGATTGTGGATGGGTTCAATGTCTGACCATCATGACGTCACTACGGCTATCTTAATGTCAAATTTTCTCAAAATTCGTATAAAAAATCCGTATATCAGTAGAAATTTTTCGTTTTGTTCCTACAAAAATTAAAAATTCGAAATGTCCCAAAAGACTTGCCTTAGAAATAACAAAAATTCCGAAAAGTGGCTTAAGACTTCTAAAATCTAGCCGCCCCAAGCCACCGAGGTCATTACCTGGACCTTTCACCTCAGTCTCCATCTTGAATTCCACCACGCTCGCCATCGTGTACATTAATGACGTCATCGTTGCATTTTTAGATATGGTTACCATCTTGAATTCTAGAATGTTCCAAATTTCGTTATGGCTTACTACTTCTTGAATCCTAATGTCACGGTCGCCATCTTGGATCTGATGTTACAATCACTTTTTTTCGATTCTGACGCCATTCACGCCATATTATTGTCGTCTGCTGGAGGCCGCATCTTGGTTTTCTGTTCCGCTAGAGGCCGCTATCTTGGATATTGACATCTTTGTTCCTGCCGTTTGTTCCTAGAGAACACCAGCATCGATCTGTGTCAGGCATGTAAGGTCGATTTTCCATTACCTGTCAATGTTACTGTGGAACTTATCAACATATATTTAATTTTAATTTTTTGAACTGTATATATGTTGGTCGAGTATAGACGAAAAATTACTCCAGCAGATTGTGTGTGTACTACGTGACACTAGCGCTTTTTGTATCGATTATTGAAAACAAGATGGTGGCGGCGCCCTCTAGCAGGTGATGTGTGTTAACTAGCGCAGTTGGTATCAAGTATTGAAAATAAATATGGTGGTGACCCTTTAATGTTTAATATAGTTGTAGAATTTATGTAATTTTTTTATTTGTAATTGAGTTTTTTTTCTCGAATTTGTCTTGTTTTGGTAAATTTAAATTATATTAAATTAAACTCAATTTTTGCATTTGTCAAGGTTTGAACTGAGGACGGAGATCGATTAAATCAGACATTATTTTAGTAAGCGATTTATTTGATGAATTTTGAAATTTTTTTCCGAATTTCTAGTTTCATAATCACAAAATTTCAAGATTTCAGTCTTTGTCAGCATTGGCTTACTGGAGGCTGGTAAATGTAAAATTCAAGCCATTTAATGATTTTGACCATGTTAATTCGACCGACAAGATGGCATACGCCATGGTTTACTACTGCGTTCTAGTGGGTAAAAATTAAACTTAAATGGAGACAGTGATCTCCAGCAGATGGCATGTATACTATGTGGACACTAGCGCTCCTAGTATAGCAGGCGATGTGTGTTAACTAGCGCTCCTGGTAGCTAGTTTTGAAAATAAATATGGTTGGCAACGTCCTCCATCAGGTGATGCTATTATTACTTCTGATACAATAAATTACAAGTCAGAATATGTCTATTATTATGTACCTTAATTATTTATTGGTTTGGTAAGTGTCTCGATGGCCGTGCGGTCAAAGGCGTATGTTTTACAACCCAGAGGTCCGAGCAGTCATGGTTCGAATCACTGCAGTACCAATGTATTTTGTATAAAAAATTACATTTTATATGTCGATAAGGGCCACAATAACATTGGCAGGTAATGGAAGATTGACCTTACGTGCTTGAGACAGAGCGATGCTGATGCTCTCTAGGAACAACCAGTAGAAACAAAGATATCGGTATCCAAGATGGCAGCCTCCAGCATAACAGAAAAAACCAAGTTGGTGGTCTTGGCATCCAAGATGGTGGCCCCTGTAGACTACAAATATACATTGGACATGGTATCAGGATTAAAAAAAAAAGTGAGTGTGACATCAAATCCAAGATGGCGACCGTGAAATTCGGTTACGATGTGGCGGCCGTAACAAAAATTGCAGCAGTTTTATAATTCAAGAAGGCAACTAGTATAACTAAAATTTAAGTGTTGATGTCGAACATGGCGGGCGTAAATAAATGTGCAACGTTCGGGGAGTGGAACGTTCGATTTCAAGATGGCGAATGAGGCCAAGGTCATGACCTCGGTGGCTTAGGGCGGCTAGCTTTTATGAATCTTAAGCAGCGGAATTTTCGCTTTTTCTAAGTCAAAAGTCTTTGAGGCATTTCGAATTTTTGAATTTTTGAGGAATAAAACGGAAAATGTTCCCTCAAAATGGGAAATTTTCCTCAGAAATAGGGAATCATATTAGGAATTTTGAGGAATTTTAAGGAAGTTTGGCACTAAAATGGCCGCCGTGACGTCATGATGGTTGGTCATTGAACCCATCCACAACCCACATCCTGCAACCTTGCGCTCGGACCGCCATTCCTATACTTGGCTACTCACCGGTGTTTACCTATATACAGTTCAACTCCTGCATTCGAAAGGGGAGATAATTTTATTAGATTAAGTATAGTGTAAGCTATCACAGCCTGCGTAATCGAGTTGAAAAGAACATATTGCCATAGTATTGATAAATTGTCTTACTAAATTCTTAAATGTATTTATTTTTTAAACTGATACCTAACATTGTGCACCTGATTGCATTAAAATATTTAAATTTATAAGTAAACACTAAAGTTCAGTCAAAAAACTAAGTTCACGCGACTGGACAATGAAGGAATGGTTTATTTCTGACGAGATATCTCCCCCTCCTCCCCTAAAAAAAACAATCATTAATTTTTTCCCCATTCTACTACCTTCGTATCCACATGGATACTACAATGTAGAATATCACAAAGTACCTAGTTGTGTGTGTTGATTGAAACAGATGTCTCTAGTTGATGGATGATGTAGTTCTTATAATTTATGATAACATTGCGTCTCCCATGGGCAATGCTGGAGGTGGTTTTTAACTTCGGATTCTATCGTTTGATTGATATCTAAATAAATAATTATTATATTTTTGTGGATTTTATTGTGACACTTGATTTTATTTTCATGATCCCGCGGTGAAAATCAATAATTCCGCATTTATATGTTTATTATCAATATTGAAGTAGTTATTAAATGAGACAATTCACACGCAGTTTAGTTTTCAAGATGTTCTTCATTAAAAACAATTTTTGTCAAATATATTTTTTATAATTTTATATGTGTGTGTTTGTTTCTATGTTTTTTTTTTTTTTTTTCTTCTCTCATGCGTTCCTAAACCATTCATCCGATTGCAATGACATTTTTTTTACTCTTGACCTTTGAAACGGGAGGAAAATACTGTCTAGGTGAGATTTCAATAAAACCAATTCTTAGAGCAGAATTTAATTATTCTTGATGAAATATAGCTATTTCATTGTTTATGCATCGTTCATCCGATCTCTATGAAATTTTACACATTTGACCTTTGAAACAAGAGATAACATAAGTATAAATGTGGCGCGCGAGACGTATCCATGGAGGTATTACTCTATAGAGTGGGGTGTCTGTTCTGAAATTGAAGTCAACTGGTTAGTAATTGGATGGCAAAAAAATAATATAGTAAAATCGTAACTGTATAAAGGCTAATCTGTACATATATAAAAATGAATGTATGATTGTTTGTTGGTCCCTTATGTGTTCCTATAGGCTACCATTCATCTGATTGCGATGAAATTTTGTTGAGTTGTTATGAGCATGCCCGCAAAAGTTTCTGAATTAGTACAACATTTTACAATATAGGTGGCGCGCGAATCGTTTCAACAAATATGTGTGTTTCATATAATTTTGCGGCAGTTCGTATTTTTTCGGTGTATGAGTGCGCACTCATGTATTAATTGAATAAATTAATACAAAATAGAGATAAAGAAAAGGGATAGAGATAAATAGAGATGTATAAAGATAGAGAATTATATATAGGTATAGAGAGACATAGAGAGATATAGAATGAGATTTAGAGGTATAATGAAATAGCTATTTATAGATGTTAAGAGAGATATAGATACATACATGTAGGTATATCGAGAGAGGTGTAGAGAGGTAGAGATAGGCCCTATATATAGAGAGATAGATTAGGGATAGAGAATTAGATCTCAATAAATTTATTTTTATTACATATTTTGTGTGTATTAAATTAAAGAGATATTTATCATTTTTCAAAGGGCGTTCTGGATTCCTTACAACTAACTAGTTATTTATAAAATTCAAAGCGTTCTTGTAATAAAATGAGTCTTTCTTGACTGGCATTAAATTACAAACGTGTGAATATTACTATTTCGTCCGTCGAAAGACGATGCTTGGCGAGCCTTCGACAGACGGAAGAACGGTCGGACGGATAGAAATGTTCCGGCCCGGCCGTCTGATTGACTGCAGGTCATGCTAACGGACGGATGTCGGTCAGCTGTGAACTCCGCTTGTGGGGTGAAGAATCTTTTCCGCAGTGACTTGGCGCGGTTTCGGTAGATAGGTCGTGGCAAGCCGAACATGTAGAATTGATTGATCAGCGCTTAAACTCGAGGTCTTGCCGAGTTCAAACAATAATGTAAAAATTAAATAGATTTCTCTCTGCGACTTAACGAGTTAGTATCCTGAGTTAGTTTGCTTCAAATATTTGTGTTCTTTCACGTGGTTTTAAAAAAAAAATCAGAGTACCTATAATCATATTTAATTGCTTATAAAAGTGTTTTTTTCCTACCAAACAAGTCCTCATATAATCTTTTTTATGATGTTAAAGGCAAATGGGAGCATTAAATCATGTAGTACCTATGCAGTTTTGGATTAACCGTTCATATAAAATGCTCGTCTTTCAATTCTTAATTTATTATAGGTATAATTCATAAATCAATACAAATTCGGTTTTCCCAAAAGCCTAAAAATAAAACTAAGGAGGTCTAAGGTTTTGTAAAAACGGGAATTTATAAATAAAAGCATTAAAATATAGACTTTTTTAGTAGAAAAAATAATAGGCAATTAAATATGTTTATATTACGAATTGATTACAAATCATGTAATATTGGAATCAAAATATAGTGATTACTAGAGATATTATCAGGTTTTTCTGTGACAAACGAGTAATTAGTTTTAATGTAGGGTTGGTTCCGTAATGCTGCTTTCGCATTACCGCGGCTGCAGTGAAGCAGTGCGGTGACGTGGCCGCTAGGTTGGAGAGGGGGGGGGGGGATACCCCTGCAGCTCGCCCGACTGCCGCGTGGGTCTCAGCCGGGCTGTCGGGGACTGCACGTCCCTGAACAATGGTACATGGACCGACAAAAAGCTCCCAATTATATCATTTACGATAACTATCCTGCGTTCTTCACGAACTTACACGAATGTTACCTAATACGACTGGCGTTTGAAAACAAAAGTAAATATCAATATTGTCCGGTTACTGCCAGGCGGTGGCCACGTCTGACTGATTACATGGTGCCCAGGCGAACACTTTTTTCTAACGGCTCATGGCCTGCGCCGTGTTGGTTAGACGCCCAAAACATTGCCCAAGAGGGGTGTTTGCATCGTGGGAACAGTTTTAACGACGGAGATTCTTATTCATACGTGTTAACTATCATCAGACGTGGTCAAGCACTATCTCCGCAATGTTTTGGGCGTTACAATATGACGCTTCCGAGGATATGCCTAAAATTAACTTCAACTACGTCAGAGCATATCGTCTCCCGACACTTCCCAACTCCATGACAGTTACATTTGAATGAGTTTTCTGTTTATCTTCGGATATTTTCTATCATCTTACCTATTTCATCAAGAAATAACGGATCGCTTTTACTTCGAAACCAATAACGACAATTAATAAATGCAATTTATTAAACATTCTTACAATATCAATAAAACCCTTAATGTTGGAACGTAGCTGTTTCACAGGTTATTTACGCGACAGTTGAAATAATGGTACACGTGCGTACCAATTTACGGCACCGGTACTCCAGGCTCGATAATGACGTGGCGCAGTTGAGCGCTTGTTGCCCCCACCACGGCACCCCCCTCGTGACGCGAGCCGCGGCGCGCCATTGGCTGGCCGCTGGCCAATGGCCGCGTCACTGCGGAGAAGGCCCTCTCTTTTCCGCCCCGGGCTGTCAGGTGGGCGCAGTCTTGACACTGACATTGGGCCAGGCGCTGCCTGCGGGCTCCATGGCGTCGACTCGGTGAGTGAAACTCCTCGCCTGGCGTCACGCGTAAAAATAGGCGCACCGTACAAGCATCTACCCGCATATTCATTTTTAATATTTTCTTCACAAGCAACGCAAACTCAAACAAATTTACGCAATTTTCTTTTTTTAGACCTGTAGTTTTGTGCGTCTTTGAACAAATTTTGTAACCGTGACAATATGGGAAACCAGTAAGAAAAGCGCGAAAAAAATGATGCCAGCGAACCTAGCGGTGTGGGGTGTACCTACGTTTGTTAGTGCGTTAAACTAGTTTACAGTAGTGGCATCTAGCGACCTGTAGTGTGAAATAGCTCGAAAGCAATGCAGTAAATTGTCTCACGTTTCGCTAGTGCTGATTGGCCAGTGTTTCCTATATGGTCCTATTACGATATTTTCTTTTAAGCATTATATATATTTGAGAAAACAATATTTATGACTTCTCATTACGCTACTGTTAGTTTTAAACATTAAAATGGAGATTTACACTTACGGCATTTGTCTAACACGTCGTATTGGTTATTTGTCATTAGTATTAAGGTATTTTCCAGTAAATTTATTCTAATAGCTATCTTGAATATTTTTTGGATTGCAAATTTTCCCAGCAGTTAATTCTAAAACTTATTTACCACTTGTAAAACAGGCACGCAGATGATCACAATTATGAACACTTGCGTATTTAACGATATTATACATCTAGTATAGAGTGGATATATGTTGAGAAAATTTGAAACTAAATAGGTATAATATGTAAGTGAAGTAAGTTCACAAGACAACTTAATTAGTACCTAGTAGTGACATGACAAGAAAACGATAACCAACATGGCGTGTGAGACCGCGCCGTGATATTCCACAGTAGGCCTTAATATCTTGTATTGCATGATCCCTTAAAACCTAACATTACTCGCATACTTCTGAATAAATTTAGTACTTAATCATGCTCGATAAAGCTTGGAAGCTTCTTTTAAATACACCAGATATTTTGGTCATTTAAACTTTATTTAGTCGTAGTGTTTTTTTTGTTTGTTTTTTAGTACTCTAATGTTTTGGATATTTTAAAAGTTTTAAAAATTCACTTAAAGCGCGCTGAAAGGTGTTGAGTAATAACATTTTGTGACGTCAGAGGAGGATATTAAAAGTGAAACGTTTCTTTAACCTTGAATGGCCTATTGTTTCACGGCTATCTTTTCTCGGTAGCTAATAGAACGTTGTTTGTGTACTAAAAGTTAGATTAGCAAGTTGTAAGGTTGCAGCGAATCCCACTGACCTTTTAACTATAAATGTCACGTCAATATAACGTGTCAGCGCTTGCACGAAAGATGTTGCCCTTTTTTTCGTCCGTAATGTAGCGATTGGACAGATGTAAGACTTGTCTGCGACATTTCGATATTATCTACGCACGCAACTAACGTAAATATTTTTTTTTTTTCCTGCGCTAGCTCAAATTTGAAAGTAGGTTGCTGTAACTAGGTTTATGTCGTGTGCATCTCGTATTGAGTAATATACCAAATAAACTTTTTCTTCTTTCTCAAAAGCAGGGCACACGTTTGTAGTGAATAGCCTACTTCCTGCTTCTAATTTTTGGTCACTGTATTATAACACACCATTTTTACCGCCAAGTAGGTTTATAAACAAACATACATATTTGGTTTCTCGCGAAACGGAGCGAGCTGGAGCAGTGGTAAGATACTGAACTCTTTATCCGGAGGAACTCAAATTCCTGTCCTTCTGACCTGGTTTACGTTTCCCATGGAATAACTCCACGGAAATTCTCAATTGCATTGACTTGTCTTGTGCGAGATCGTTTCTGGTGGCCTCATCGAGGAATTTCATGCTGTACTAGCCGAACCTTACGGAGCCCAACTGGTAGGTATTTACATAGGGCCTAATGTGCTTCCAGAAAAACTAACTTAAGCTATTTAATATGTTGAATGACGAGAGTAGCCTACTTCAATGATTAAATTTATGCTGGTGTAACATGGGTCAGCTTTAAAACGAACTTTGTTTTTTTTTTTCTCCCTTGTATAATAGTTTGTTTCTAGCAGGGTTGAAAAATAAAACGGGTATTTTTGGTATAGACCAGTTTTTTTTTTTTTTTAAGTTAAAACCAGGTTATTTTGGTACTCATCATGTTCAAATGAAAGCCTTACAACATCCCGCTTTCTGCCACACATGTTGAACCAGAAAAGTTATAACATCAAAGAACAGAAGTCCAGCAGATCTTCACATCTGACTGCAACTTAACCACAGGAACGGTATTTCCCCACACGAGGAGGATTCTCCATAGAATGGGTGTTTTCCACATATTGGAGATATAGGTACAGTACAGTAGGAATAGGAATCAACTATTTCATATTTTTAACTCAAGAGGAGTATTTATTTACAACTTATTTTGCAGTATTTACAACTTATTTCAGATACCTAATTTGAATGAAAATCTTGATTAGTATATAATTTTTTTGGTTTCAGTGAATCAGAAGAAATATTAATGACCAACATTTTGTTATTAGAGTGTAATTATACCTTATATTAAAAAAACTTAAAATTTTCTATTTCAAATTTTATCATAAAAACATGTTTAATATAAACCACATGGTTTAAATCATGATTTAAACAGTGGTTTAAATCAGCCAACCCTGGATTCTTGCAATTTTGTTTGTTACCATTGCTGTGTTCGTTTTTTTTTTTTTATTATTTATTGTGTCACGTGTGTTCCGAACAAGCGAAATCCATCTGGATGTATTGCGTTTTCATTGGCGCGTTCGCAGCGGCCCAGGGTGAAGGCCCATATGTCGTGTTTTGCAACTGCATCCTTTGTGTGTGTGTGTGTGTGACCGTCCCTCCCGAGCAGTGCTCCTGGAGCGGGCCGTATTCCAGAACGTGTCCAAACCTAATACCAGCAAGAGCTCTTTCACGCGGGCAACTTGACTCGCTCGCTAGTTGCCGATACCCGGCAACTGCAGTTGCTGCGCCGGAAACCTTTCAGCGGTAGTTGCGCGGCTGCTGAGGAGATCCCAGTCAGTATCACCCAGTGTCCGACTGTTCGCTGAAGTGCGCGCCCCGCTCGTGTCCTGTGAGCGTTGAATCCATTCTAATTGCATTGATAGTGGGCGAATGTGTCCTTAGGAAGAAAACCTAACTCAAGAAAACGGATGTCATTGACGCATCCCATCAATGTTGCCAGACCAAAGGAAGGAGCCTTCTCTTTCTTATTTCCTCATCTTTTAACCATAGGTAAAATGTTTGAAATACTTTAGAATGGCATTAGCAAAGTTCAGTGAACTGTACCAAAATTTCAACACTGATTTTGAAGTAGAAGACACATCTGTATGTATACCTGTTGAGGAACGAGTCGCAGTCACAATCAGCTATTAATTGTATGAATGGCATGACACAATAAAATGACTAGATAGATGTATATGATTGAATATAAAATAGTTAAATATATATTATCATGAGCTAACTATAGTAGCATAAGTATTTGTTATATAAATTATCAAACATATATTTTATATTTATTTTACACATAATGTAATAATACATTTTATAAAAAGTTTAAAATAATTCAATCTGCCGGGTTTTGAACTTGCTACTTCTTGTACTCTTTCTTCTGTACCGTGCACTTTACCACTGTGCTACAGACACACAAAACATGGTAGTTGCAATGGGAATTTAATGGTGTTCTAATTTTCTCAAGTACTTTATAAGTGACTATTTTTTTATGACCATAAATGAAATAAAAAATTCCAGGATAGTTTAGCTATCATGAAGTTTCATTTGGCACACCGTTACGTTTGGTACGTCCTTATATGTTCACTTAGGTTAATATATAAGTACGAGTGAATGGCACTATACGAGTGCCCGCCATCTAAACGAAACCACAGAAAAAGTGAGCGCGTATGCGCGGAAGTTTGGGCAACAGATAGGTCTCGGGTAGGACACCGAATTCCGTTCTCTAAAAATAATGTACTGGCCGTGTTCTATTTAAGTGTTTGGGAGTGGTTTTGTGCACTAAGAATACGGTTAGGTTTCAGGTGTAGCATATTCAACACCTGAACCCTTATTTTTGTGCTTTAGAATGCCGGCCTGTATCAACATTTCGGGATACAGTTGTCTTTCCACGGAACTTCAAACTTCAGAAGCTTAGAATCATAAGAGTACGTTATAACTTTTTGATTCCCTGGGAAGTTGTTAGTTCGTGTCACAAGTGTCCGCTACTCTGAATCAGTAAATCATAACAATATCATTTATTTTAGTTAGCATTCCAATTTTTTAAATTTATTTCATTACGTTTATAGAAAATATTTAAGCGTTATACGAATTTCCCATGATAAGTCGTGTTTTTATTTCTTGTAGTGGAATATTCGTCGTTGAAAGCAAGGTCATTCGAAACTGAAGCAATTGCCAGCAATCAGGAGTACAGTGCAAGTAACCAGCAGTTGTAAGTGGTGTTGTGCCATCCGGGAATACGCTCGGAGTGACATCATAATGACCAGGTCGCTAATAAGTTTATTTCCTTATTTATTTAATTCATTTCGGCAGAGCCTTTAAGGATGGTGGAAACCTTAAATTAATGAACAAGTAAGTTCACAAGTAAGATCATTTAAAAATTACATAGCAAAAAATACCGTAATTAAAAGTAAGACATTAGGAAACTGAGAAACATTTGAAACAAAATATTTAAGCCTACTTACATTACAAAAAAAATTATAGTTTTTAAGACCTAATTGGCTGAGCAAATATATATTTGCAAAAAAAATGGTCTTTAATTTTAAATTCTCGTATAGATTCATAAGTTTTCCTGAAGAGATTTGTGAAATATAGTTTTAATTAAGTCGTATGTTTACTTATGTTCTTTGCTGTGTTCCTAGTTCTGATATAATTATTTTCTTCGTTAAGATATTCGTGGCAAGTCTTTTTCGTCAGATTAGTGGCCACGTTAGTTTTCTCCTGGATGGATTGTGTGGTTTCCCCTTATAACTGCCACATCGTTCGCCCTCGCTGAAGCAGTGCCAGGTGCGTATTTTGGAAGTGCACACGGAATAAGAGATACAGTTTCACTCAGCCAATCAGAGAAGTTCGTGACGTCATCCAAGCCACGCCTACGCCTGACGGCACGCATGCACTCGACGTAAGCAGATTACGAAAGCGTGATACGCACAGTACATCTAGTTTTTTTATACAACATATTATCAATTATAAGTGATATAAATATTTTTTTTTTGAAAGTTAACAATGGAAAGCCTGTTAATAAATGTATTGAGACACTATTACCGAGAAAATTAAAAAAAAAAAAAAAACGATCTACAGTAGCCATGAACACATTTCGCTAAGCTTCGGTACAGTTGATTGCCGCGTCTTATCATAGATGGCAGCACAGTCGCGACACAGATGACGAAATAATTACAGTAAATACTTGGCAGATAAATGTTACGGCATCTTCTGCGACTGTATAAGTTAAGTAAAAATACCGATAAGAATGACACGAAACTTTAACAGGATGCGTATAATATGATATGAAGCTATTACAAATGTGTGTAGTCGCAAGAAGTCCTAGAACGTAAACTATGGACGAAATGAAATGTTCGCTTGTCGCGACCGCGTCCAACGCAGGCCGGGTGGACGGATGGCGACGCGATGTTCGCCGGCGGCTCGTGTTTTTCCGCGCGGCCCAGCTGTTCGCCGGCCCGCCACGTCACTGCGTGGGCGCGGCCGCTGATTGGCCCCTTAAGCTACGTTTTCCAAGGACCACGCATGCGCGATGCGCGATGCGTCATGCGCGATGCGTGATCGCCGCATGCGTGATGACTGACCTGGGTCTGTTTTGTTAGAACGCGGGAAACAAGTCTGCGCGATGGAAGCAGCGATCTCTGCCGTCTTGTTGGAGGAAGATGCTGATGATGATTTATTGCTCTCCTGCTTCCTAGAAGATGACAGCGATATATTTAGAAGGAGAGAAGACGAGGGATGTTATAGTGTGTTGATATTACGTCACTTAATTGATAACGAAACTAAATTTAGAGAATATTTCAGAGTGTCGACTGAGATATTTGATACAATATTAGGCTTTGTTAAAGAAGACATCACGAGATTGCAGTGCAACAGAGTCAAAAGGCCAATATCTGCTGAACAGAAGTTATGTCTTACTCTCAGGTAAACAAATTTAACTAAGCCTCTTTAATGTAATGTTTTTCTTTTTAATGTTTCATATTTATATACACAAAGTACTTAAACGAAAACAAAATATAAAAATATTTACTTAATTATATTGAAATTATAGGTTTAATAAAAATTTAAATGTCCATGTACTGATGAATTTCCTAAAATGTCTCTGACTATGCATTCATCTACTCACAGAACTAATACTGGTTATTTTCTAAATTAGTCTCACGAAGCCACTTTCTTCCACATTAGCATCGTTACCACTAGAATTACAGCTATCTGTTGAATGAATCAAGCTATTACTGCCAGTAGATTCACAAATTTGGGTGGGATCTATGACAGAGACAGGAAAACCGCTGCCAATATCCACATGTTGATAACATTGTTGGTGATTAGGATTAGTCTGGTTCTGATGCTCCATCAACGATCTCAGTTCCATCTGAGACACAACTTGGCACACTTTTAATCTAGTTTCCGCAATGAGGTGTGGGGGGAATTGCTTAACAGTTTCAGACATGCTCTGGAAGAATATGTCTATCGGATGTTGCGAACGATCTTGGCCGCGGTTTTCAAGTAGATCTTTTAATATTTTCCCTCTTTCTTCACGACCTTTTCTTATTTCATCTAACATTTTTTCTTTTACTGTAATTTTTCTTTTTTTAATGGAGCTGTTTAACAATTCTGAAGAACTTGTTTGCTCGCTAGGCCAATTTGTAGATTCTTGAGCACTTTCTTCTTCTTGAAATTGGTTGCACTCTTCAGAGGGACAGTCATCCACCATTTCTTGTGTTTCTTGATTATTTTCAATTATTTCATTTATGCTGATGTTTGATTTTGATCTGAAAAAAAAAATTAAATCAACAGTGCCATCAGCTATGCTATGTTGACACACACGCGTGCGTGAGTAGTTTGATCTGGTGTATTTGGGTTTACACAAACTTTTTTTTGATAAATTCATAAGAAGTTCTTTCAACTAATAAATATATATTTCATTTGAAACCTACCAAAAAAATTGCAACAGCTCCAATAATTTCAATAAAGAATATATAATTTTTAATAAACATTCAACAATTATTATATTGTTTATACAAATTTTATTTAATACATAAGGTAAAGAGTACTTACGCTCTTTCTTTGAAGGTTTCATCAAGGAATTTAAGGCTATCTGTGTTGTATTTCGATTTTGAAAATGCCGGTGAACCTGTCTTCGACCCAGTTTTCAGTTTCTTGTTGCTTTTTCTGTAGGAGTCGCGAATGGTTCTCCATCTCGTTTTGCAGTCTTCTGCTGTAAAATTCAAAAATCTGTGTAAATAAATGATCAAACTTTTTCTTAAACATATTTCGTGAGGTTTTTATGAGCAGCAAAAAATTAAAAAACGTCAACCTAAGTGCTATAAGAGTCGTGAGTTAGGGTACTGGTATTATTCACGTCCTTAGGTTTATTGGGTTTTTACGATTCCCCAAAAAGGCCTCCAAAATAAAATAAAATATGTTTAAATAGCTAATGTTTTTACACACAGATATACATCTCACAGATTTACTCTTCTAGTCTAAGGTGACGGGATCACTAAGTTAATAGTGGCCTCGAACTTTCTGGGTACCGACTCGGTGCCAAGATAGCCTGAAGCAGTTAAAATAAATAACTACATATATTTTTTCTCTTTTAGGTTTATGGCCACGGGAGAGAGTTTTCGTTCACTGGCGTTTCAATTCAGAATATGCCCTAGCTGGGTAAGTATTATTATAAAAGAGACATTGCAATCTATTTGTTCAAAAATGTTGAATTCTTCAATACCATCACCTGACCAAGATGTTTTAAAACGTTCTTCCATTGGTTTTCATCGCAAATGGAACTATCCCAACTGCTGTGGGTCGATAGATGGAAAACATATCCGAATAATCAAACCTAAACATTCTGGATCTCTGTTTTATAATTACAAAGACTATTTCTCAGTTGTGTTACTTGCGCTTGTAGACGACAACTACAAGTTTTTAGCAATAGATGTTGGTTCCTATGGAAAAGAAGGTGATGCAGGCATATTTGCTAAATCTGTCTTAGGACAAAGACTTTCAGAAGGAACATTCAGATTTCCTGAACCAGCTATACTTCCTGGAACTGACACTCTAATGCCACACGTTATTTTGGGTGATGAAGCTTTTCAGCTGACTTCCTCAGTAATGCGTCCTTACCCAAGGGCACAATCTAAATGTGATGAAGAAAAAGCAATATATAATTATCGCCATTGTAGAGCTAGACGTACGTGTGAAAACGCTTTTGGAATACTTTGCCAATATTTTAGAGTATTTTTCACTGCCATCGCCATCAAGCCTGACACAGTGGATCTTCTGGTCATCGCATCATGCATAATACATAATCATCTAAGATCTGCAAGAATTCCATGCCCGGGTGAAGAAGAGGACCGAAATGTGTGTCTCCCTACTGAAAATATGATACCCATGGCAAGACAAGGACGTAATTCTACTCATCTTGCGTATAGCATACGAGACAAATTTAAAAATTACTTTTGCAGCCAAGAAGGACAAGTAAGCTGGCAATTATATCATGTGAGGAAAACAAGTTAAAAAGTATTTTTCACGTGAAGAAAGGGTAAATGCAAATGTTATTCTTTTCTTAAAAAAAAAATTCTCTTTGTGCTATAGTAATGCTGTGTATTTTTGTATTTGAGTGTAAAATTTGTAAATATTATGTCAAAATAGATAATTTATTAGCAAATGTGCCATTATCCTTAGTATTGACATAAAATTAAGTAACTATAAATAGGAAAACATATGATTATAAACTTCAAAAAACATAATTTTTGTTGTGCATTTAGAAGAATAAGACATAATATTATCAAACTTAAAAAAATATAGAAAACAATTTATTGTGATAACTTGCCCTAGGCTCACCTACTACTTCAAAATGGAACATATTTTATTTCCACATTTCCTGGTGCACACCGACGTAAATTATTTTTGGTTTAGTTTAAACACTGCATAAAATATTTTTTAAACTTGGCCTATTTTTAAATAAGTAACAACTATATAGAACCGTAAGTTGTTTTTTTTAATGCAGTAAGAACTTTTTTTAAGACCACGTTTTATGAGCCTTAGTATTTATTTTATTATTAACACAGATATTAAAATCTCTACTTACCACCTTTGTTTAAAGAAGCTGCAATTTCCTTCCACACATTTTCTCGAACAATAAATACTGTCTTTGTACTTGCAGTGATGCAAATCATATAACACACGATGCTCCCTTACTAAATCAATCAATTTCTCGTCCTGTTCTGCAGTAAAACTCTTTGACTCCATGATAAATCGCATGCGTGATCACGCTGAAGTCGGGGGCCAGGCAACTGCTGCGCGATGCCCATCCGCGACACGCAGCCGTGGCGAGCGGGAAACCCCCGCTTGCGCGGCCTTGGAAATCATCCCCGTTTCAACACACAGGTTCAAGTGCTGCGTGGTCACGCAGTGACGCATCACGCATCGCGCATCGCGCATGCGTGGTCCTTGGAAAACGTAGCTTTACGTAACTAACCACAGCTGGCGCGCTCTCGTCATAGCGCGCAAAACCCGCCAGCATGTTTACACCTAGTACATAGCGGCGTGATGGCTGTACCGGGGGAAGTAAAATAGTCGAAGACATCCGACCGTTCAATTGTTTAACGTTTATTTCTGCCACAATGAATTTTAATTTATTCCCCCCCCCCCTTCATAATTATGTCTAAAAACATTTTATTTTATGTTAGTAGCGTATAGTTAAAAAAAACTGTACCACCGGTCCTACCCTATCTGACAAGGTGATCAATTACTATCTTTCACAGTCTCTTTTTTAAGTTCCATTTAAAAAAAAAAAGTTCTAGGCATAAACTAAACATGTGACCAAAACTTTTCAAATTTATTTCAAATCAAAAGACTGAAGTGTGGATTTAAGAAGCTATGATTGTGTGTTATTAACCTCGTCAAAGTTCAGGCTGTAATGTACATATTTTAGAGATCTGTTGGGCAGTGAAATATGTGATAGCCTATGTTCAGGTCGGCGCTTAAAAAAATGTTTTGCGGAACTACCTGCAGGAGTTTTCTAGATAGGCCTACTCTTAAAAAACAAACATAGTTAATATTTTCTTGGTATCCCCAACCCCTTTTTTTCCCTATTTCGAACAGACGCTATCTGCTAGCTATTTTGGAAAAATGAAACAATTGTAGGGAGGTTTTTGTTTCTCACTGATAATGTAAGAATATTCTATTAATAGAAACACCTTTTCTAGTTCATAATAACCTTGCTGTGGATTTTTTCGCATAAGTTGTACCTTTTTAACCTTAAAGTAACCAGTTGTTCTTGTTACCAGAAAAAGTACTCAATTACTGCACCTGTAAATGGTATTTCAAGAGACAAAAATAAGGGTTTATTGGTGGTATTCCAAGACGTTCGGGTAAGGTAGCGAATAAGCACTACCATGTTAAGACAACCGTAACCTAACTCGTGGGACGCAAATAATGAACTTAAATGTCAACATTGTCGAGGGTAAAGTGAAAACAAATTTAAATGGAAAAGCAAAGTGAGAATAAAATTCCATGGTATCCACATTCTGAAAAGTAAGAGATCTTGAAAAGTCATGGAGATTCACCAGTGACAGTAATTTGAGAAGAAAATTACATGCTCCAGTCTGCCATCATCCAGATTGTGAATGAAATTTTTTTTCCAGGTTGTGTTTTGATGCAGTCATACATAGGCCCTACCTACTTTAAAATGGAGTATATAAGGTTTTGTTTAACTAAAGGAAGTGAAGCAATTACTAGGCCAGTGGTTGTTGGATGCGGTTTTTTTTTTCTTTCAGAAAATTCTAAAATTGATAAATAAATTTTAAAAATAAGACCGGCAAAATTGACATTTGGTTAAGGAAACATCAGGGCTGTGTAACTAGGTACAGGTTTGTCTGGACACCCTGAACTCATTCAAGAAAAATTTTATTACAGGATTCAAAATAAAGTTTAAACTTATTTTATAACTTATTATATTGTTAGCTCTCGCGTAATTTGACTGAAAGCTAATGAAGTACAGTGTTATTTTACATATTTAAAATGTATTCCTTTCATTAGTCCTTATATGCGTTCAGGTGGTAATATTTACAACCTTAATACTATTTTCACCCCATTTTTCCCCGATAAGACCCGCTACACTTTTGGGTGCAGAAGTGGCAAAAGGTTCTGTTAACGCGAACAAATTCGGTCTCATAACCTGCGCAGTTACCGCTCACATGTGCCCTTGTCGCTATGCGCCAGGCGCTTTTTGCGTGTGATCTTGCTACATACGACCTCGGAACAGAGAGTCTTCTAAAGTTCACTATAGTCCTCGGTGGAATTTTTTTTTTGTCTTGCTATGACTTTATAGGTAAAATTTCCGCTAGCCTTGCGATGTAATAAAATCTGCGAAGTCTAATAGGTAGTATTTAAATAGTTGATTGAAGTGTGGTATTAAATTAGTTTGTGTTAGTGTTTGCAGTGGTTTCGTCGAAGCTGCGTTTGTTTTGTTATGGAAATGTTCGCTTATTGGTGACTCTGGTATTCACTCTTGGAGTGAGTAGCTGTGATGATAACCAGTAGCTGGCCGGTTGCACTTTGGAGTTCCGACCAAGATCGTATCCGCCAATTAAGGTATGGGACTGACACAGAATTGTGGCGCCATTATAGGCCAACACTCGACATGACTTCGGTTGTATTTTTAACCGCCCAATTATGAGTGGAAGACTCGATCAGAGAAGTGTTTGCTTCAACGAATTAATATAGCTATTGACAATTGTTCAGGGCTATGCCTACCCGTGCACACATACAGTGTGCAGAGCTTCAGGAAAAGCAACGCGATTTCAAAACTACTCAAGATATCTGAGTGGGGTCTGTTTACGAAAAGCATTCAAGAGTTCGCTGAGGGCCGAAAATTACTTTCTATTTCGGATTAAGTTTTTAAAAGAGTTTTTTTTAGAAGAGTTAAAATGGCTAAAACGCATGTTTTCACAGTAATTTTTAGGCGTAAAAAACAGTAAAGATTCTTGAAAGCACTTAAGGGACTTGCATTACACATTTATCGTTTTTCTCGGCCATATAATGCTACGGTCACCGCTCAAATTTCACAGTTATCCTGTGACGACACGAAGACTGCGCGTCAGTTCAGAGCCTTGCGCTTAAGGGCTATACCGCGCTAGAAATACCATCGAACGTCGCGCTTATCCCCCCTCACTAACACACATACAGCCCTGACGAGGTGGACCACTTAACGTTTGTTTCATCGGTACGATAACATAATTAAATTCGGGGTCACTGGCTTTTAAATAAGAGTTGATAAAAAGAAATAACTCTATAGCGCAGCTTAAAAATTATCTTATTAACTACGGTTTTGGTCAGAGATTATGTGCAAAGAAATAATTTTTAACTAACCATTGGAAGTCCTCTGTATTGTTTGTAAATTGTCTTTCGAACTTGAATTTTTTAAATTTTCTGTGAATAAAGAAATACAACCAATAAGATGACAGTAAGATGCCAAAGATATTTTAGTTTATTTTAGCATAAGACAAAAGTGAAATTAGCCACCAGTACATTCATAAGCGAGTTTTTTTTTCTTCTGAGAGAACATTTATATTCGAACATTTAGGTTATTCAGTGTTTATTGATATTAAGACATAAAAGTCAAAGGCATTAAAAAAAATTTAAGTTAATGCATAAGTATATTATTTTTGTCTTTTATTTAAACTGTTCAAGGCATTGCAAAACATAACACGGTTTTTTTTATACCTATGGTAGGCTAGTGTTCAGAAATTGTGTAGCAAAATAGCTGTCTGTGATATCTTAATTCGTGGGCCAATGAGAATGAATATTTCGTATTTCCACTGGAACTCGCCATTTCAGCAAATCTGAGATCGAGAATCTGAAAGTTACGTTCGTGCAACAATGATTTAAGTCTTATCATTGTTACGTTATATTTTTAGATATAGCATTTAACTAGGAACACGTAGGGTGTGTTAAAATACTCATCGGTTACGGCATTTATGTCAGGCTTTCATACAATCCTTCCGTGGCTTTGTGGTGGCGTTGTAAGCTTTGGTTTCACTGCTGTTCGGCGTGTAACTACCAGTGAATACGACGTTAGAATGCCAGTAGTTATTTTAGAAAACTCAGACTCTGGATATTTGCTGAATGACAATCTTGATAAGTTTACTTGCTGATGCGATCAATATTTGTTGTGCTATAACCGCAATAAACTTAGATAAGTCGTAGATAACTTCTGACCAATGGGAAGCGGTATGAAGTCCAACTAACGCCACTCACGTGAAACTTTTGCAATTATTTTCAGATACTAAGATTTTGAAAGTAAACTGAAAGGTTGAATGACAAAATGTATCTTAATGTTGATTAGAGATGTTCGGAAAATTTTCTATAAGACGTTTAACCACATTTTCCCGAACATTTTTCGTATTTCCCAATACCAACATATATTTACGTAATTTAAGATAATTTGATGTACTAAGATAATGGTACAATATTTATATGCCGTGGTCTGTACGCATGAATAGTGTTTAGTATTTATCCTTTATTACGAAATCATCATACCACTTATGAAATTTACGTTACGCCTATTATTATATTACAGAACATGCAAGACAATTTCAAGTTAAAAATAAATATAGTTTAAAAAACTAAAGAAACATGCTTTTAAAGATTATCAAACTAAAAAGTTAAAAATAATTTTAAAATTTAATTTATGACAATAGTATATAAGCAATACTAGTATAAATGAGAAAAAAGCTTGAGGCGCTTTGTGCCATATTTTTTTGTATATTAAGCGCCCCATGCTTTTTTCTCATTTATACTAGTATTGCTTATATACTATTGTCATAAATTAAATTTTAAAATTATTTTTAACTTTTTAGTTTGATAATCTTTAAAAGCATGTTTCTTTAGTTTTTTAAACTATATTTATTTTTAACTTTTTAGTTTGATATTCTTTAAAAGCATGTTTTTTTTAGTTTTTTAAACTATATTTATGTATAATTATCATAGGGAAATGAGTTACCGACACTACCTATTACCATCTGAGATAACTATTTGGAGTTGCAACGTCACAAAGAAATGGTAAAGTCTCTCCGAATCATTTACAGTTAATGTATGGATATAATCTTAGAATTTACCGGGAAAAAAAAAAACATATTTTTTTTCGGCGTGGCCGGGAGTAGAACCCACGATCTCTGAATTCGAAAGCTGACGTCACAGAAGTCGCGCGCCTTAGACCGCTCGGCTAACGAATGTAATGAAATTGGTGGGACATTTTACGGTGATGAGCCACTCACTCTGTCGAAAGAGTTACAGACGGACAGACAAACAAACATACAGGTGAAGCTAATATAAAGCATGTAATATTCCTCTGTGAAAGCTCACTATTTTTATTAGGTTAAGTTTGTAAAGCATTTGATAAAGCCTATTTGCGTTTTCCTGTGAAAGTAAAACTCACTGGAAAATTTTCCTGTAAATTACCGAAAATTAATTACAAAAATAAAATATTTTCTGGTATACTAATATCTCTAATGTTTATATTGTTACGAACGATGTTTGTTTACGAGTTTGTTAGGGCGATTCTCTGCAAAGACATTTTCGGCCCGTACATAGTTGTCCGTTCATATTAATATTCTTCCTATCAAAAAAACTGACTGAGCGCTGTAAAAGTAACATTTTAATAAGTATTAAAAAGCCATTGAATTTATAGCTACTTTCCCAGATATTAACTTTTTTCTGGGAAATGATTTCAGGATACTGTTCTGTATAACAGGGGACTGTTGCAAATACATAAAAACAGCATAATACATAATTATCATTTATTATATGCCACATAGGATCGACATTCCTATAATTATACTACTTCAGTTTCGAACAATAACTAAAAATGAAAAGGAGCTTACAGTTAAAATTTTAAACTTAACCTGAGATTAACTACTAAGTAGTGTATTTAAAGCTAATGAGGCATTCAAATAACAGTCTTTAACATTTTAGTCTTAGTTTGTACTTTTTTGGTATGTAATTATTAGTAACAGCTCATTAGGTAGGTATTATAACTTCAAGTATAGAGATATTTAACATAAATAAGTACACTTTTTATCTTAAATGTAAATAAGGTAGGTTCCATAATAATGAAATATTATGTATTTAAAAAAAAATATCTTGGAGCGAGAGAACTAACGCTCATAAACCTCTACTAATAATGGAAATTTATAAAATATTTTCCTTAAGTATTATATCAGGATTACTCAACTTAGACTATTTGGTCAAAGAACACATCTGGAATGTCACTTTCATCTATTCTAAAGGTCTGTACTTTGGCATCAAAATCCTCAAAAACGTAACCCTCAAATAATTCTTCATCATTTTCGTTAATCACAGCAGAATATCGATACTTTACATTTTTTTGCTGGGAATCTCACCAGAACTTAAGTCTTCGATATTATAATATGACTGCTGTTGACCACTAGGTTCAGCTACAGCATGCTTTTTTTCAGTGCTTCAGTTAGCATGTTTAGCATAACTTCAATTAAATGAAGATCGTATTCTGATTCCATAACACTTCATCCACATTCCATCTGGGTTTTGTATCATGGGTAATATTGCCTATTATGAAATGCTCACCAGTGTTGCTTTACAAAAGAAGGTGAGACTTCTCATCGTTTTAGAATTGTACAGCTAGTTAGCCCGAGGATAGAGTTTGAAAATACACCTGTGACTTGATGCATATTCAAGGTACCTCTGAAACTCTTGTTTCGTCGCCTCCTTTTCAATTTTGTCGATAATTTTCTGGATGACTTGACTGTCAGTTGTGATGCATGTAATGCTAGGGCATCGTTCTAGGGGGGATTGTACGAATTGTTAGATCTCATTAATATTGTTACAATTTTTGTGTTTATTACTAATGTCTACACTGTAAATTTATTTACTGCACTCAAGAGTCTTGCACTGATCATTGAAACATTAACACTTTCCACTGGAGCTTTGCTCTTCTGTCCATCTCTGTTCGCTTACTTTGCACACTAACCCACACCGCGCCGCAGTACAGTCCCCAACTATCGCTGGTCGCACCTGTCTGGCTCGCCAGACCTTCAATCGCGGTTATCGCCTCCCGATAGGTCTGATTCGCTCACCAAGAGCTACTTTCCCTCTTAACCTCAATTTCGCTGATCGCACGGTTATCGCCAGTATCACTCCGCAAGCGGGAGACAATCTTCCCTACGCTTAGAACCCTCCGAACCCTCGGAACTCCCACGGGGGCCGGCGTCGTCGCTTATATACCCGTGGCGTCCTTCTCTAAGTGACTAGAGTGGTTGTGACGTGTCGCATCATCCCGAGCCGACTCGACGCCCGAAACACCCAGAACAGCGACGCTTATTCACGCAACTCCTCGCGGTGGCCTCTGTAAGCCCGAAATTCCCAAGCTGCTAAAGGTGACAATAACCCAAGGCTTGATGAGCGGAGAGGGGCTGGGTAGCGAGGACCCTTTTAATTCGGCCAGGCATGTGTGGCATGGTTTGCGTCAATGGACGTGCGTGACGTTCGTGACCGTGCGGGGCCGCCAGCCAGCTCCGAACCTGGCGCGCATCGCGGTCCTGTCTGCGTTCGTAACAACGTCACCACCAGCATTTACAACAAACTCTGCTATTCGTTTTGCATGTTGTTCCGACAACGAGTGGTGCACCCTTTCCATGTCCACTCTGTATAATTCCATGTAAATGCCTCTACGCCTGTAATTTCTTCAGAGAGTTTAGTTACCATTATAAAAAAGACGTTTTGTAACGGTACTGCGTAACGGGGCCATCGCTAAAAAAAAGTTAACGCGCCTAATGCTATCTGGAAGAGCTTTAAAGATTGGGTGTAGATGTGCCCAAATGGCAGCAGGTGAATTTGCTATGTTCTTAGAGACTGTACAGTACGATCGAATTGATATTATTTGATAAATCTCTACTGTATGTACGCTTAGCTGAGCTAGTGATCCACCGAAATGAAATGCTTGTATCTCTATGCATACTTTGTGCAATAATTTTCGCTGAAATCCACATGAATGACATCCTCATCTTGAAGATTTATTTTTATATACTCCATGGCATTAAACTGGTGAACGATTTTAATTTCATGGGCAACGAATTTTTCTTAATCTTAATGCAATTGTGTTATTAATTGTCGTGGATGAACATCAACAGATTTCTTTAAGTAATTTGTGACTGTGCGTTGCTTTTTGGCTTTTAGATCTTGAATCTCTTGATTTTCAGCAATCCACATATTGTATTTCATGACTTTTCAGTCGCCAAAATTATTATAGTTAGAAGTCATATTAGTGCACGCCATGCAATTTCTCGATAAATATTCTACGCTATATCGATCGCAACATAGTCTTCTAGTAACTTTTGGTGGTTATTGTAAGGTAATGTTTTGCCTCGTACAAAGCGCTTAACTTTATGTCCAGGTTACTGTGGACTATACATAAGCATGTATTACGATTTTGACCATTAAGCTTGACTACCCAGAACGGACGTAATCGACAGAATGTTTTATATCTAATTTTGAAGTTATCGGCCAAAAATTTGTTTATAGATTGCGCATTTTATCGAGTAAGTACCGTGTTTTTTTCTTTCTAATCTTGTTTTTGGTAATGAATTCTTTTTTTTCCTGCTCCCATACGGCTGTTACTATCGTCTTAATGAAATTCCTAAACCACCTGTTCCATACGTTTGGGTAACCTCATTCGTCGTAATTTAGGTACGGATAAAGAATTGTATGACTCTGATTTATTTGTGCCTCTATAAATAACAGCACTATCTTTAGGTATCCATGCCTATACTTTTGGATCATCTGTCCAGACACCAATTTTGTAAATATTCGTTGATCTGCAATACGTTTTAGCCTCGAATAATTGTCTTTGAGCTGTTTATTAATAACTAGTGACCCGCCCCGGCTTCGCACGGGTGCAATGCTGATACTAAATATACTAAAGAATGTCTTTATATACAACGTTCACAGCTATTTTGTCATTAGACAATACAAACATAATTAGACAATACAAACATATTTTCTTTAGAGGTTACTCTTGAAAGAGCGACATATAGGTATTTGGCCATGTGAAAAACACCCAACGCTCAAATCTAAGCCTGCAAAGTTGAAAGTTTGACCCTGCGATTTATTAATGGTCATTGCAAAAGATATATTTACCGGAAATTGTAGGCGTTTAAATTGGAACGGTAATTCCGATGGTATCAGAGAAATTCGGGGAATCAATACATATTCTCCGGTACCACATCCGGTGAGTATTGTGCACTCCATTATGAAAGTTTTTAGTGATTTTACCAGAAAACGCGTGCCATTGCAAAATTTAGGTGGATTCAGGTTTCTTAATAAAATAACAGGACAATCTACTTTCAACACCATTTTATGGGGAGGGAGTCCAGACGGGTTCAAATAATTAAGAAATTCTGTAGGAAAATGAACAGCTTCTTCCAATTCAAGAACATTTTCTACCGAGTAGTATATTTGCGTCGGCGCAATGCAATGTAATGTGTGCATGTGTAGTATCTTCGAAAATATTCATTTAAATTACATGCTGTACAGGGTCATATTAATCTATATTAAATGCTCAATGTATTTAAGGTACTTAATTTGATAAGGATTAATGCTGTATTGCTTAAAAGCGCTTCGTAAATAAGCCATTATTTCTCGTAAAAAGTAAATGATAAAAATTTTTTTACTGTGGGTTATCCCTAAGAGATAGACATATACCATCGCTGACTTTTTTTTGTAGACCTTTCTAAGGTGTACAATACTGTAGTACATTATTTTGATCTATCTCGTAGGGTTCAGCCAGCGTTTGCAATGTAAGCGCAAAAAAAAAATGTGTTTATTTACATCACATTAGAAACCTCTAAAATTATCAGTGTTTCTCTACTATATTATGCATGTATTATACATATAAGCCTTCCTCTTGAATCACTCTATCTATTAAAAAAAACGCATCAAAATCGGTTTCGTACTTTTAAAGATCTAAGCATATGAGACCACCGTTATCTCCACTAACCACAGCGTTAAGCGGAAAGGGAGGTAGTAGGGCAGTCTGATGGAAAGAAAGAATCCTAGGTCGAAGTAAAGTGAATTTATTACCTGTACTGGTCCACAAAATTAATACTGTACTCATCAACAATTACATTGACAGCTTCCACAGCAAATTTACACTGATCACTAAATATTAGTTGTAACATTTATAATAGTAATCAATTATTAACTTTAATACTTCCATTACTTTTACCAAAAGTAATAACGCACAAAAATATTAAGTGAAAGTATGGAGGGGTTGGAGATGGTAGTCACAGGCCACACCACATGCCTCAGACTGAGTCAATGCCAACTCTCAGTTATTAATAACCAGACTCCAAATAAAGTACAGGTTATGCCAGCATAACTTTGCACTCCCCCCAACAATACAAATATAATAAGGTGCATACATAAACAGTACTCCCCCCAACAATACAAATATAATAAGGTGCATACATAAACAGTACAGGCTGTATAAAATACTTGCAATAATAAATACTTCACAATATTAGTAAAACATCAAATAAAAATCACTATTACCACAAATAAGATCATGTACCAGCATGTATCTTAACAGAACTAATTTTAACATTACTTCCTTCACATAAGCAAATCTTTAGCATGTATACATAATTGAATATTAATTAACTTAAAAAAAAATTGCTTCAGGTACATGTTATAACGAACGGTTAAATGTTAATAATACAAGGTAAGGCACTTTAAAATACACGCATACCTGCCTCATGATATAACTTCTTTTTCTCTACCCAAAAAAAAAATGGAACACGGCCAAATGCCTACCATATGCACCATCGAAAAACCCATCAACAATATTTCACTCTGATTATTTACTTTTCCTCAATAAAAAAAAATTAACTTTCTCTCTAGTAGCACTCTCAAATTAAAATATATATATCTGTATCTTGCACCATATAGTCAAAGCTCACTAACAGCCAAACTTGAAAATGATAATAAATTATACTAAAAATATAAATGGCTGACTGTGACACTTTTCATTTAACTTGTGGGTAGTCTTAGTAAGTTCACTTACATATTGTACTCCAAAATCGGGGAGGTGCTAAAACTAAGTGCCAAAAACTTACTTTGCTGCCCAACATCGCTCATCATGAGCAAAGGAAAACAGCTCAAATCCTCGTCGACAGTAAACGAAAACGCTTACATAAGGCAGGTCTCCAAAACATGCTTCAAAAATGGGCAACCTGGCCGAAAACGCAGCAGTGCCAGACCAAGTGGAACTTCCTGGTTAAATGCGGTAACCGTCCACCACGATGAATTACATTAAACTCGTCACGTTTGCTGTAATCGTAAATGAAGTACAACCAGGCACCAACCCGTTTCCCTGCAATAGCTAGCAGCACGAAATCGTCGCAAACACTATTCGTAAAATGTCATGCTTAATATTGCCATAGTATTCTCAGCAATATCTATTAGCATGCACTCGTCGCACACACCACTCGTAAATCGTATTGCTTAATACTGCCATATTATACAGTGGCTCAACTGCACAGATTGAAGTTACATCCTCGACAGACCGCCCCAAAAACCGCAACATTTTCCATTACAACTCGCCATACCGACACAAACCTCACAAAAAAAATACTTCCCTAGCCCTACCAACAGCTGGCTACGGCAAACAAAAATTTCTCCATCGTGGCGCTATCAGCGCACCGCATACAGAGACCTCCTACGACAAATCGGAGAACTACGAGGCAAGGCTAGTTCAAAACCACCTCACCAGAATGCGTAAGCATTCACATAACCAGCGCGGTCACAAAGAAAATAAATATGTGACGAGCGAAGCTAACGTCACAGCCTCCCCGCCTAAAACCCACTCCCCCTCGGACAACGCAAGGGATAAAAGCTCAAACAAAAGGGAGACCAAAGCTAAGCATACTCACCAATCACATAAACGAATACACGCTACAAAAACCCCTAACTCATTACACCCACACAAAATAAGAAACTCCAAGGACACCAGAACGCATGCAACTAGGGTCAAACCACCAACTGGGCTGTTCTAAGGTGGAAAGAACTTTTTTACTGCTGATATGTGAGCCTTCTTTATGACAAACCCTTTATCAGGATCTCCCAAATTAACTGTGACAGGGGTCAGGAAAGATAAAACGCGATAAGGACCATCAAAGGCAGGGCACAGCTTGCTCGAAAAGAAATCCACCTTCTTACTAAGATTTACTTTTCGACACACCACCAAGTCACCAGGAATAATATCCGACACCGACCTCCCTTGATTGTACTTCTTTCCCATGATGGCATGCGCTTTGTCCAACGCTTGTTGAGTCTTACTCCAAACATCTTCCAGCTTTACACCAGATTCTTCAAAACAACCAGGAGAAATACCCCATAGACTTAGCAGGGAATGGGGGAGCTCCCTACCAAACATAATCATACTGGGCGTCCTTCCAGTTACCCCATGAGCCACGGAGTTCAGCGCGACATTCAGAGATGACAGCTCAGTGTCCCAACCCCTTTGCTTCTCATGGTGAAAGATGGTAAGAGCTGCCTTGATCGACTTGTTCACACGCTCCACCAAATTTGGGCATGGGTAGTACGGGCTGGTATGGACTTGTTTTGTTCCCCACCGAAAACACAAATTCTTAAGATTTACTGAAGTGAAATATGTCGCGTTATCGGAAATTAGCAACTCAGGGCTACCAAATATTCTCCACACTTCATTTTCCAGCTTCCCACAAATGGAGCTGGCTTTCATATCTCTGAGAGGTATTAGAATCACAAATCTAGAAAAACCATCCACAAGAATTAACAAGCAGTTGTGTCCCTTACTAGATCGTGGCAGAGGACCAAACACATCGATGTATACCCTTTCCCAAACTCTTTTGGGTGTCTGTACGGAATACATTCCCACCTTGGAATTATGAGGTTGTTTTACAAATTGACAATCAGAACACCTCCTTACATACTCCTGGACCTCCTTTCTTAACCCTTCCCAGAAAAATTCCTGGCGGATCTTCATCTCAGTTTTCCTAGCTCCCATGTTGGCACCAACAGCCGAATCATGAAAATATCTAAGAATCATCTTACGTACACGTTGAGGTACCCAAACTCGTTTGTTCCCCTTCTTATCGACGTGATAGATGATCCCCTTAGAAATGACGAAGTTCTTGCACATCCCAGACTGGATCTTCTCCCGGATCTCGTCACCTTCCTCATCTTCACTCTGCCATTTACCAATGTCAACAAAGGACTCAGGAATGTGTTGGATAATAGCCAATGGTTCATCGCCCACCTCTGTTTCTTCTCTTTCCTCTTTTCCTTCTAAATGAAATTCAGTTGGGTCGAACATACGTGAAAGTGTGTCCGCGATATAGTTTTCCTTCCCTTTCACATGTATAATCTTGAAACGGAACCGTGTAAGACGCATGATCCATCGCCCTAATTTACCAAGTTGGCGAGGATGAGAGAATAACCAAGTCAACGCCTGGTTATCTGTCATTAAGTCGAACTCTGCGTGCTCCAGATAACTAGCAAAACGTTCTACACTAAAAATACACCCCAGGGCCTCCTTCTCGTACGTACTGTACATCTGCTCCTGATGATTTAGAGCGCGACTCGCATATGCAATCGGCCTCATCTGCCCTTCCTGACCCTGCAACAACACAGCTCCCACTGCTAGACTACTGGCATCTACCTGCAATACAAATCGTTCATTGAAGTTGGGCAACTGGAGAACCGGTGGGTGTGAATAGCATATTTCAAGTCCTGAAAGGCCCGTTCCTGCTCACTACCCCATTTGAAAGTAACATTCTTTCTTTTCAACATATTCAACGGGGCGCATCTTTCTGCATAGTTAGGAATAAATTTGGCAAAATAACCCAACATGCCTATGAACCTCATAACCCCTTTTAAGTTTTTGGGTTGGGGAAAATTAACTATGGGCCCAATTTTTTCCGGATCCATGATTAAATTCCCATTGGAAACCAGGAATCCAAGAAATTTGACCTGTTCACTAGCCCACACAATTTTTTTAGGATTAACAGTAAATCCTGCGCTGCGCAATTTCTCCAAAACTTTGCGCATGTGTACCAAATGCTCCTCAAAAGAATTTGAAAATATCAAAATATCATCAAGAAAAGAAACTACGAACTCGAACTGGTACTCCTCTAACAATACATGCAAAATCCTTGACAGGCATTGTCCCCCAAAATTGACCCCAAAGGGTACGCGTTCCCACTGAAAATGGCCCCATGGCGTTACAAATCCTGTGTACTTCTTGCTACTCTCCTCTAGAACACACTGATGGAAGGCCGAATTAAGATCAAATACAGTAAAGTATTTTCCACCACTCAGATATTGGAATAACACCTCTATATTTGGCATAGGAAAAGGGTACACTTTTATCTTACGGTTCAGCAGGCGATAATCGAGAACTAAGCGGTACTTCCCTGGTTCCTTCTTTTTTACGAGGAAGGCAGGCGACGCATAAGGAGAAAGCGTACGCTGAATAATCCCTTGCTTTTCTAACTCCTTCACTATTTCCCTAAATGCTTGAAGCTTCGGGGGTGAACACTGATATGGGACGCATCTCACTGGTTCTTCATCACTCACTTTAATCTGATACGGCATCATCTCACATCTTCCTAACTTATCATTCAAAACGTCCCCAAATTCCTTCATCACTGCTTTCAACTTCTCCTGTTGCTCACCCGATAAATGATTCGTCTCCCCCTGTATGCCAGAACAAACCTCCATTTCCCTTTTTGACTTCCGCTCCAAAGGCACCACATACTCTTTTTGAAAACCAAACGTTAACTCTCGGTCACCACAATTCACAACCGCTCGGGTCTCCTCTAAAAAATCTAACCCTAACACCATATCGCAGATTAAATCAGGCAGGACCCAAAACTGTCTGGTCCACGCAAACTTACAAATTTTTTAATGTAACCTCATAGAAACCTTAACCTGAATACTGATGCCATTAGCCACCTGCAACCTAAAACCCTCCTTTACCTTCAACCGGTTCTTGAGTTCACGATCCTCAGACACCAACTGATTTGCAAACTTCTGACTGATGAAGCTAGAATTGGCACCTGTGTCCACCAAAGCTTGTCTGATTTTCCCCGCTACCAGGGTATCAACCCAAAAACTGCTATTATTTTTTCCGGGACCCCTGTATTTGATAGTTGCTATTTGCCCTCCTTGATTGACATTGGTTTCGTCTGATCCCTTATTCATGCTCTCAGTCCCCCCAGAACCCACCTTCTTACACTGACTGGAAATATGACCAACATTTCCACACTTGAAACACCGACTACCCTCGGAGAACTGGCTCCAACAATTTGAGGCAAAATGCCCCTGCTTGTGACACTTGAAACAAGTTACTGTCTTTTTCTTTTCTTTTAAAAGGTTGCTCGCACCCAGATGTTTATCACCTCTAACATCTTTATGAGTATTTTTATGCTGCCCCCCCCCCCCCCCCCCTTCAATATTCACCTGATCTGCTAACTGTGTTTGATAAACCCGGCAGGTATACACAAGGTTATCTACCTCTATGGCCCATGTGTTCAACTCCTCCAGGCACTTGGGACACTGCAGGAAAGAACATTGCTGCCTAATCTCAGGTGCCATGTTGTCCAGCACCAACTTAATAAACTGACCATCGGAATATTTTTTTCCCAATGCGGAAGCACATTCCTGTAAATTTTGAATAAACTCAACCATGCGCTCCCCACGGCGCTGAAAACGTTTTAGGCAAGCTGCTTCAAAATCCTCCTTTTCTCTTGCAGGGCACAACAACACCCATAACTTCTCTTTGATAATTTCCCAATTATCACCCCGGGCTAAACCATCCAGTAACGCTTCAAGAACTACCCCAGTGCATTTGGGCAACAACCCCTGAATTAATTCTACTTCAGAGCGCAACAGATAACTACGTTTTATCTTATCGACTGCAACGATGAACTTAAGCAATGCCCTAGGCTCATACGAATTCAACTGCGGAACACTCTGTAATGATGACATAATCAGGGGAATCTTGTATTCAGCAACAGCTACCTGTCTAGCCTGACTTGCTTCAATATCCCCAGCCATCCTCTTATTTCCCTTTATGAAACCTACAAATTTTTTTCTCAAAACATCTAGAGTGTCACTGTCGTCAAATTCAATGGCCGCGGCTGTTAGGTTAACTTTCAGCTGTTCCTTAGACAATTCGTTAACACACGCTGTAGGCATTTTTGATGGTTATCCTATCACACCAAGTACAATCTAACATTCACCAAACTTAACCTAGGAAGGAGAGTGGCGCAGCCTGAGACCACCGTTATCTCCACTAACCACAGCGTTAAGCGGAAAGGGAGGTAGTAGGGCAGTCTGATGGAAAGAAAGAATCCTAGGTCGAAGTAAAGTGAATTTATTACCTGTACTGGTCCACAAAATTAATACTGTACTCATCAACAATTACATTGACAGCTTCCACAGCAAATTTACACTGATCACTAAATATTAGTTGGAACATTTATAATAGTAATCAATTATTAACTTTAATACTTCCATTACTTTTACCAAAAGTAATAATGCACAAAAATATTAAGTGAAAGTATGGAGGGGTTGGAGATGGTAGTCACAGGCCACACCACATGCCTCAGACTGAGTCAATGCCAACTCTCAGTTATTAATAACCAGACTCCAAATAAAGTACAGGTTATGCCAGCATAACTTTGCACTCCCCCCAACAATACAAATATAATAAGGTGCATACATAAACAGTACTCCCCCCAACAATACAAATATAATAAGGTGCATACATAAACAGTACAGGCTGTATAAAATACTTGCAATAATAAATACTTCACAATATTAGTAAAACATCAAATAAAAATCACTATTACCACAAATAAGATCATGTACCAGCATGTATCTTAACAGAACTAATTTTAACATTACTTCCTTCACATAAGCAAATCTTTAGCATGTATACATAATTGAATATTAATTAACTTAAAAAAAATTGCTTCAGGTACATGTTATAACGAACGGTTAAATGTTAATAATACAAGGTAAGGCACTTTAAAATACACGCATACCTGCCTCATGATATAACTTCTTTTTCTCTACCCAAAAAAAAAAAATGGAACACGGCCAAATGCCTACCATATGCACCATCGAAAAACCCATCAACAATATTTCACTCTGATTATTTACTTTTCCTCAATAAAAAAAAAAATTAACTTTCTCTCTAGTAGCACTCTCAAATTAAAATATATATATCTGTATCTTGCACCATATAGTCAAAGCTCACTAACAGCCAAACTTGAAAATGATAATAAATTATACTAAAAATATAAATGGCTGACTGTGACACTTTTCATTTAACTTGTGGGTAGTCTTAGTAAGTTCACTTACATATTGTACTCCAAAATCGGGGAGGTGCTAAAACTAAGTGCCAAAAACTTACTTTGCTGCCCAACATCGCTCATCATGAGCAAAGGAAAACAGCTCAAATCCTCGTCGACAGTAAACGAAAACGCTTACATAAGGCAGGTCTCCAAAACATGCTTCAAAAATGGGCAACCTGGCCGAAAACGCAGCAGTGCCAGACCAAGTGGAACTTCCTGGTTAAATGCGGTAACCGTCCACCACGATGAATTACATTAAACTCGTCACGTTTGCTGTAATCGTAAATGAAGTACAACCAGGCACCAACCCGTTTCCCTGCAATAGCTAGCAGCACGAAATCGTCGCAAACACTATTCGTAAAATGTCATGCTTAATATTGCCATAGTATTCTCAGCAATATCTATTAGCATGCACTCGTCGCAAACACCACTCGTAAATCGTATTGCTTAATACTGCCATATTATACAGTGGCTCAACTGCACAGGTTGAAGTTACATCCTCGACAGACCGCCCCAAAAACCGCAACATTTTCCATTACAACTCGCCATACCGACACAAACCTCACAAAAAAAATACTTCCCTAGCCCTACCAACAGCTGGCTACGGCAAACAAAAATTTCTCCATCGTGGCGCTATCAGCGCGCCGCATACAGAGACCTCCTACGACAAATCGGAGAACTACGAGGCAAGGCTAGTTCAAAACCACCTCACCAGAATGCGTAAGCATTCACATAACCAGCGCGGTCACAAAGAAAATAAATATGTGACGAGCGAAGCTAACGTCACACATACATAGGGACAGACAGCGGGAAGCGACTTTGTTTTATACTATGTAGTGATGTCACCAAATAATGCCTTCTTGACCTTCATCTCCACCATCATGTTTAGTTAACATCTTCTGCATTTTAGTATTCGATGTATTTTCAATACTATTTCTTGTTTTGCCTTTAAGTGTAGCCAATCTTTTCCTGTACTTCTCAAGCTTTTTCTGCAATACTGCAATCCTTTCATTTTTCTTTTTTTTTTTTTTTCCCTTTCTTCACCGGATATTTGCACTCGTGACTGTGGGATTTGGAGCTGGAGGATGCTGTATTGGAACTGGTGCAATGCGTCCTGAAGCTGGTGTGAGGCGTTTAGAATCTGAGGACGGTGTGTTTTCACGTGTCGAGTTGTTGGTAACACCGTTTAGTCGATCTTTTTTTCCCCTGTAAACATCACAGCGTGGGGGAGGGGGGGTTGTGTGTTTCAATTTTGGAGTGCAGCTCTGTGCTCACATGCAGTCATATCTTTAGCAAGTTTTCTCTGACTTTGTATTTTTTTTTTCTAGCATTTCAACCTCTCCTTTTCTTTCATTTATTTCTTCGTTTGAAGGTCATTTTTTTCTACTTTGGTACCTTGGACTTGGGTAACTTATGCTTTTTTAGGAGGCACGTATACATAATAAGAGCTAGCCTGCAACACATTATTATGACTATTAGGGTATCAATAACTAAACTAACTTCAAAAGAGAGACTTGTCATCTACAGTCTCCTGAAATGAAAGAAAGTCCTCTGCCTCATTACAAAGCAGGGGACTGTTGCCAAGGTACCTACTGTGTATTTTGTATAAGTCGTGAAATATCAAGCAAACTATCGTAATGTATTTAATTTTGTGAGTTCTCGATAAATATGTACATAAATCATTATAAAATTATATAGAATGTATCCAGCTCCACAAATAAACTATAAATGCAATAGTTAACCAGTGGACTGTATGTCGCAGCAGCCCCGTCACGTGTTCCCGCCACAAACGATGCACTAACACTAAATAAAATGGCGGCACAGCGCCTCTAGCGCTACTGACACGAACTTCAGACAGGTTGCGTTTCTGTATACGCAGGACAACGTGAAAATGCACAGTGCAAATTTTTGTTTTTGGTGTTGAATTTTGTGCTTAAAAAGCCTGGACAAGATGATCAAATGAATGAAATTAAATAAATCGAATTTAGGCGTTATTTCTTTCGAAAGAAAATTAATTGTGTTTTTTAAAACATACCCACAATATTATATATTTTAAATAAATATCTTAAAATAAAATCTCAAAGTGTTAATTCTGGAAATGGGTCAGCACATGGGACTGTTTCAATGTTGGTTTGGGAACTTCTTGATAAAAAAAACTATACTTTATACCGTTGTAACTACAGTTGCTCTAAAAAGGAATATTCGTATTCTTGCGTTCTGAGATTTTTTATTTTATGACACGGCAATACTTATTGGAAAAGGTTGTTTGTACGGCCATTTGTGTTCACAGAGAATCACCCGTTAAGGTTGCAGGCCCGAGCTCGAGGTGGTATTCTTTAAGACGGCCGTCTGTCCGGGGCCGTCAAACAGCGGGCAGAGCTCAAGCTGTTAACGCCATTTACAAACAACTTCAGATTTCTTAAAAGTGTCTTACGTTACACTGTAAAAATATTTTGTACTTTTACTAGGAAAATTCTGGGGAATCCAGTTGCCAACGATATCAGTTGTAAAACTAAAAGGCAGATTTTTAAAAAATTGAAAATGGTACAAACATTTGCCTTGCAATATTAAAAGTGATATCGTTGGCAACTTAGTTACCAAGGATTGTTCTTATAAAAGTATAAAATAAATGTTTACAATGTATTACGAATACCATTTAAGAGCCATTGCACAACTGCTGCTAACAATGATAACTTTTGTTGGTTCGTATAATGTAAACCGGCCCATAATAGTTTAACATGGTGGTCGTTTACTTCCTCGTAATTCCTGGAACTTGTGCGTAGAATTTTGACTCTATTCCAGATTTTTTTCTTAAGTGTCGCATGAAAATTATCTATTATATTTTATTTTTACGCTAGGCATCTTGCAGAAATTTTATTTTTACAATTTGCATCCTATGCGTTTATTCCCATGATAATTTTTTTTCTTTAATTTTTAGTGCAGTAAATTGTAGATGTACAGATACTGTCAGATCTGAAAGTTTGAGGTCCTAAAGTTTTTCTTACAAAGGATTATTAGGTTCTAGGATTTTTGCTGTGTAGATAATCTATTATTTTTGAGAAGTTATAAATGTGTGTTTGGCTGAACTGCTGAATAATTGCTGGTGTTGATTTCAGTTTCGAAGTGAAAACTTCTTTAGCCGCGTTGAGCGATTTTTGGTAGGGGCAAAACTTATGGTTTCGCGTCACCGACATGCTATTGACGTGTTGCGTCAGACTGGCGACGCGCAGCGGCCTGTGCACATGTATATGCACATATACACTAATACATTGTATATACTCGACTGTGCCATGTGCGTGTTGGACTCTTTTTGGATGGGTAAAATCTTGAGTTCGCGTCACCGACATTCTGTAGTAGCAGTAAGTGAAGCGGTTGCGTAGCGTTGCGGATAGCGGATAAGACTGGCGAGCGTTAGGTACTTGGTTCGGATCCCGAGTGTTGCGATTTTCATCTATTTGTTTTTGTATTTGAGTCACATTTAATTATTTTATTATATATTTATAGTTTAATACTAATTATGATTGTATAAATCATAATAAAACCCTAGTCCTTTTTTATATTTGCGTCACATTCAATTATTTTATTATACCTATATTAATAATTTAATTATGATTTCATTAATAACCGTCATAATAATACTAGAGTCCTTTTTTTAGCTATTTATTATTATTTTATTTAGTAAATAAAAATGGATCCGAGTGGGATTCGAACCTGACTCGCTAGGCATTTTAAAATATTAGTATTATTATTAATCGACCCTGGTTTAATCTATAAAATTGACTATCATTATTATGTCATCGGTATGTAAAATCTACTTAAGGGAGATCATAATGATGTCACGCTAACAGTATTCTGTCATTAATGTTGCGTCAGTATCTGATGTAAATAAGTGCGAAATAATTATTCAGACTATAATTAATTTAAATAATTAAAAATAGAGCACAGTTATCCCGAAATTTTAAGGTTTCACTTCTGTCGACAGTCTACGAGACTGTATTTTATTCTATTTTTTAATTTTGTTAGAAATAAATTTTTGTGTGGAAGTATCACCAAGAAGGGGGAATAAATAAATAGTTTTTAATCGTAGCCAAGCCATTGACCAAATGTCTAACTCTGGTATTGAAAATATATAACTATAGGCCATGAATTGTTATCACCTTAAAGAAGTTTCTTGAGATACTTTCATTTTAAAGTGCCATGCATTATGATTTGGAAGTATGTTTTAATATTTTTAAAGTTCAGTAAAGCACACAAAAAGGTCCCGATTGCATACGCACTTCCCGAGAATGTTGATGCTGTGTACTGAACTGTAAGGTCTTGTTAGCTTCATTAGCCGTGTTTGTTTCTGTCACTGGCGCATTGCTTAAGTTTGAGTGCGTTATAGGCTTGTGAGACACGATATGCCTGCTGTCAACTACTGTAATATCTCAGTTTCACTAGCTTCATCTTGCCGTCAGTTTCCCCTTCTGCCTGCTTTATTGTGATTCATCCTCCACCCTTACGTAACTTTTCACCCGAGACGCTTAATATACCAGACGTAAAAAAAGATAAGTAGCATTCTTATGTAAATTTGGTCTTGTTTTTAACATCCAACCATTTAGACTGCGGATAGTACTTAGATTTTCTCGAGATTTAAGGTTAAAAATTAATCTTTCTCAGCATTTTTGGAGCTTCTGAAGCCGCTTTGCGAGTTCACCTGTCATATCAGGAAGAAAAACATCGCAGTAATCAAAGTGAGGCATAATTAAGGTCTGAACCAAGATAGTTTTAATACTGGGAAATAGAAAATAACATTTTAAGCGTCATAAGCAATGCATGGTGAACTGAACTTTGTTGTTAATTTGCATTACCTCATTACCTGTTCCTTGTAAGTTGTTAAAAATGTTAAATAACGGTACAAACAGAAGTGTTTCACGTGGACGTAATAACGCCCTGAACGGGACGCAACTATCGGCCGTGGGAGGAGTCCCTGGGGAACCGGGGAACTAGGGAATAAATACAAATTAATAAAAAGCGTTGGAAATATGTCGAGATCGCCATTCATAGACTCTTAGTAGCGGAGAAATTCTAGGACTGTAGAGATACTTTAAAAATACTTTAAAATAGTGTGGACTGTTGATTTGGTTAGGTTGGCTATAATAAAAAATACTGTGTAATCGTGTAAAGTTTGACTGGTTGGTTAGGTTAGCTACATTACAAATAGTACTCTTAAAGAATAAGGGCAGTGGGTTACGTTAAATTATACATTTTAAATTAGTAATTCCTAACCAACACTTATCATATACTTATTAGTAGCAGCACCGTGCAGACTTTGTCTTGCCTGTGTATATTTTATTTTTTGAATCTAAAAAAAATGGTTTGTTTTTACATTTATAATCTGTAAGTTATAAAAAAATTTAAAAATTAAAGATAACTTATAACTAATCATTCACAATCATTATTTATTATATGTGGCTGTGTGTTCCTTGAGCTATAGCAAAATAGATATTGTATAAACAAATTGACATAATAAGAGTTCCAAAAATAGTTTAGTTGCGTGTGATACAAATGTCATTTGCCGACAAATAAAATAAACAATTTTTCTACAAATAAAAGAAAAACAGGTATTCATAGCTGCAGTGCACAGCTTTGCCAGATCTGAACATAGGGTTATGCGCTATATGAAAGTGTGGTGGACATAGATAAATGACTTAACATTTACTGTTTCTATGCTTATTACCTATGATTTTCTGTTTACTCATGGCGATCGGTTGAACGGTTTATAAGGTGATGCGCTGCAGCGCCATCTAGTGGCGAGTTACAAAAAAACGAATAGCATTAAAAACTTCTCCATTAAAACACACTTATGTGCCAACTTTCATGGCGATCGGTCAAACTGTGCCTGAGTTTATAGACGTCATATATATTCCAGTATTTTTAATGTAGCTATCATAACTAACCGTTTACAATATTAAAATTATTTTTAATTTAGTTATCCTAACCCAACCGACCATTCTCGCGATACCACATTGTAATTTTTACACCGAACCTTGAATTGGTAAAATACTAACAATTTGGGATTTTTAGTTTTAGTCTTCAGAAATGTCGCTTTCCTTAAGAATAGACAATGTTTTAACACATCAACATAAAACTTCTAACAAAAAAAAAAAAGTATTTAAAATTCAATTCCTAGGCGTGTTGATTTTAGAAGATCCCTACACGAACGCGGCCTTGGAATGGACTGGTGTGAATCTCAGGTTTGCCGGCTGCTGTGTGTCTGATCCCGGGAACCGCAGCGCGGGCGACCTTGGCTTCGACCGAATGGTTTATGATCGCGGTCATGGAAGCGCAGCGGCGGACCAGAGGCCGTGTGACTTTCTAAACAAGACGTATGGCCCGCGCGGTTCGCCGAACCTCGCGACGAGCGCAGTTGCCACTTCCTCCTTCCCTCGCTGCGCTGGTGTATCGCCAGCTGGGATCTCCGCAGTTCCCCGAACAGCCCGCCCGCCACGTCGAGCGAGTGTTTCCCGGTAAGGCCCGCTCCGCAGTCACACGGACACGGAGAACAGAGTTGCTACAATGGCACGCAGCCGGAGACGGGCCCATACGTATTAGCTCGGCAATACTGTGCCCTTCCGTTTACGTTTCTCCTTGCGACCAACAGAAGCCGAGTACTTGGCTGCGGTGGTAGGCATGTTTCTTTATGTTATAAATACGTTAAAATTCATTTCAAATACAAAAAAAAAATCTTGTGTTCTACTATAACTTTGTCGTTTATTTTTATTACAAATGTAAATTCTGCCCGTGCTGTGATCTCGAAGCATAATATATATTTTTAATTAAATTGATATATTGGTTGGCATTTGTTACGTTTCCTTGCATTGTGGTATCAGACGCCATAGTGAAATGTTCCGGGAGATCCGTCTCTGTTAACTAGATCAGTCTGTTTCCCTGCCATTGTAGAACTGCCGTAAAGCAGTAACTTGGGCGAGTTTACAGACGCAGTAGCTCGGCGAGTGTCGGCTGCGCAGTAGCATTCGTCATGCTCTTTACAGGCTGCTGGCGCGAGTTTATAATTGTATTATTTACGAAGGTTTTTTTTTTCCTTTTTATAGATAAAGTTAAAAAACAGCAATAGCCAGTGATGTACTGAGCCGCCAGTGAACCAGATATGAAAGTATATAGGTGGAGCCACCGTTTGAAGTGAAGCCACTTTTATTTTTTGTTCGTTAACAAATGTAGCGGTCGTTTTAATGTGAAATTTCGTTTTTATTGCCATTTATAATAATTGCAATCGCATAATCCGGAATTCGCCAGTGAAGAACAGCTGGTGCGAATGTAAACAAACTGCCTCCCCTTCCCGGCCTTGGCTGCAAGCAGACCTGGTGCTTCAGCTCTGGAGCAGAAGCCAGCGTGACCTCGCCGAGCGAGTAGCCAGTGGACTCGCTCTGCGTGACTCGCTGGGGCGGTGCTAGTGGCACTCGTGGCACGGGAGTGGTACAGCCCTCGACCTCCTCGAGACTTGTATTACAGGAGGGATTACCGGCGGGCGTTGCCGGACATTCCTGGGACACTCCCCGTTTCCTCTGCCCATTCATTCCGCTAGTGCCCCGACCTAATGTCACCCTTCATCATGTCTAATAACCCTTGTGTCATTCATTAGTTTGTTCATTCGTCCTTTAATTGATTTAGTATTTATTTACAGGAGAGAGATAAGTGCGGTCTTACTACTGTCTCTAAGAATATCCATATCGCGTGATTTCATTGATTTAATTTGCATTGAAAATGTTTAATAATAAGGCAAGGTGAACATAAACGTTCTACTGCTTGTTGTATAATAATAAATTAACTTTTTTTTTCATTTATATAATGCATTCTTACTAAAATTTAAAACTAACTTAAATTTAGAGTTTAATAGGCTTGCGAATATAATAGTTGTTTCATTTAAACATTCCTCAGTTTCGATGCTTAAAGAGGCAAACACGAGTATGAGGAACTTGATGAATAAAACAACTAATAACGTGATTAATTAATAAGTGTGATTACGAGCTTTGCTAACCATGTTAACGATATCCGACTGAGCCGGCAGCCCGACGTAATGACTTGGATTTTGAAGTGCCCGCCGCGGGACTGCTGATTTCCCCTCCTAGGTCCGATTTTTCCTTCCTTACCCCTCCTGAGTTGGACCTGTCCACGCTCCGCATGCGCCGACGTCATGTCGAGGCTATATAAAGACGTAAATTTGGTTAACTCCTTCTTCGGCGTACCTTTGAATTGATATGTTGTAGACCAACCCTGGTCGCTAGTGCAGGCGGATGCGTGGGCAGCACTCAGCGTAAGTAATGATCGTTAGGAATACTTATACTTTTTTATGTAGTCAATTTGTTTCGGCTCGCCCTTTGAAATTGATGTAATGATGTGTATAGTAGAGTTAATATGATATAATGAATTTGCGATTAGATTGTAAGGCATTATTTCTGCCGTAATCTGAGTTAGCGAGTTTGTGGACGGTCCATATTTGGCAAACTGCACAAGCATGTTCACGAATGAATACCGTTCGGGTTAACCGTATCATGAAGTTGTTGAAGTTGTTAAGCACGTTGCATGACTGACACGTTTGTAAAATTAATTGTAAGGTTAAACAGGTGCACATGTTTTTTCGAGAACGTAGCTAACTCTGTGTGGTGTAGGTACGTGGTTATCTGCGACATACACACTGTCTGCGTAACCTTGAACCTAAAGAGACGGCAAACGTATTTAGTAACGTCTTATTGAAATTAAATTTACAGAGAAGTATTAGGTTGCACGCGAGCTGTGACGTTTGTATTAACAAGTAACTTTGTTGTTACTTTTTTTGTGCAAAAATATGTAACCAAGTTCCTATAGTGAATGTGAAAATGTCATTTAATGTGCTAAAGAGGTAAAAACCACACGAGAGTAAAATAAACGATCATTTTTAGAAATATTTTGATTTTCTTTCAGAACATGCAGGGTTACACAGTTGCTTGTCTTGTATGAAACTAGCGTCGTGAGGGTTTATTTTTAAGATCGCTGGTTTCACGACAAAGCTTAGTTTTATATTTACTATGTTATTTCTAGTGCATCTTGCATATTCTTTAGGGCGTTTTGCTCAATCCTATTCCCCCTCGGACAAGGGTCGCGCCTAGTCGGAGGTGCATCTGTGTGAGATGGGGTGATAAGTGCGACTCTCGCAGGTTCTTCTAGCATGGTATCGCCTATTACGCAAGGCTCTGAACTGGCGCGCAGTCTTCTTGTCGTGCATAGAGTAACTGAGATTTGAGCCGTAACCATAATATTATATGGTGAAGAAATCTAAGATTAAAGTGTACTATACTTTCAAGAATCTCTACTGTATGTTTCATGCCTAAAGGTGGGTCTACACTGTATAACAAAACAAGTTATAAAATGTTGTATTACAAAGTTATACAACATGTTACAAAATGAAAAGAATGAAAATTATATTACAAGTTATACAACAAAGTTATATAACTTGTTATGAAAACGTGAAGAAAAATGTTATATAACACCATGTTTTATAACAAAATAAGTGTTATAAAACAAGTTATATGTTTCCCATGCAGTGTCGGTAAAGATTAAAGGAAGTTAAATAACTTGTTGTATAACATGTTGGCCGTTTGTCCACACTGGTATACATATTTAAAAATATGTAACATGTTATGAAACAAGTTGTATTACTTGTTATATAACTTATTATTTAACTTCTTGTTATGTAACATGTTATGAAACATGTTGTATAACTTGTTGTATAACATGTTACAAATATAACATGTTTTTGTTATATAGTGTAGACCCACCTTAAAAATTATTGTGAAAAACACGCGTTTTAGCCATTTTCACTCGTCTCTATATAATGTTTGAAAACTGATAGCGTAAACAGAACTCCTCGTCCGCCCTCAGAGCGTATTATTAGGCTATATGCTTTTCTAAAAAACACCACTCGGATATTTAGAGCAGTTTTCAAACGACGTGATTTCTTCTGAAGCTCTGCACGCCATATGTGTGCCCAAGTAGGCGGGGCCGTTAACTTATTATACCGGATAGGTAATTTTGTTAAGTCCAAACGCCAAACATTTTAAACAAGGTGTTTAATTAGCCTACTGTGTTCACAGAGTTCGAAACAACTACCACGCTCTTCGCTTTCAATGACTTGGGTTTTCAATGTTGATTTACGTTGAATTCGAAGAATGGTACATTAGGTTATAGCACCAGGACGGTTTCGTCAGGTTTCGTCAGGTTTCGTCAGGTTGCGTCAGGTTTCGTCAGGTTGCGTCAGGTTGCGTCAGGTTGCGTCAGGTTTCGTCAGGTTGCGTGGTGCACATGACTGGAAAATGGGACGAGTACCATGATACTGGTACGTCTGACAGGCGTGTTGCGGCCCGCGTATTGATTGCCCGCGGCCCGACTCAACTGCGCAGTTAGCGCCCCCCCCCCCCCCTCCTTTTCCCTCTTCTTTCTTCTTTGTCACCTGTCAGCGCAATGGTCACTGGTTCGCATTGCAGTGATTCTGGTCGGACGAGAGACCTGCGATGCACGCATCCTTTCGTACATGCCTGAATACTTACTTTCCTTCATTATTTTTTTGTTTTGTGTAACATTTGAGCTCTATGTATACGGCATTTGGTGGAGTAATTCAATGCGACGAAAGTCAAGGAAAAGGAATGTGTAACCACCATGGTGCTGCCATTTGTGGCAGATATAAGGAACCAAAGTTCACAAATCCAATAGGATACTTTATAGTATTATCTGTATTTTAATAAAGCTTAAGTTTAGAATTTTTTTAGTTTTTTTTCGCCTTTGTTGCAGCAGTTTCATTATACAAATGGCTTAAAATTTCGGTCTGCAAATTTAATGATTAGGTAGTCGATATAGCTGCTTCGGAAACGAATTATAGGTACGGGTGCGGAAACTACGCGTGATTCGCGTATAGAAATGTAGTTGAAAACAAAAATTTGCACCACAAATATTAACTTTAAGGGTCCACGCACAAAAGAAAACTATCGCTTATCTTAACAAGTTAATCACACAATAGGAAAAATGTACAGAGATGTCATACTTAAAGAAAGAAAAATTAATGAAAACTATCATTACACAAAAGCAGAAAATCAGACTGAAAAATTTCTGGCCTTCAAAGAAAAATGAACAACTACAATACTTAGCTTTCTAAAACCTTCATCCTTTCGTGACCCCCTTCATTATTCAGTTTATCTGTTTCTCCCTCTCTGTGCTTCTCCCTCTCTCTGTGCGTCTCCCTCTCTCTGTGTGTGCGTCTCCCCCTCTTTGTGGCTACCTTTATCTCCCTCTCTACTCTATATCTCTGTCTTCCTGCCTATCTCTGTGCTATGTTGTGTCGGCATCGTGGTTCTCCTCTCTCTGGTAATCTGTTGAAAACCTCGAGTATATATATTCTTCAATCTCTTCCTCTTCCCTCATATTGCCCCCTCAAATTTCCTGGGAATTCGGAACGTCTGAGAAGGAATTTTCTACCTTCATGAATATTCTTCTAGTCTGTATCTCTGTATTATACTCAAGCCACAACCCATCTACACATCTATGGCTGCTTCGAATTTTACCTTTTTTCTACAGAACATATCAAGTGAATAATGTATGATTGTGTATAAATCGTCTCGTACTTAGTTTTCCGTGACCTTGCACACGGTCACCACTTGGTGAATAGAGATGTATGCAAACATATATTTACTTTCCTTTTTAACACTTGACCCTGTAATTTACGTAAAAATCCACATTAAGTATAGGTTCGGCCGGGGACGCACCACAACGCCGAAATACCACAACGCCGAACGTACAATAACGCCGAATACCATAACGCCGAATTCCAAATTGACCACAACGCCGACGACCCGAAAACTGCTGTGTACCACAACGCCGAATGACCACAACGCCGAAATACATTAACGCCGAAAAATGTCATTGCAGTACTGCCACAAAAACAAACTCAGAAGAAAGTCACTAAATATACTGAAAGAGAATTCCAAAGAGAATACCATAACACCGAATGCCACAACAACGAATCTTAAATATGACCATAACGCCGAAACCATTATATGACCATAAGGCCGAAACCATTATATGACCATAACGCCGAAACCACAATATGACCATAACGCCGAAATTCTAATATGACCATAACGCCGAAACCATAACTTGTTGCCTACCTGCCAGGCATTGAAATGCTGTATTCGTAAGATAAGCGCACTCTTTTGCAACTGTGAAGCTAAACATTATACAGCCAACATGTTTATCAGTACTGATTTTTCCCCTAGTTAAAACATAACAATTTCTTATTTTTTATAGGGCAAATGGAACATTGATCGAAATGAAATATATTTTTGAAATAATAATTGTTTTTTTTACAATTCAAAGTCATATGAATGTTTTTTATTTCGAAAATGCGACGTTTTTACGAGGGTTTCAAGAAGAGTAGGCGGCCTTTGAAATGTCAGCTCGTTATAGTTGATTTGAGGAAATAAATTAGATATGAAGTAGCGCCGGGAATGATGGGCAGGAGAAACACGAGATCCCGAAAAAAATTGGCAACTTTCGTTGAAAATCTGGAAGTAAATTGGACCCGGATCGCCTTGCTGGGAGGCTAATGCTGTAGCTAACCCCCACTCTTGCAGTGCGGATGAGTTACTAATATATTATTCGATTCATAATTACGTAGTTATAACAAAAATGTTAAGTTTACCGCTTGAAGTCCCGTAGGTACACGCTGCACAATGAAAACACTGCATGCTCGTTCAATTGCTTGTGCGTGAAGGGCGACTCAGAGTTGGAGGCACCGACGATAAGGGCGATATATCGATTAAGTGTCTCATTCACACAAGTCTCAATAAGTGTAGTAGTTTGTAGTTCGTAATTTACACATAAAGTATTTTTTTTAAATGTACGCTTTTTAAAAATAGTGCACCACTTGTCTGCAAAACAAGTATTATACCATTTTAGACTATTTTCATAACAATATTTACAATACTTTAGGTACATAAATTTAAAAACTATTTGATTCATTGCTATAAAATAATGTAGATAGGCTATAGATAATTGTATAATAGTGTCGAAATAATTAAGATATTCTTTAATACCAATAAGCCTACTATATTTATATTTAAAAAAATTATAACCACTGTAAAACTACCTGGCATTTCCCTAAGGAGCTCGCCTACATGTGCCTAAACTGCATTGTAGCATGTCAGAGTAATTTTTTACAGATTTAGTAAAGTGTCTTTATGCTGTTTATCTACGGAAAAAACACACACTCCTTTCATGAAAACATGCGCATGCGCAATATAAACACCTTTTAGATCGCGTCTAAATAGCCAAAAATTGGGTGTTTAGGGTGCTATTTCAGAAAATGTACTAGCTGGATACAAATGAAACTACTTAAAGGCCTTGCAATAGGCGGGCCCCTTAAAGGCGTTCAAGTGTGAAAAATTCACAGTTTGATGTTTATTATAAATAACGTTAATTCTATATACATTAGTTGTAAGCATAGTTTGCATATTTTCTAACTTATGTTAAATAATAGTTAGATATACTAATTGTACGACTGTAATGCTTTTGCAACACATTCTTTGCCTTTATCACTTCTGACTGACTGGCAGGATTTTATTTATATAAGTACGGCCATAAAATAAAAATAAATTTTAGCGTTATTGCTTTTACAGGATCACGATGCACGATAGCTGCACTCTCAAGTTTCGACTTCTGAGCAAACGTTTTCTTCTTGGGACAGTACGATTGTTTCCTTCGCCCCATTGTTGTAAAATAACTATTAAGAAATCTTAGGCCCATTCTACAATGACACATATACGGAGACGAATCCCACGGAACAGAGCTTCTACAATAGCACGCCGACGGAGACGGACCCGCATGGACCAGCTCAGCAATGCTGAGGTCTTCCGTTTATGTTGCTCCGTTCGACCAATAGGAGCACGTTATTTTTTCACTGCTGTTCTCAATCTACATTTGTGTTTTCATACTTACAACTAAAAGATATTTGTTTTTATTTATTTTTGTTAAATTTTAATTTTTTATTTGACAGAAACAAAATGGAAACAAGTGTTGTGTTTGAATTCTTCGCGTGTTTTTCGTGACGAATTTTAACTAACTGCTGATTTTTATGGTAAAATATTCTATATATATATTTTTATATATATATATGACAAGATGGAGAAAAACTTTAAAATGAAATGTTTAAACGTAAGATGAGGAGAGTTATGCCTTCCATTATTTCGGAATTCCTTTCCAAATGGCTATTTCTATATTTCCGGATATACTACCGTACATATACAAGGATTTAAAAAGTAATTAATTTGATACTCTTAGTTTTATGTGACGTCACGCTTGCTATTTACTGGCTGTTTTTCTTACGGGTCTGTGTAATTGTAGAAAGAGAAAAATACGGACGGAACGGAACAACGATCCGATCCATTTTCGTTTTCGGTCCCGTCTGTTCCGTTACCGTTGCATTGTAGAACAGGCCTTACTAGAAAAACGTAACGATTTTTCACTATACACACAGTACCTACTGCATCACGGCAACGTATATTTATGGCAAACCCAATATAATATCTGACCTACGCTTTCGAACTGAACATACATATATTTAGTTTACATAAATATTCACACTGTCGGCTACGAAGTTGTCACGTTTTGTGTTCTGGACTTTCCGGCGCTCTTCGTTCACTTGGAAAAGAACAAACGAGTTAGTGACAACTGCGCGCCTTCCTTAGCACACTGGCCGCGCCAAGCACCTCCCAGCAGCGCACTCCACGCATTCTAACGGGCTCTTCGGAAGCAACGTTTATCCTCGCGGTATAGTTCTTGGGCTCCTGCACAAACCAATTACCTTTCTTGAACGCAGTAAACGTACGAACGGGACCTAACTCTAGCTCTATCAGTTTACATACATGCTATTTTACAAATTCGTCGCTACGCTTTAATAAGATAAATTTATAATTAGGTGCATGCAATTTATAGTAGCCAAGTAAATAATATTTGATTTATTATTTATGGAAATCACACTAATTTCTATCTATGCTAGGCTCCAAATAAAGTCCCTGGGAATGAAAAAACAGCCAAATATGTTCACTAATTATACTTTCATAAAATCTGTAACATAAATACGAATGGTGCAAGAAAATATTATTAGGTGTACTATGCGTATTTTTTTTTTTTTTGTTAAACACATTTGTACCGCAGTTAAATACGCATTTGCGGCTAGAACAAGATTTATTCTTAACATGAAAAAATTCACAAACCCCTGCGATAAGTCAGGAATTTATGAAATGTAATTTTCAAGACCCTAAAACCCCCGAATATCTCAACCGCACCATTTCAGCATTAGCCTTTCAGGAAACCATTGAAAACCGGAATCAATGTTTAAAAGTTGGACATTGTTTGGTACAAATATAAAACTACTATTATTGCGTCCAAACCACCTTAATACAATGCATCATTATGTTATATAATCATTTTGCAAGACTTAAATGTTTTCCAAGCGTTTGAATAGCTACTTCAGTTAGGTATATATGTACCTCCACAGTGCACAATGAAACTTAGGCATGCGGGCTAATAATGATACATAGAAGTGGGTTTAAATGCTATCATGAAATGATAACGAAGCAGTAACTGAGGAGACAGCTCGAGAGGAATGATTTTATAAATCACTATTGCGTTCACCAAGTATCCGGGGCTACTAATCATCGCTAACAATTTATATAATAACTGACAATTATAATTTATTTTAATTAATTGTGCCGCTTTACAACTACAGATAAGATTCTAAACTTTTCTGCTTTCGTTATAAAGAAAATAAGTTTCCAAATACTGCGTTTAGGTTCCTGGCTGGTAGGCAACACGCTTGGGATTCGGCGCTGTGGTCAAATACGGATTCGGCGTTGTGGTCAAGTATGGATTCGGCGTTATGGTCAATTTGGATTTCGGCGTTATCGTCAACTTTGAATTCGGCGTTATTGTCAATTACCGATTCGGCGTTATGGCATTCGGCGTTATGGCATTCGGCGTTGTGGTATTTCGGCGTTAAGGTACTTTTAGAAACACACATAAATTTATTTAGTTCTTTTCAGTTTGCTCATGTGGCACTCCCGGAGCAAAATTTTTCGGCGTTGTGGTCATTCGGCGTTGTGGTCATTCGGCGTTGTGGTACAGAGCAGTTTTCTAGCTGTCGGCGTTGTGGTCAATTTGGAATTCGGCGTTATGGTATTCGGCGTTATTGTACGTTCGGCGTTGTGGTATTTCGGCGTTGTGGTAACGACCCGGTTCGGCCCGCGGTTGCTCACTGTTCAAACCTCACCAAGGCGATCAGGTTCGGAGTGTTCGCAAGTGGAGGAACCTGTCGGTCGTTGGAGAAACAGCTGGTTCTTATTCAGGTTTTCGGCTCCACCCCCCCCTCCCCCTTTTCTTAATCTGTAATTAATTTATTTTTCACAGCGGTGGATGGCGCAGCGCTGAACCGTTGGACTCTGAATCGCACAATCCGGATTATCAGTTCGCGGTTGCCGGAAATCACTGCAGGAAGATGCTAGGTGGTTTCCTTGCCATGGGCGATGGCCGATTCCTTACATTAAAGATCCCGCCTGGTTTTAGTGAGGCGGTATAAGTGCGACGCTCTCTGTTGTTTATAGCGGGGTATCGCCTTTAAACGCAAGGCTCTGTAACTGTCTCACAGTCTGCATATGAAACTTCAGTGCTTTCAAGAATCTCTACTGGATGTTTTATGCCTGTAAATTATTCTGAAAACAAGCATTTTAGCCTTTTCACTCGACTCTAAAGGTTGAAAACGAATTACTCTCGTCCGCCCTTAGCGTATTCTTAAATGCTTTTCGTAAACAGACACCACTGGGACATCTGGCAGTTTTCAGATCGCGTGGTTTCTTCTGAAGCTCTGCACTTCGTACGTGTGCGCACAGGTAGGCCCAGAAGAAACCAAGCGTTCCTCGTGGTCTTCGTAGAAACTACGTCAGGTTCCGGCCCCGTAGTTCTGTGTTACATTCCGCAGCAAGCAGGGCAAGTATTTCCCCAGAAATAACAGTGGTGTTACTGTGGACGTAACAAGTTTTCAAGTGATTTTTTTTTTCATGTTCTTGAAATGAATTATTCTTAGTTGATCAAAAAAATATCCTGTGCCCGTAAATCAACGAGGATCTCCGTAATTTTCTAAGATCATAGATAATTCGTTAATTTAAAAGGGACATTTTAGAACAGTTTTTCATTCCGACCATTATTGTTGTTGCTTTCGGTTAGTTTTTCTGTCTACACATATTGGTTGGATAACTACTTTAAAATGGCGAATTCGATACGTTCAAAGCGTCTGCTTCTTCCTGCACTCCGAAAAGGTTTTATCGGAAAGGTTTTTTTTTTTGTCTCCTATCTTTAAATTTTTTATATTAGTTATTAAAAAACTGATGGTTCATTAATTCTCTGTGAAATAAACAAATAGCAGTACCAGGTCGTGCTACGTTTCGCCATGCGAGTACAGTTTTGAGTAGCTACCGCACCGCTGCAGTACATTCGTTAATGGAGTCTTCAGATAGGAGCTTAACCTAATATCTGCATTACATATATAATGAATGTACTCGAGTCGTATCAGCTATGTATGGGCCACGGTACACTTCTCAAGTCTGTCAGCTGGCTGTTATTAACCCGGTAAACTATAAATAGTTTAGTTTCCGCTAAGTCAGCGCCTTGCCTCAGCGCGTGACTCACTCGCGCGCGTACCTCGTTTGGACGATGGCGCATACCGGCCGGAAGTGGCATGACGCAGCGCACGCGTGACATTGCACTGGGCCACTACAAGACTAGGTATGAACTCCCTCCACTGTGGTCTCGCGTGAGAAGGGACGCCGTGCCCCGCAGTGGCAGAATAAACTGTGAAGAAGTAGCTAACCGACGTAACTGTTAAAACATTTTGACAGGTGATTTAGTGCCGTTTTCACTATTGTAGGGTATTTACTAATTGACCTAGATAGATCGTGTAAGCGAATGAAATACGCAATAAGGATAAAATATGGAATATACATTTATATAATCGTTGGTGGATAGCCGTTCGTTCATAATCGTCTAGTAATGTATCCGAGTTCCGCACTGATGTTATTAGTGTCTCAGCGAAGTACTCTTGAGTTCGGTTGCACTAAAAAGCTAATATAATATTAGTGACGTCAGAGCAATGATAACACAGAAGTTTACTCTTTCTCAAGAGGCTCGGGTTCGAATCTCGGTGCAAGTATGTATTTCTGTTTTACGCGGTTTAATAACCTTGAGTACATGATGAGTAGATTTGCAGGTTCACTTCCTGTTTTCCTTTATTGTGTTGTTCAAGTCTGTAATGTTCCCGCTGTCAACGAGACTTAAGACCCAAACGTTTGGTTTTAACTCTTCTTGATTGGGGCCGGTCGTGTCGTGTCGTCTCGGCGAGGGGTGTGAGTGAGGCCTTTGTAGTTTATCTTGTCGGCAAATGTTGCAAAATGTCTTACCATCTCTTGGTAGCTGTTAAATGGTTCGTTGGTCACATGAAATACCGAAGTTTTTCAGGAAAAACTAAATACACTGCAGATGAACATGACAGTGCTCTAGATGAATTAAGGCATGTATCAATAAAGAGACTTGAAGCAACTTACGCAAATATATTTGATTTTATATCAAAATACTTATATTTGTTTTTTGTTAGCATACAGATGCAGGCATCAGATGTTTTTTTCCCCCTTAAGTGTTTCACTTGAATTTGTTCACTGCAATTTGTATCGAATGATGTAGAAACTTGACAATCTCGTCACGCTGTCGAAGTCTGTAGGTGACTTGAGAGCTATAACGAGATTTCGTGCAGTGTTTTCTAATTCGTGTCAGTTTTGATGTTGCAAATTGATTTTTGTAATTACTGCAGTAGGTATACTACCGAATAAAACCACAGTGGAAGAAACCTTCGCCCGCGGTTCCGCACAGTAAACACACAGTCGACTAGTGTTGGACGTGAACAGCGCCCACGCAGCCCGCTCGCAGCCGGCGAGCCCCGGGACTCCGAGAAATGGCTCGTGGCCCGGCCGGCATCCCTGTTCCCGGAAACACGCAGCTCTGCCTCGGCGCTCTTTGTTGCTAGCGAACAGCCTCTCAAATCCGTGTAACAACAAGCCAGTCGCCGCACGCTTCTGCGAATACGTTTCTGTCCAGCCCAGTTTGCAACCGGCTTAGTGATTCCTGCCAAATATATCTGCGACCTATTGGAATTTTAAAAAAAATCCCTTTTGGCACAGCCTACATGCGTACGTATATAATTGGAAGTACCTATTTATTCTGGGAACTTTCTGGAAACTTTATAGATTTCTGGAACATTTTAAGAACCTAATGTACATGGTATCCCGTATGTTCTCTAATATTCCAAAATGATTGATAAAACATTTTATCATATTCCATGCAGCGAAAATGTTTCGAATGTTTTTTTTTTTATCTGAATGCATCCAGCATTGAATATCTTAGAACGAATTCATGTAATGCCTACTAAGGTAGTTTTGAATTTTTGTACCTTCAAATACTATTTTTCATCCCTTGCACTTAGGTATACATAGTCGTTTAAAAATTTGCTTTAGACCAAGTTTTAAATAATAAGTTGGTTTAAATTATATTTCCAAGAATTTGATAGAAATGGTGATAGTAATGGTGTGTGTGTGGGGGGGGGGGGGGGGGGGGGGGTATCAAAGTTAGGGAGTGTGGTGTGTGTGCAATTTATGGCGTGGATGTGTGAAGGTGTGCTGCGTCTTTTATACCTCACCCCTGCCGTCTCCACCTCTACCGGCTGCTCCATCACGCACCTAACTGTCCCTCTCATGCGATCGGAATTTTCGTAACGCTCACTCAGCAAAAAAGGTTTTATTTTCATACAATCACATAGAACACGGACTCAGCAGTCTCGCAGTTTAAAGCGACGTAAGCGTGTAAGTACGTCATGAACGCACTGTCAACATAGCGAAGAAGGAAAACTCGGGAGGGGCGTGGTTAGTGCGCGACGGGCTGTTGTCTGGACGACCAGCAGTCTTCACGCTTCAGCGGCGCGACGGTCGAGAGCGCAGGCAAACACGCCACAGTTGATACCAGGCAGACGTTATGCCCGGTATGTTCACTGAAGCTGTTTAATACTTATGGTAGCTACATTGACAATGAAAATAACTTTATTATCAGTTATTTAAAACTTATAAATATTTATGTGGGGAGGGGAGGGGAAACTAAACATCCAAAGTTTAAAATTTATTAAAAGAAGTGAATCTTTGATACCAGAAAAAATATATAATTTAACGATTTATAAAATCTCCTGTTAACATCTTGCCGCTATGTTATTTTTCACACTTATCGCCCGT